>NW_026542598.1:94728935-95328935 GCF_028750875.1 Macrosteles quadrilineatus | reverse complement strand
TGAAAAAAAAGAAAAGCTTTGTTACAGTACTGTTTTTGTTATACCTAGTTTTTATTTATAGGGCACTAGCAGAGTACCCGACCTTCCTACAAGTTTGACGTAAAAGTATAAAATGCTTAATGCAGTTATACTCAAGCATTGTGTTTGAATGGGAGAGGACACGTACGTTTTAAGAAAATTTGGTTTACTAAAATTTACTGTATAAGTTACCATATACCATAGCACTGTATACTGTACATACTGTACCATAGCAAATCTACCATAGCCATAATGTTCTACCACTGCACCTAAACAATAGAAAAAAGTAAGTTAAAGTTCTCATAGCTTTTTGTTGCTGCTTGGTTCATATTAGCAGTTGTCATAAATGCAAAAAGAATCAATAGTGTTGGACCCTGTTGGTAAACCTTAAGTTATAGGCTAACCTTTTAATGCTATTGAATAATTCATATAACCAACTTGTGTAATTGAAACAGCTGGCAAAATTCTTTAATTCCTTTTAAATATGACACACTCATACGGTTAGCATAGGAAACTCTAGGGCCACTGGGGCGGATTTTTGAGATAAGAATGTGTCTAACGTTAATCGGGAATGTGAGCTATCATCATACCAATTGTCAACCCAATCCGACCAGCAGTTAAGTTAATGCGTGGTTGAACTTCAAACAAACTTTTACATTTATAATATTAGTATGATAAGTTAATTTATGGTAGGCCTACTCGATTCAATTCAATAAGCTTACCGGTGTTAATATCAAACCGATAAGTAAATATGTATCGTTATTCACCCGATAACATATGGTTGGATCTCTGCGGAACTGTGAGGTAGGCTACCTCTACTGTTCGCCCCCCAATCCATGATCAGAAAATGATTTGAACACGTCCTAAGTTAGCTCTATTATTTATGAAATTTACAGGACAAACTGCTTTGAAGGAGATGTAAAATCAGCAACAAAAACCTCCTCATTCTGATAGAATATCTAAACTTAGAAGAAGATCGTCTCCTTGTTATAAGCGAATGGGAAATAGGACCTATGATACAATGTAACTTATAGAATTAGCCTATTAAGTTAGCCTATATAGGACTACTGAGATACTTACTTGTAAGGTTAAAATTAAAATTATCTTTATACAACTCATAATAATCCTGGGCAAAGAACCATATTAAAGATTCACATTAGTCTTAGTCAGGCAAAGGTTTTTAATATAAATTTAGTATCCCTGTCCCAGTCTATGCTTGACCTAAAGAAATCCCACTTTACGACAAACTAAATGGGATTCATGATCCCTAAATTTTACCAAACTGAGAGGATTAAATAAATTTTCAACAATCCAGAAATAGGTTAAGGCTAATTAATAATAGTACAGTAGCTTTAAAACCAAAATAAAACAGAAAATCTCTCCTTTGCTCTGCTCTGATAACAATTTCAATTTGGACTAAGTTTGAGGTTATATTATGATATGATATTGGTAAATGGTGTAACATTTTTTCAGCAATACAACCATAGAGTATGGTAAAATACTTTACATTGAAAGTTATAATTTACATACTGTATACGGTGTATCGTACACCCTTAAATAACCACGGCCGCCTTTAATAACTCATAGGATGAATATTGGGTTTAGAATAAATTAATTAGTAATTATTAATTAGTGATGTGTAACACCATTGACTATATAAACAATAGTGTAATAGTCAATGGTAAAACATCAAGCCGATTCGAGATTCCAAGGAATTTATTACGTTATGTTGGTAAGTACTGCTTGTTTGTAGTTATGTCTTGTGACGACAGAAGGATGTTATGACATTTCGAAGGACTTTTGTCTGCTAATTCGCTTAGTCTGCTGTCTAATGTCTGCGTCTGCTTCTCAGAAACCTTGAATGAGTCACTGAGAAAGATAATCTTGTGCCTAATTCCTTTTAACTGTCCCATCAGCAAGAAACCGATTGGGTAAGTCAAATATACTCATCTTATCGATTTGCAGTATGGATACTTGTTTAAACTTATAACTTAGCATTTTTCTCCCTTAAAAAAATATTTAAGTTAAATCATAGGATTTCATTTCCAGATCTGAACACCACCGGTTCTGGTTCTGACATTAAAATACAGTACTTGTATCCTTACCAATACTATTAACTAACAAACAATCTAGGCCTAAATTACTAAGAAAAGTGATGTAACCTAAGCCCTGGAGGCCAAAGGACTATACAATTGTTCAGCTTGATTCCATTTCGGCTAAGTTAGTATAGGTCTAAGTCATAGTAAAGGCCAAAGTCTGTCAAACACCTCACTCACTAGCCTATGAGTTAGAAGGATCATCAGCTTATCAGACTGTGTGCTCCTTAAATCCGAGGTCAGGAAGAAACTACCTTCCCTTGACCCAAGTAAAGGCACCGGGTCTGACAACATCCCTCCACTTGTTCTGAAACACTGCAGCAACTTACTTGCACCTCATTTAACTGTCAGGTTTAACAGTCTCCTAAGCCTGGGTGTTTTCCCTCAAAGTCTTAAAACCAGCTTTATAGTTCCCATTCCAAAGTCTTTCGAAATAGCCGATGTCAGTAACTATCTTACACACCAATAAATCATCCAATCTACACTGGGGAAGGTTTGTGAATCCTTAGTCCTCAATTGACCAAATCAGTTTCAGCTGCAGGAGCATATTGAGAAACGAACAGCACGGGTTCAACCGTGGAAGATCTATTGAGACAAATCTTTTGACATATAACCATTTTATTCGCTCTTCCCTTTCGTGTCGGTTATCAGGTAGACAGCATCTATTTTAACTTTTCCAAAGCCTTCGACACTGTAAACCATGCTCACCTAATTGCAAAACTACAAGCTTATGGATTTTCAAGTGGTCTCCTGCGATGGTTCAAATCATACCTTGTGGATCGCATGCTTACGGTGAAATATTCCGGTGCTATCTCTCAGCCGTTTCATGCTTCGTCAGGAGTCCCATCTTGGTCCATTTCTCTTATTCTATCTTCTTAAACAATATCATTGATAGAACTATCCCTGATGCTGAATGTCTGCTTTTCACCGATGATATCAAAATCTACTCCTCTGTCACTTCCATTAAAGACTGCCATAGACTGCAAACCTGCTTGCTGAGGATCTGTGAATGGTGTGCCCAGAACTGCATGAAGTTGAAACCCAAAATTGTCAGATAATCACATTTCATTTTTTGTTTTCATTCATCTGCTTCGACTATAGACTGGACGGATCTACATTGGAGAGGGTTGAATTTGTCCGCGATCTGGGAGTAATCCTGACAAGCAACCTCAGCCCTAGTGATCACATAAATTCAATTGTGTCAAAGGCGTCTCGGATGCTGGAATTCATCAATAACTTCAAGGAGAGGTTTGAAGAAGTGTTGAAGCCATGGTGTTTACTTCTCTGGTGCAAACTGTGCTGGAATTTAGAAGTGTCGTTTGGTTCCCCTACCAACTTGGCCTGATCCATAGACTCAAAAAGATCCAGGACAGGTTTGTGCGTGTCGTGGGAGTGAAGATCTAACCCCTTTCAAACGCAGGGAAACTTTGATATCAATCTCCATCAAAATATACTTTGACTACATAGTTGTTTTGTCTCCGAATCATTGAAAATCTATAGGCCTAAAAGTTATGAAATAACAAGAGTAACTTAAGTTAACTTACTGCCAGAGTAATCCTGTATGATCATGGATGACGCATTTAAAGTCTGACTTAATTCCTCATCTTCAGATTTTGTACGAACATTAAAACTGTAGCATCGAAAAGGTCGTCAAAAGTTTAGATAACACGGATACATAGCCTACTAACATACAAACAAAGTTATTTATATGATACAAAAACAAGAAGGCCTACAGAAAAAATGTACAATATCCAACTGCGTGCGCACAGTTACAGGACAAGGTATGACTCACACCTTAGTATTAAATTGTATTAATAAATAAGTAAGTTTAGTTCCTAATATCTCTCATTCGAATCTGATTGGAATTGTATGGAACCTTAAAACAACAAAACTTGTATAGATAAGCTTAATTTAATTTAATTAATGGACCGAAGACATTTTGAATTCATTTTTTAATCTTTTGTCTATTCACGAAGTCTGTCCTTGAGATGAATTTAGACATTGTGATCATGCAAGCCGATGTTATTAAGTAAACATGAACATTTTGTGGACATTAAGTAGAAATGTTCACCAATAACTTGTTTTGTGGTTGATTAGATAGGCTAGATGCATTAACAGGGGTTTTAAAACAATTTTTTATAACTTTGAATGTATTTTTCAGCAAAATGGGTAAACAAGGATACGAACCTGCTCCGACAGCTCCTCTACCTACAGCTCCCCCTCCACCTTATGATGCCCAACCACCATACAACCCTTATGGCGATGCTACTCAGGCACCACCTTATCAATACCGTAAGTACTTCAAATATACGGTAAAATGTAACGGTGAAAAATTATCAGTTTTTTATGTACAGATTTGGTCATGGTCAAATTTATAAATGTAACAGATACACTTAAGTATCAATATAATTGGCATAGTTTACAGCTTAATTACTTAATCACAAGGAGATTTAAGGGATGGTTTTTATACTTTACGGGTCTTACTTGGGATTTTTAATTTTAATTTAATAAACGTTATTTGAAGTCCTATAATATTAATATTCTATTAGTAGAGTTAACATAGAAAGGACAACGTACACTTATCATATGCAGGCCTAGTTAAACAATTTTAATTTTTGAAAGGTAAATTTTCCCAATACATGGTAACTTTTGACCCAAGACATTTATAAATACCTATATTGAACTAACATTCAATTTTGAGATAGAAGTTTTATTAACAAAAATTGTAAGGCCGTCATACAAATTTTTTCAAAATGTTGAGGTTAATAACTTAGGCCTACAACACTAGGATTACTATTGTGACAACGTAAACAACCTCAATGAAACATTCTAGTAAAATAGGCATCAGCTTACTGTCTGGAAACTTCATAGTAGGAATCAATCAGTACAAAAAAAGTACTAAAATTAGCTCTAACGTAACCATGATATTTTCAGGCATCTTCATGGGGAGTTTCCTTATTCTATGTTTCTGAGACAATAATTGCCTATATTAAATGTGTTTGTTCAGAGCCGACGCCAGTAATTCATGAGACGCCCCAACAGGCCGGCCAATCTTTGTATCTGTCCGTTCCACAATATCCTCAGCCTATACAAGTCACTGGAGGTGAGTGGAATCACATTCAAGTTGTTTATTGCCTATAAGTACGTTGTATAGAATACAATCCCTTAGGCCTCTTTTATGCACGGCGTTTTCGGTCGGGCGAAATCGTCGGGTGGAATCAATGTTCCTTTTATGCAGTTTCGCCGCCGAGCGGAATCCGCTGATGCCCGTGGTGGGGGTGTTTAGTGCTACCAACTTCGTTCATTTTGCCATCGTCAGTGACCCAAGATGGATCCTTGTGTATTGGTCTATACTTATTTGTACATGAAGAGAAATAGACGACGGCGAAGGAGATGGGCTGTACACCCGGTTAATGAAAGTCGTAGGGTGGATGGGGCTTTCACAAACCTATATGGGTTGCTGCGAAATGATGGGGAAAAGTTTGAGAAGTTGTTACGAAACAGTAAGTTTGTATTATTCCGCGGATTTAAACAAAAATGTAATTAATTCTCATGCAGTAATTTTTTCCCTAATTACATCACATTATTTGTACTCTTCAACCAATTAGAATGAATAATGATATTCTATTTACTATGATTACCGTAGGTGATTTCAATACTGTGGATGACAGAGCGTGGGGTAGGTTGGCAGCACTACATTCCGCCCGACGGAAAACGCAGTTGCATAAAAGGGTTCCATTTGAACCTATGTAAAAACACGCTCCACGAAACGCCGAAACTCGGCGGAGTCTAAGTCCTCCGTCGGCCTCCGACGGAATTCTGAAACGCGACGGAGATTCCGTTGTGCATAAAAGGGTCCCATTTGATCCCATGCTAAAACACTCACCGACGGAAAGCCCGATATATTCTGATAGATTCCGCCCGACGGAAAACGCCGTGCATAACGTGCATAAAAGAGGCCTTAGCTAGGCTCGGTCAAAAATCAGTACTGTACTGTACCGGCTCAGTCCTAGATTACTGAATACGTTCCACGCACTGGCCTCTGTGGCATATGTGGACGAGCAAGTGCAAGATAAAAGAGGCTGCCAACCTCTTGAAAAAAGGTAACAGAGAAACTGTTTGGTAATAAAACTATGTTGACATTGTGAGTAGTACAATGAAGTCAATGAATTTAATCCAATGGGAATCGAAGCCTGGATTATTGTGTCAGTAAGCAGGAATCGATATAACATATAAATAGTAAAAACCGTGGAATTGCATCCTACTATAGGATTAAAAATCAATTGGCTATGTGATATTTTTTTCCCTAAACTTCTTCAACTATCTCTGATAAGCTACATACTACCCTAAATGAACTGGAACTCAATCCCATAAGAACATCCTCTTCAACAAAGGGCTGTGAATAAAAAATGCTGTTTTTCTAAGTTCTAATAGTCCAATGATTCCACCTTTTGTTGTTGTATTAATAGTCAAAGCTTTTAGTTAATAACTGATGTATAGATTTTTGCAAAAACACTTAGTCACATTTTTACAATTAACTGAAAATTGTGGTTCGTAAATTATTATAAATGATTATCTGCACAGGTAATACAGTAGTAGTGGGAGTTACCCCTTTACTCGTCGGTCGCCAGCCGCTTAGAACAACGTGCCCAAACTGCAACTCTACGATCAAGACGATGACTGTGAAAAAGTCCAAAACTCTCGCTCATCTGATTTGCCTCGGCCTCTGCTTTGTTGGGTAACTTCTTTACTTAATTTTCTTTAACACGCTCACTGCATCAGTATATTAGCAGGTATATAAAATATAATTTATTTAATTAAAGATATATTAGCACTCCACACACATGATCATGTTAATATTTATGTTTTTTAGCCATATATAAAAGTATTACATATCATTAGCAGTGAATGTGTTAAATAATACTATGTGAAAACTGAAAAGTCTCTACAGTTTGTAATTTTGTAACAAAACATGATGATTTTAGTAGCATCTATTCATTTTCATGGGCAATTTTTCAATGGTTTTCTTTAGAAATGGTCTAAACTGTTTGGTGGGTAGCAAAGCTTTCAATGACTATAAGTAAGGTTTTGACAATTTAGTACTGAACAGCAATCCTAAATTAAGAGTGAAGTATTTTTATTTCCTGTCTAAAATGTCTATGAAAATTCACAAACAAAACTTTTCATTTGTAACAGTACGTTCATGCATTCTGTTTCCCTCCCTTTGGATTGGGAAGTCAAGAAGGTGTTTCCAAATCTTCTCCTTTTCTCTTCCTCCACCATCTACACTCTCATTCCTCTATTCCCCAGTGAATCATCTTATATCCATACGCCCTTTCCTCCATTGTCAACTACGTTTTGCTAGAAATAATAACTTCTCACGTTTTTGTGTCAATACAGTCTTAGTTTTGCTCTCTGTATTGACCCACCTAAGCTGTTTTCAACTACCCTTAATCTGATCTCTTTTTTCATGATCCTTTTTTATCTTGGTTTACTGTTAATGTACCTTAAAATCACATCCCTCCAACTTATATTCCCCGTACCATTTTCTCAAGTCCTGAGTAACGATTGGCCTGTCATTGTCTGTCTATCTTTTTCTTTTCAATCGCAAGCCTCATAAATATACACAACAGATACTTAGTAGAATATGGATTCAAAATCTATATCATAGTATAACTAATCCTTTACTGTTATTTTCAGATGCTGCTTATGCTCCTGTATTCCGTACTGTATGGATTCCATGAGTCTCGTAGTCCATACTTGTCCTAAGTGCAAGGCACACCTTGGTACTTACGAACCGTAAGCCTACATGGTTGGGTGAAAGCTATGTGATGAACCGTAAGCCTACATGGTTGGGCGAAAGCAATGTGATATATGCTAAGTTACTTTGTTGCAAAACGTTCCAAAACGATCATCTGTCCTCCATTTTGTATTGTAGTTTTTATACGATAGGCCTAAGTGCCTAAGTTGAAACGATGACTGCCAAGGTGTTTTTCTTGGTCTTACTTTTAACCAACTCTTAGGAGTGGGGTAGGATGTATTTTGTAATCGTTAGCAAAATATAGATGCAGGACTAATTAAATGTAACTTGTAAACAATATGCTTTTGTTCTGGTAATGAATAATTGATTTAGAAGTAGTTTTATGCATAACTAATAATAAAGTCCTTTGGATAAGCTTGAATCAATTAATGCTTTGGAAATAATGATCTGATAGAAGATTCATTGGCCAGAAATGTATTACCATCTACATACTTCAGAAAACTGTTTAACACCAAATAGGTATAGCCAGTCCCAAACAGGCTAGAATATTAAACAATCTTCATAAAAACTGATGTATAATCATCACATACCAATGAATTTTAAAGAGCGGTGAACAAAAAAAAAGCTTTTGAGTGGCAGACTTCACTTTTCTTAACCAAGTATTGGAGTTGACTATCACATTAATATGAATGGCTATACGAAATGAATTACAGTAAGTTATTATAGTACAGTATAGTGTAATTTTCTTGGTCACTGATTCTTGGACATCATTTTGAAAAAGAACAATTGCGATTGTAAATTGATAAAACAAGGTGTAATTTTTTATATTTTTTTTTTACATTCCCCCCCCCTATTTTTTTGTTTTTTATTAAAAGCTTGAAGCTTATCTCTTGTCTACTTGACTCTTCCAAAGCTTATACTAATTTGCTTACAGTATTATTATGATGATTTGTTGACTTAAAGCATATTATTCTTATTAGTTTTCAATGAATATTGATTTATTATTTAGTAGTACTGGTACCATATATAGGTAAAATATTCACTTATTGATACCTACTTATCTATTGAATGTTATAGGTTTTGTATAGATTTGCTTTTTGTTGTATTCTTTTTGGCTTATTGACATATTGAAAACTGCTTTGTGTTTTTATTAAGTATGGGGAAAGTTGGGGAATTATATAGGATATGCATTATACCCATAAATTAAAACAGTATTTTTTATTTTATTGTTAAGGTTGTACTTAGGCACATTCCATTCTTTGGAAACTATTCAAACTTGGTTGTGTAATTGTGAATTATCTATGTTATTGGAATTCAATGTTGATATTTCACGTGGCAGCTTGGACACATCTGGCTAGTTCACTAAGGTTCTCAATATTGCTTAATGCTCATAATCGCTAATTGTTAAGTTACTATTATAAGGTTGCTCATTTTAATTAGTTACCTAAACTGATAGTCAAAGATCAAACAAATGTCGCCAAACAAAGATTGTTTAAAAAGTGTTTCACATGGAATCTTTGCTGTTTTGGCTTTAGTTGGAAGAATGTAATTTATTTAAGTAGTTAGTTAATACAACTCTTGAAAATGATCTTTGTAATTGGAAGTCTATTTTTTTTCTAGTTTGTCAGAATAGACAACTGCTAGACGGTTAAAATGTTTACAGCTCAATTTTTGTAGTCTAGTCAACGATTAAAAAAATACTTTTATAACAGTTAGTGACGAATTATTTGGAATCACTACAAGTTAGGTGCTTTTTGTTATTGACTCAAAAATATTTGGGTCATGAACGATTTCAAAGAAAGGTTTAACATGTTTTGGAATTTCTTTACAACTTGTTCTTTGTTAATTTTAGTTTCAAGAAGAAGCATAATAGATCCGTTACTAAATATAAGTACCATAAGTAGTTCCTAACTCTTTCAGTTAAATTTCGAGTTAACTGTTTTGTATATTGTAGCACCTTTCATGTTTATTACTTCCAAAGAATAAATGTATTACAATCACAATGTTTTTGCTTTTTATTTATTTACCAAGAATATAAACTTCAACTCATTAGAAGACCTAAACTGTTGCAATTACAGTTAATTTAAATATTTTGTCAATTAACGAATAGATTATTACAGTTATTTTCCTTGGTATAGAACAAAGTTGTCACGACGTTTCAGAATCTAATCCCGTTCTCAGGTGGGAAAGAAACTAAAACCAAATGCCCCCACCACACAGCAAACCTACAGACTAAGCAAATTTCAACTTGTCTGGTTACATTTTTACAAAAATATTTCCATAAATAAGACATACTAGTGTACCTGTTTCTCGAATTCGAGCAATTGCGATGTATTACAGGCGTTATTAAGAATAACAGTCATAATTTCCAATGACCTTAAAAGAGGCGACTAAAAGATTATGGAAAACTCACGATGTACATAGCAGTTTGATATAATCAACATTTCTTTTAATTACATTATAATTTTTCAAAAGCTGATCTTGTTTTTTAGTGTGTTCTACAAATGTTTTCCACTCATAGCCGCATTATGTTGTTCATAATAACGATAAATTATAAAAAAAATTATGGTTTTCTTATGTTTCCATAGTTTGCAAATCGGCTCTCTTTCAATGATTAGGTACTCAAACATTTAAACAAATTCACAGACATAACGTACAAAAACATTTAAAGCTACTATCACCGGTCGCGGTACAGAGGCAGACTTATCACCTCGATTTTTCTAGATTAATCCATGAACATCCATATGATTACCGGTACGAGTAAAAGTGCTGCTAAAATAATCATTTTACACAATACCTACTAATTAAACACTCTTTTCCACCTGAACAAATCTCATCGATTCTGCTTTTAGAATATTAGTCTATCAGAAAGGATCTTTGCCAGTTTCAGGTGAAGCCTTGTTACAATTGAGGTGTTTTTTCCCTATCAGATTCATCGTTTGTTACCTTTGCTGACTGTTCACCTTACACTTTACAATAGGAAACAATGTCGTCAAAAAGCTGTTTGCTTTAGAATACACTTATGTGAGCATCATTTCTAATTAAACTGCTAAATTAAAACTGAACTGAAATCATAAACTAAAACGTTTTCCAAATCAAATAAAATCATTGTACGGAATTGGACAATGATAATAGCAGCATTACAAAATGGGAATATAAAAATTATCACATGATGGGCTTTTGCCTGTGCATGATGAGAGTACTCTCTGGCTGCTAAGATGGAACTAGCTTCTCAAAACTCATTAAAATACAAAATCATTTGTGTACATCATTGTAGTCATTTTTATAAACCCAAACAAGTGTTCATTGTTTTGGGATCTAGTAATAACCTGAAATTTGAGCTAAAGCCATTCCCCATTGGACATTTTCTTTACTAAAAAAAATAAATGCAACTCCTTTGAAATTTTTAAAATCTGATCATTAAATTTTGTTGTTACTGGTATTACATCATACTATTATTTAACATTTTCAAACTGTCCTTATACTTATGGTTTTGGTGCCATTTTACGCCAACATCCTACACTTTTATTTTAATTACTATACTTTATTATTAAAAGCAATCATTTATACTAGTACAGGGAGCGGCAGAAATATCTGACGGTTTTCAAGCAAGTACAGTCCGGCATCCGAGTGGAGGGGGGTGGTGGGTAGCGGCTCATTCTCAAGGCCAAGTGACGCTTATCAATTCGACAGCCGACAGCTATCATCTTCATTTCCGTCCTAACCTGAAGTGAAGTGATTGTTTTGTCTATATCGGAATTGCCAGGGGTGCTGTGTTTTCTTAGTATGTTAGTAAGTTATTCACATTCAAATTAAAAATTTTAAAGATTCAAAGATTTTATTAGGCCATTAAGTTTGTACAATAGGCTACGTCACAGTAAAATAAAAAATCAATAAAACTAAATATAAAAGGAAACAAAACAAACAAAACTGCAAGTCTAAACAGCAAACCATGCAAAGGTAAATAAATTAGGCATACCATAGCATATCATAGGGTCCATGCACTACATAATTGTTCAACCTTCAAAGCCTCAAAATAGTCATAACATTTATAGAATGGGTTTGTTAGTAGCCAATTCTTAAACACTTTTTTAAACTTCAATTTTGGCAAGTTTCCAAGTTCTTTAAAGTAGGCCTAGGCGATGCCTAAAAAAGATGTTTTAGCGAATTTCCCTATAGGGAAGTAGCTATTACCGTAGGTCTCATGGTAAGACCTAGGCCCGGGACCGATTTACTTTTTTATTTTGATGTCCCCAGAGGCAAAAACACCTTTCGTTTAAATTTTTATATAGGCCTATGTATATATAGAGAGATATTTAACTTATATATATATATATCCCTCCGAGTGTCCATAGTTTAGGCCTTAATGTCCACCTATTTTTGGCGCATTTGCAAGGTTTTATTAAAACGGATCTGAGAAGCTTAAAACAATGTTAATTCTACTGTTCTATATACCATTTTGTTTGGAAAATCATGAGCTTCAATATCATACATAAAACATAAAAAATATTTGTTTCAAAAAATTTTTTTTGGTAAAAAAAAATTATTTTGGAAAAATTGAAAAAAAAAATAAGTTTGCGCTCAATGAAATTGTAGGCTATAAATTATAGGCCTATAAATATTTGAAAATAGCCACTTTGTTCTAAATTTTATGAGGATTACAAATATATAATAATATAAGGAAGTAGATTTGCAAATAAATAAGTTATGGGCAAAAACAGATTTCAGTACATAGCGTTTAGCTAAGAATGCATAGCCTAACCATAGCTAGGAATCTGGCTGATAATTAACATCAATGTCACTACCAACTTCATCCGGATCGTCAATAAGTCAGCCTTCAACATCACTAATATCATCTTCTAGTGCATTACGTATATCAGACCATGTAACTTTTTTTGGTCCAAGTTCAAATGCTAGTGAAACTGATTTTAAATTAAGTCACATGATTGATGAAGCTAATGAATGAATGGTACAAATCAAATATGTTGTTACTAAATTTAGATAAAACACAAAAAATTGTATTTTCTTTAAAGAGCTCTGAGAACAATAAGGATAAGGTTGTTAACCTTCTAGGTATCACTCTTGATTCTAGACTGTCTTGGAACCACCAAATCAGTAATGTCTGCAAAAAACTCAGTAGGGTCATCTGCCTCTTGAGGAAATTAAAAGATTGTGTTGAAATTAGTTACCTTAAAATGGTATACTTCGCTCTATTCCAGAGTGTCATGACCTATGGCCTTCTTATCTGGGGTAATGGGAGTAATGTCTATGATGTTTTGATTTTGCAAAAGAGAGCTGTTAGAATTGTAAATAATGCACCCTATCTAGCTCACTGTAGGCCTCTTTTTGTTGATAGTAAAATAATGACTGTTGTAAATATGTACATCTTACTATGTTTGTTGCATGTTAAAAGGAAATTCATTAGTTTAGTTTTAAATGAAAATGTTCACTCATACAACCAGGCCCGTTTTTGACCCTGTCAGCGCCCTAGGCACAACTATATAGTAGCGCCCCTTTGCTATATATATATACAGGGTGTCCACCGACCAGGAAAACTGGGAATCCGTGAATTATGCTTGAGTTTTTTTTAACCAGGAAATATGCGTGAATTTTGTATATGCACCTGGAATTTTCAATTTACCGCCATTGCGAATGACAATAGTTACGTTTCCGTGACCGCGTGAGACGACAATATGTCTACACACGGCAACGAGGGATTATCAGAATTTTCTGCGATCGAAGAAGACGATGGTGATTGAATTGATTTGAATTGAATATCTACAGAGCCACGAGGGATGATCAGAATATTGTCGCGGTAACGGAAGGCGATGATGATGTCCACACGAACGCAGGAAACAGCAAAAATTTCGCCGCGATCGCAGAAGACGATGATGATCGCCACAAGATGGCAGGAAATGATTACCATTTTGCCGCAATCGTGGGAGGCAATTGCTATGTACAAACAACCGCGGGGTACAATTAATGATGTCTTCACGGCCGCGAAGGATGTTTAGAATTTAATAGCGATAGCGCAAGACGCGATGATAATGTCCATACAATCGCGGGAAAATTCAGAATTTAGCCTCATTTGCGGAACACGATGATGATCTCCACAAGATGGCATGAAATGATTACCATTTTGCCTCAATCGCGGGAGGCAATTGCTACAAACAAACGACCGCGGGGTACAATTAATGATGTCTTCACGGCTGCGTAGGGTGATCAGAATTTTGCCTCATTCGCGGTACACGATAATTATCTCCTCACGACCGCGGGAAATGTTCATATATCGCCGCGATCATGGAAGGCAATAATTATGTATACACGACCGTAAAAAATAGTCAGAATTTTACCTCAATTGCGGGAGTCGGTTACGATTTCTACACGGCCGGGAGGGATTTTTGGAAGTTTACTGCGATCATGCAAATACAACTAGGCCTACCAATTTTTGTTATTTCCCAATTTTTTGGCGCCCCCCAAAAAAGCCAATTGCCTCGCGCCCTAGGCACGTGCCTACCGTGCCTATTCGGTAAATCGGCCCTGCATACAACACTAGAGGCTCTCACTTGATTCATGTTCCTTTTGCTAGACTAAGTAAGGTAAAAAATTCTTTTGAAATCATAGGTATAACACTTTTCAACAAACTTAATTACACCTCTCACCATGTTAGTTATAATGTGTTTAAGACTACTTTGTACAGATGGTTAACTAGCCACCCTTTTTACAAACTAGATGAGTTCTTTAAAAGCTATATTTCAAAATTGATGTTTGAAAAACAAACGCAATGTCCCTAACTTGTTTAATTCTTTGTGCCATTCTAGTCACATTATTTAAGTAACTTGTTTCTGATGTTAACCATTTTGATATAGTCATATTTTTATTTACCTTTGTTAATTTGTTTCAAAATCTATTTTTATCATCTTGCCATGTTAGTATTGTTTCTATGTACTCGTTCTATTTTGACTTGTATTTTGCTCATATTTTTTGCCCTATGTTTCACCATGTTCCTGCCATTAGACTAGATTTTAGATTATAACCAGACCAGCTTGTCTTAACTTATTTGATAAAATTATTTTTGTTACTATTTCATGTGAAATATTTAATTACATTTTAATATTATGTAACAAATGACGAACCCTATTGCACTGTAAAATGTTTAAAGGGTAATAAAAGATTCTTATTCTTATCACTACTGTCCATTTTTACCACTAAAAACGACGATAAACGTACAAAAACACACAAGTCACCGATGTGAAATAACCAAGTTGTCTAAAACAAGAACGTCAGCTGTCTGCTACAATTACGATCGGCTCGGAGAACATAAAGCGCTTAGAGATAGACCTCTGGAGAAAGCTTAGAATCTAATGAAAAGAACGATACCTAACTCGATCCAGTTCAATCCGATTCAGTCAGTCATAGAGCCTTCGCCGTAAACAATGTTCGTGCGTCGAAAAATCGACGCGTGACACTACACAAAGTGTGTCGTGAGTCGATTTTTCGACGAGTGACGCTCGGAGGGATATATATCTATGGCAAATATTTACTGTATTATATAGAGATAAATAACTTACTGTAAGCGCACGACTTGTTTGCGCGTGGCCCCTCCACTGCCTCCTTAGCCAGGAGGGGCCCCCACCACAGCCGGGCGCTTGGCGATCTGCTACTAGTCGCCCTAAAAATGTTGTCTATACTACTTCTACTCCCAGCGGATGCGTACACCAACACACGGCACCTGTTGGTCTTATAATATTTCCATTGCTTCTCTGTGAATGGTTTACCCTTTTTTACGGGCGGTTGCCATGATATTAATCTATGTTAGCCTAGCCTGACACTTTTTCAACCCACGGCATAACAATCACTCATTAATTACTCAACCGCACTACTCATCTAAACAGCACAGTCCAATAAACTGACAGTCGATAGAATACAATACTCGTCCGGTCATAAAATAGTGTCATAAAATACTTTACGTGCGACATTAAGAGACCGACTTTCGTTTTATCAACTTAGGGATATAAAATAAATAACTGCAAGCCATTAACTGTTTAAAAGGGTGTTCGGAAAACCCGTTCGAAATTTTAAGGTGTTATTTATTGTACATAATACGAAAATAAGCAAAAGTTTCCATAATGATATGTACTAAGCCTTATGGTTTTCTGTTTATAGGTATATCTGTTAGTGTTTTTACATAAAATACTATATCTTAAGATGTCGCCTATAAACTCTAGATCTATAAAAATTAATAATTTACACCTAAAAAGTCAAACTTAGCAATTAAATTGGAATATATGCCTAATATGGCTTCACCGTTTGGTGTACATTTAAATAAGTAAAAAAAATAGTTATATGAAAATAAAATACTCTAATACAGTACCAAAACAATAATATAAAACCCTTAGTAATTACATTGTATGGTATTAGAAATAAATTCAAATTTAAATTCTAAAAAAATGTACGCAATAAAGGAAAACAACGCGAACAGCGCTGGTCGAATGTTTTTAGAAAGCGTGGTCCGACCAATGCTACGGAAACTTTGGCTGCGTGGTGGGAGATTGGTACCGCTCTCCCCCCGCGCACCCGGCTCGCAAACAAGTCGTACGCTTACAGTACATATATATATGTGTCCATCCCCACAATACCCGTAACTTGAGTAATTTTTGTCCGATTTTAATAAAGTTTGGTTTGAAGGTGTAAAGGCAGGATAAACTTGAATGAGTTCGCAAACCAGCATGATCCAGCATGGGAACGGGGTTTAACGGGGGGTTTTATGGGGTAAAAATGGGGTTTTCTAATTTTTTACCCTTAAAACACACAATTTATCAATTTTTCTCCAGACCTTTTCAAAGAACTTAAAAAAAATTATTTAGTAGACTACCAATATCAAAGTGTTTTTGTACGATATTTTAATTGGTTACGGAAAAAATTTAAAACATTGTTAATTTAAAATTCCCATGTTATTTTTATGGAGAATAACTTATTATAATATGTTGTAGTTGGCTTGTTTGTGGATAAATTTTGATCAAACTTTGCGTTTTCATTTAGGCTATTTCATACTAAGCTATTGATATTTTAATAACAAACACACTTTATCATTCAAAACTATTTAATTTAAACGCTAACCATTGAGTAAAAAAAGTAACAGATATTTAACTGGTTTTAGAAACAAAAGTAAATTACGTAAAATTAGAGAAGAGTTTAGAGTTTCTCCTAAATAGCTTAGTTATATTCTCCTTGGTTTTATTAAAATTGTAGAAAAACACAACCACTCATTTTTCTATAAATGAATGTAAACAAGTGAATGTGAAGTGAACACACCACCCCACATAGCAAAATTTGGTTGTTTGTTGGCTGAATTGACCCTCAATTTTCAAGACACCAACCTTGAATTAAGGAATAATATTCAAGACATCAAGGCAAAATCAGGCCTGATTCAAGCATCCTAGTCAACACAGGTTTGGGTTGAAACAGCCTTGAATTTTATTGCCTGTTCCAAGCTCAAAACCAAGCAGATTTCAAGGGAAATTTCAAGTTCCAAGGCATAAACAAGGTTAATTATTGACTGAACCAAGGATGATTTTTTTTTTTAATTTTGAATTTTATTGGAAAAATTAATCAAAATTTACTTGGTTACATGTCTTAAAAATTAGTTTAAATTTCCACCTAATTTTCATGAGATGTAACTGAGTAAATTCAATAACCAAAACCACACAATAGCTTGAAACATATGGAATTGTTAGTTCAATACTTACTGCTTTTTATAACTTTTTCATAATCTAGTATAATACTCTAATGTTTTTTATAAAAATGGTCAGTATATAAAATATTAATTCAGAGGAATATTTCTTAAGTAATTTTATTAGGTAAATAAAGTTTTTTTATCAACCACCATTTGATATATTTCATTTTTACACTGAAAATTATTTCACTTTACTGGCTATATATAATTTCTTTTTGATTATATAAAAAGTATTTTCTGCCCAATGATATATTTTTTGACTTTGCATCTTAAAATTGGCACTCAGCATGTTATAAAATATAATTTTATCTATAATAAAAAATATATTTAATCCATAAAACTGTTAAAATAATTAGAACATAACAAAAATTGTATAACCATTTTTACACTTTTACTTTACTTTCATCTTTTGGAACTAAAGTAAATTACAGAGAAGTGTGCTGGTAAGAATTAAAACAAAATTAACTGTTCTTGATAGATATAATGTTTATTAGAAAATTATTATAAAACAATAAAAAATAATAGAGTTAATAAGGTATATACAGCGGCCAACCTAATCCAAATCGTGGTCCAGAGCTGGGGCTACTTCTTTCTTCCTGAAACAAGCATTTTAATGTTATTAGAGAAAATCAAAATTTTTACTATGTGAAAAAATGTGAATGTTAGGGTTTTTGGTAGTTTTAAATCTTATGACCATAAGGCTGGTTAAAGATGACAGGTTCTTAACTTAAGCATTGAGGGACTTTAGTTAGGAACACTATATTCATTGACCACATCACTGTAATGTTACACAACACACTCAGCGGCAATAAATAATCCCACTTTACGGTAAACTACCTTACCCTAACCCAAAAGTTTTAAATTGGTTTATTCCGACTAAGCATGTGCGACACAAACTCAAGCTTTGTGGGGCTTTCATTGTTTGTGAAAGACACATATTAGTTAGGAATATTCATTGACCACATCACTGTAATGTTACAAAACACACTCAGCGGCAATAAATAAGTCCCGCTTTACTGTCAACTACCTTACCCTAACCCAAAAGTTTTAAATTGGTTTATTCCGACTAAGCATGTGCGACACAAACTCAAGCTTTGTGGGACTTTCATTGTTTGTGAAAGACACATATTAGTTAGGAATATTCATTGACCACATCACTGTAATGTTACACAACACACTCAGCGGCAATAAATAATCCCACTTTACGGTAAACTACCTTACCCTAACCTAAAAGTTTTAAATTGGTTTATTCCGACTAAGCATGTGCGACACAAACTCAAGCTTTGTGGGGCTTTCATTGTTTGTGAAAGACACATATTAGTTAGGAATATTCATTGACCACATCACTGTAATGTTACACAACACACTCAGTGGCAATAAATAATCCCACTTTACTGTCAACTACCTTACCCTAACCTAAAAGTTTTAAATTGGTTTATTCCGCTTATTTATTCATTGCTTGTAAAAGACACATATTAGTTAACAATACAATTCATAGCTTAGAATGTAAATAAAGTTGCAATCAGATAATAATAAGAAATATACCTCCTGCTCGTCCTGAATTTGGCTTGCTGTAGCCAATTACTAATCAACGTCTTTATTGATGCCTCTGTAGCCTCAGAAAAGTTCTTTCTTGCAGCCACTGCAACATTAAGACAAATATAAGTTTAATCTACAACAACAACCAAACAGCAAAATTTAGAGGTTCTCAATCAGAGGCTACAACATTTAAATGTACGCTAATACATGTAATAAAACATTTGGCATCCAAGTATTACTAAATGATTTGGGATTCCGGGGTATTGGGGGGGGGAATTTAAGCGTCTGAAATTTATCTTGTTATGTCTGCATCTACTAACACCATATGTCGCACAGATCTAGTTTTTCTGGAATAGAAACCCCTGAATTAAATTTTCAAAGTATACTTTGAAGTACTTTGAAAATGGCCTTAGAGCCGAAACTATAGTCAGTAAATATTTTAATAAATAATTTTACTGGGGTACTAAGTTTATTAATGTTTAATCTTTAAATATATATATATATATATGAATTTGAACGGATGGTGTTTTTGGCCTCTAGGGACCTCAAAACGAAAAAAAAAATCGGTCCCGGGTCCAGGTCTTACCATGAGTACTACGGTAATAGCTTATTCCCTATATGGGAAATTCGCTAAAAAGTGAAATGAATACACATACACTTCCTTCCAAAATTGGGAATGACACATAATTATAATACTCGGCATCGGAACTACCCAGCCATCCAGAGGCATAATTTAGAGTTTTATAATAAAAAACCCACTGCTGCAGGTACTAGGCTGTTTTATTCACTGCCTAAAAATACAGTATAATGGAAATTAATAATATAAAAACATTTAAAAAGAAATTGAAAATATTTATAATAAGCAAATGTTACTAGTCATTTAGTGAGCATTTTGATTATATTTTATAGAATTAATTGTACTTATTGACGCCAGTCTGCATTTATATTTGTATAATGTAAATCTTGAATAAAGTGTTTCTGAATCTGAATCTAGTGAAGTTAACAATAGGTTTGCAAAATTACCTCAAAATCGAGGATGGTCAGGTTAAAAAGAAGTCTGTATCTGTTGATTTTATAATGAAATGACTCACGTAATAGGATATTATGACCCTTCCTAAAAATTCCACAACTAGCAAGCTAAACTTGTTTGCAATGAGGAAAACTCAATGTTTAAGGAGTGAGGTTTTAGAAACTTCAGAAAGAGTTCCAAATACCATAGATGTTAACCCGTACTTATTTAGATTAGCCAACATAATTTTAAATGCCGTGTGGGTGTACAAACCTGATATTTTGGATTATGATATTAATGAGCAAGTATTATTGTATTTTTTTTTTATTAATGCTAAACCTAAATGAACAGAAAGCTTAAATGTGCTATAAAAATATATATGTCTAATAAAGCATGGTCTTTTTCAGAAGTGGCAATATACTATCCCAGACATGAGGAAAAGAAACCTAAAATATACAATTCAATATAATAAGAAAAATAAATATAATTGAAAAAAAACAAGCAGATAAAAGGAAAATTCCACTCCTATATTACACCTCCAAAACATTGGTAACAAGATTTGAGCAACAGATCAACAGATGTCTGAAAATGAATAAGTATGTAACTATTGAATAGTTAACAAATTCTTCAACCAAGGGAAATATTTAAATAGACATACAAATCATACTGACTAGTTGAGTCATGTAGTTAGTTACTTGGTCCCGATAAGTGTTCCTCATAATTCGATAGTGATACGTAAAAAAAATGTTAAACATCAATAAACAGCTCCCTTTTAAATGTCCAGTATGCACAATTATCTTCTCATCTCAGTGGAAAATGAGGACACATATATTAGAGCATACGGGTGAGCGGCCCTTTAAATGTTTGATATGTGAGCAAACCTTTATACAACTAAAACTTGTAAAGAGTCATTTGATGAAACACTCTGAGGAGAGCCCATATAAGTGCAGTACATGCGGAAAATCTTTCACAACCAACCATAATATGAAGAGACATTCATTGGTTCATACTGGAGAGCGACCTTATAAGTGCAGTACATGCGGAAAATCTTTCACCACCAAAAAAGTTATGGAAAGACATACATTGGTTCATACTGGAGAGCGACCTTATAAGTGCAGTACATGTGGAAAATCTTTCACAACCAATAGCCAAATGAAGGAACATGCATTAGTTCATAGTGGAGAGCGACCTTATATGTGCAGTACATGCGGAAAATATTTTACAACAAAAATGTATATGAAGAAACATACATATGTTCATACATTAGAGCGACCTTATAAGTGCAGTACATGCGGAAAATCTTTCACAACCAAAACTTATATGAAGAAACATACATATGTTCATACTGGAGAGCGACCTTACAAGTGCAGTACATGCGGAAAATCTTTTACAACAAAAATTTATATGAAGAAACATACATATGTTCATACATTAGAGCGACCTTATAAGTGCAGTACATGCGGAAAATCTTTTACAACCAATAGCAAAATGAAGGAACATGCATTAGTTCATACCAGAGAGCGACCTTATAAGTGCAGTACATGTGGAAAATCTTTTACAACAAAAATGTATATGAAGAAACATACATATGTTCATACATTAGAGCGACCTTATAAGTGCAGTACATGCGGAAAATCTTTTACAACCAATAGCAAAATGAAGGAACATGCATTAGTTCATACCAGAGAGCGACCTTATAAGTGCAGTACATGTGGAAAATCCTTCAGATACAAAAGCTATATGATTCAACATACATATGTTCATACTGGAGAGCGACCTTATAAGTGCAGTACATGCGGAAACTCTTTCACAAACAAAACTTATATGAAGAAACATACATTAATTCATACTGGAGAGTAATCTTAAAAATGCAGTACATGCGGAAAATCTTTCCTAACCATAAACAAAATAAGTCATATAAGATTGGTTCATACTGGAAATCGATCTTAGTGTACTACTTGTTTAAAATCCTTCATGAGAATACAAACAAGATTATACATAGTCTACATTATATATACATACAATGGTTGAATGGTTAAAACCAGAAAGTGACCTTATTTGTGCTTTACCCGTGGAAAATCCCTGACAATATGCAAAATGAAGAGACATTCATTGGTTTATACTGGAGAGCCACTTATAAGTACACTATACTTGTGTAAAATCTATCACATACATCAGCCTCATAAAAGGCTTGTCCGTAGCATTTCTTTGCAAATACTTTGATACATATATTTCTTAGTGGTTCATACACAAGAGCAACCTCATTTATATATTACTTGTACTGTATTAACTACTTCACATTGTGACATTAATAAAAGTTTTTGTGTTGATTAATATATGTACATAATTAATTTTAAAAAAAATGAGCACTCTTCTATTATCTAAGGGTCACAAATATGGGTAAAGGTAGTGGGGAAGTGGCAAGTAACTATACACCTGTTTGTTCAGAAGTCGCCATTAACTTAACTCAATGATAAGAGATGACTGTTAAAAGTTTGGTTCATAAAGTAATTAAACATGTATACCAAATGACCAACTTAAGACGTTTGATAAAAAAAAACAATCAGGAATTAATAAAGTGGTGGCATTTTTAAGCTTTTTGAAACAACTTTATAATCTATTAATGTCTATAATATATAATAAGCTTTTCTCAATTATAATGTCATGTTGTCAAATTAAATACTTTGTTGCTGCTCTACCCGTGCTTTGCGACAGACAGGACGCTGAAGAGAAAAATTTGTTTTTTATATCTGCTGACAAATTTAATCAATGTAATTAAGACTTAACTGTTCTTATTTTTCCTTGTTCCGTAGTTCATCGTATTTCCTTTAATAAAAAAAAGCATTGAGTAAAAAAAAGTAACAGATATTTAACTGGTTTTAGAAACAAAAGTGAATTGCGTACAAATTAGAGAAGAGTTAAGAGTTTCGCCTAATTACCTTAGTATTATTCTCCTTGGTTTTATTAAAACAGTATTGTAGAAAAACACAACCACTCATTTTTCTATTGATGAATATAAGCCAGTGAATGTAAAGTGAACACATCAATAGCTAAATAAAATTAAAAATTAAAAAAAAATTCTAAAAATATTGGTGAAGTTTTTATTTCAAATTTATATTAATTCCAATATTACCAGTTCTTCGTGAAAATCACTAGCTATGGTGAAATTAAAGTATTTGACCATTATCAGGGCACTTACAGTTCAGTATAAAAAATAAACTATTAGGCCCTAACACACTTTTTAACAAAAAATGTTCTATATTTCAGCTTAAGCCTTCTTCAGGAACAAATCCAAAAACAATTATTGTGTTAATACTGGGTGATGTATTATGGATCTGTTTTGAAAGCATAGCCTATCTGTGTTAGAATTTTACTGAATAAGTTCATGTTATTAAATGACCTTAAAGCTCATGGTCTTCTTTAAGGCAAATATAACTGATATTACAGAATATTTTAGATTAGCAGGCACACAAAAAAACACTAATTTTTACCTACCATTTTAATATATTTAAAATACCCCTACCTCAGCAAACCTGCAGACATTACTGGGGACATCAAAATGAAAAAGTAAATCCGTCCCAGGCCCAGGTCTTAATGTGTCACTTACGGTAATAGCTACTTTTCTATAGCAAAATTCGCTAAAACTAACTAAATAGGATTAATACCTATATACTGTATTTTAGCTTTAACTTTTTACTTGAGGTACCTACCTATGTGCTGTTAGATTGTTAGATTATGACTTATTAGTTTTATCTATTTATCGTACCCCTGATTCAAGCTTTACAGAGTTCTGTAGAAAATTGGAAGATCTTCTATTATTTGTTTCATCTAAACCTAAACTTTTCAAGTACATCGCCCTAGTGATTTCAATATAAACATCTTAAATGTTAATGATAAAGAGGGAAAGTATTTTTTGAATTTACTTAGGTCATTTGATTTGTTCCCAACCAATGTTAAACCAACCAGACAAACTGCTTGTTTAGACAATATTTTCACTAATGTCAACAATCAAGCCTTGCTTCACTGTTTTATTACTGGGGAGGGAATAATATCGGATCATGCTGGAGTGGTTTCAAAATTCTTGATTGATAAAAATAAGAATAACAGTTGCTTAGTTAACAAAGAGGATTCTTACTATAGGAAACGCCTTGTATCATCAACAAGACTTGAAAATTTTGTCAATAGGTTAAGTAATATCGATTGGCCTACCTTGTATTCTATTAATGACATAAACTTAGCTTTTACATATTTTCTTAGGGTTTTAATTTCAGATTTTAATTTATGCTGTCCTGTTGTAAATGTGAAAAGTAATATTAAGATGAATAATAGATGTAATAGTTGGTTTACTACAGAATTGGAGTCAATGCGTAAATATTTATTGTTATTGTATGACAAATGGAAATATAGCAAGAATGTAAATGATAGGAACAATTTTAAAAGGTACAAAAGCATGTATACAAACAAGATAAGAGAAGCCATAATCACTGCTAATGACAAACTAATTGCTCAATCCAAAAATACATGTAAAAAAGCTTGGGAAATAATCAGAAAAGAATCAGGACAGATTAAAACATTTTCCAAAACAACTTTAACACCTAACACTCTCAACAATTTCTTTACTTCTGTTTCAAACAACACACAAAATAAACTCTATAATGATGATAATGTAATTACTCATCTTGAATTGTTGAGTAACTGCCCTAAGCCATATTCAAATACTCCTGACATCCAGTTATTTAAATGGACCCTTGTTGATAAACATAAAGTGCATTCTTTGGTCTGTAAACTCAGTGGTTCCCGTAGTGAAGATTTGTTTGGACTCTCCAATTTTACTCTTAAATACATAGTTAATTTTTATCCTGGAACCTTTAACACATCTTATAAATTTCGCTTTAATTGAAGGAAAGTTTCCTGACTGTTTAAAAACCTCCAGAGTAACGCCAATTCATAAGAAAGGCGACAAGAATGTCCCATCAAACTATCGTCCAATAGCTTTGGTTCCAATTTTAGGAAAAATAATTGAATCATGTATGCTTGAGCAGCTTCAACACTTTTTTACTGTTAATAACCTTTTATATAAAGGTCAATACGGCTTTAGAGCCAACTGTTCAACCACAATGGCTGTAGAAGAATTAATTAACCAAGTTTTGCAAGGGTTTGAAGACAAGTTGGTGACAGGTACATGCCTTATTGATTTGACCAAGGCCTTCGACACAATCTCCCATCCCATTCTTCTTGATAAACTATATTACTATGGCGTTAGGAACCGTGAACTCAACATCATTCAATCCTACCTGGAAAACCGTAAACAGCAGGTCGTGATAGGAGATGATTATTCTGATATTTTGGAATTGAATGCTGGTGTTCCTCAGGGGTCCATTTTAGGACCTTTCCTGTTTTTGATTTTTATTAACGACTTTAGTTTTAATATCCCTACTCAATCAATACTTTATGCTGATGATACTACCCTGTTCTGTAAAGATGATAATGTTTTAACAGTTGAGTACGATCTTAATCATGCCCTAAACTGTGCTAAATTCTGGTATAAAATCAATAATTTGGCTATCAATGAGGAAAAAACAGAATACATCTACTTTTCACTAAAAAAAGATCAACCCACTGATGCTTATAAAACAGTCAAACTCTTAGGCATCCATCTTGACAACAGACTAATCTGGGATAACCACATCACACAACTTTGTAAAAGATTGGCTAGAATAACCTGTCTCTTGAGAAAACTTAGATCATGTGTGAGTTTTAACACTCTAAAAATGACTTACTACGGTTTGTTTCACTCACAGCTGCTTTATGGTTTGCGTCTCTGGGGTGGTTCACACTTAGCTCAGAAAGCATTTGTTTGGCAAAAGAAAGCTCTTAGAGCCATGCTAGGATTGCAAGATCATGAATCCTGTAGGGATCACTTTTCCAATTTAAATTTGCTTACACTGCCATCTATGTACATTCTTTGTAATTTAATTCATATAAAAAACAACCCCTTAAAATTTTCTAGCTATTCTCATCCATACAACACCAGGCACAAAAACAACCTAGTCACACCTCAAATCAGACTTTCAAAAACTTTAAATAGCCATTTTTACATCCAACATATTTTCTTCAACAAGCTACCCACTTGTTTTCGTGAACTACCTTTAAACCAATTTAAAAGAAAAATTACTGAGTTTTTAAAATCAAAAGCATTCTACACGCAGGAAGAGTTTTTAAATAGTGACATATCATGTTTAGATTCTAAATAGGATATATGTATTGAAATTTATAATTGATGTATGATCTATTTTTAAGTACTATTGTAACAATGCCTATTACAAAATGTTATGTTTAATGGCTGCAATAAATCTTATTATTGAATCTTATTATTGAATCTTAGGTTCAAGGCCTGAAATACTAGTGAAGTTAAAAATATGCAAAATTACCTCACAATCGAGGATGGTCAGGTTAAAAAGAACTCTGTATTTGTTCATTTTATAATGAAATGACTCATGTAAAATGATATTATGACCCTTCCTAAAAATTCCACAATTAACAAGCTAAACTTGTTTGCAATTAGAAAAAATCAATGTTCATGGCGTGAGGTTTTAGAAACTTCAGAAAGAGTTCCAAATACAATAGATGTTAAACCGTACTTATTTAGATTAGCCAACATAATTTTAAATGCCGTGTGCGTGTACAACCCTGATTTTTGTATTATTATGATATTAATGAGCAAGTATTGTAATTTTTTTAATTAATGCTAAACCTAAATGAACAGAAAGCTTAAATGTGCTATAAAAATATATATGTCTAATAAAGCATGGTCTTTTTCAGAAGTGGCAATATACTATCCCAGACATGAGGAAAAGAAACCTAAAATATACAATTCAATATAATAAGAAAAATAAATATAATTGAAAAAAAACAAGCAGATAAAAGGAAAATTCCACTCCTATATTACACCTCCAACACATTGGAAACAAGATTTGAGCAAGAGATGTCTGAAAATGAATGAGTATGTAACTGTTGAATAGTTAACAAATTCTTCAACCAAGGGAAATATTTAAATAGACATACAAATCATACTGACTAGTTGAGTCATGTAGTTAGTTACTTGGTCCCGATAAGTGTTCCTCATAATTCGATAGTGATAATTAAAAAATGTTAAACATCAATAAACAGCTCCCTTATAAATGTCCATTATGTTCAACTATCTTCTCATCTCAGTGGAAAATGAGGACACATATATTAGAGCATACGGGTGAGCGGCCCTTTAAATGTTTGATATGTGAGCAAACCTTTATACAACTAAAACTAGTAAAGAGTCATTTGATGAAACACTCTGAGGAGAGCCCTTACAAGTGCTCTACATGCGGAAAATCTTTCACAACTAACAATAATATGAAGAGACATTTATTGGTTCATACTGGAGAGCGACCTTATAAGTGCAGTACATGCGGAAAATCTTTCACAACCAACAATAATATGAAGAGACATTCATTGATTCATACTGGAGAGCGACCTTATAAGTGCAGTACATGCGGAAAATCTTTCACAACCAAAAACTTTATGAAAAGTCATACATTAGTTCATACTGGAGAGCAACCTTATAAGTGCAGAACATGCGGAAAATCTTTCACAACCGAAAATGCTATGAAAAGACATACATTGGTTCATACTGGAGAGCGACCTTATAGGTGCAGTACATGCGGAAAATCTTTCATAACCAAAAAGGTTATGAAAAGACATACATTGGTTCATACTGAAAAGCGACCTTATAAATGCAGTACATGCGGAAAATATTTCAAAACCAAAAATGATATGAAAAGACATTTATTGGTTCATACTGAAAAGCGACCTTATAAATGCAGTACATGCGGAAAATCTTTCAAAACCCAAATTGCTATGAAAAAACATTCATTGGTTCATACTGGAGAGCGACCTTATAAGTGCAATACATGCGGAAAATCTTTCACAACCCAAAATGTTATGAAAAGGCATACATTAGTTCATACTGGAGAGCGACCTTATAAGTGCAGTACATGTGGAAAATCCTTCACAACCAATAGCAAAATGAAGGAACATGCATTAGTTCATAGTGGAGAGCGACCTTATAAGTGCAGTACATGCGGAAAATCTTTTACAACCAATAGCAAAATGAAGCAACATGCAATAGTTCATGCCATAGAGCGACCTTATAAGTGCAGTACATGTGGAAAATCCTTCAAAACCAATGGCAAAATAAAGGAACATGCATTAGTTCATAGTGGAGAGCGACCTTATAAGTGCAGTACATGTGGAAAATCTTTTACAACCAATAGCAAAATGAAGGAACATGCATTAGTTCATAGTGGAGAGCGACCTTATAAGTGCAGTACATGCGGAAAATCTTTCACAAACAAAATTTATATGAAGAAACATACATATGTTCATACTGAAAAGCGACCTTATAAATGCAGTACATGCGGAAAATCTTTCAAAACCCAAAATGCTATGAAAAAACATTCATTGGTTCATACTGAAGAGCGACCTTATAAGTGCAATACATGCGGAAAATCTTTACCAACTCAAAATGCTATGAAAAGGCATACATTAGTTCATACTGGATAGCAACCTTATAAGTGCAGTACATGTGGAAAATCCTTCACAACCAATAGTAAAATGAAGGAACTTGCATTATTTCATACCAGAGAGCGACCTTATAAGTGCAGTACATGCGGAAAATCTTTTACAAAAAAATTTATATGAAGAAACATACATATGTTCATACTGGAGAGCGACCTCTTAAGTGCAGTACATGCGGAAAATCTTTCACAACCAAAATGTATATGAAGAAACATACATATGTTCATACTCGAGAGCGGCCTTATAAGTGCAGTACATGCGGAAAATCTTTCACAAACAAAATTTATATGAAGAAACATACATATGTTCATACTGAAAAGCGACCTTATAAATGCAGTACATGCGGAAAATCTTTCAAAACCCAAAATGCTATGAAAAAACATTCATTGGTTCATACTGAAGAGCGACCTTATAAGTGCAATACATGCGGAAAATCTTTACCAACTCAAAATGCTATGAAAAGGCATACATTAGTTCATACTGGATAGCAACCTTATAAGTGCAGTACATGTGGAAAATCCTTCACAACCAATAGTAAAATGAAGGAACTTGCATTATTTCATACCAGAGAGCGACCTTATAAGTGCAGTACATGCGGAAAATCTTTTACAAAAAAATTTATATGAAGAAACATACATATGTTCATACTGGAGAGCGACCTCTTAAGTGCAGTACATGCGGAAAATCTTTCACAACCAAAATGTATATGAAGAAACATACATATGTTCATACTCGAGAGCGGCCTTATAAGTGCAGTACATGCTGAAAATCTTTCACAAACAAAATTCATATGAAGAAATATACATTAATTTATACTGGAGGGTAAACTTAATAATGCAGTACATCTTTCACAACTATAAACAAAATAAGTCATATAAGATTGGTTCATACTGTAAATCGATTTTAGTGTACTACTTGATGATAGTCTTTCATGAGAAAACAAACAAGATTATATATACATATTAGTATATTGTATCATTTTACTTTTGGCTCTAAAAAGGAAGACTTCAATTATTTAATGAAATTTGTTGTTTTTCAATACTAATATGTAAACATTTCGCCTCTTTTAGGCCAATTTCCAACATTATCAGAAAAAAACCTAAAATATTGATGAAATCTTTATAAATATGCCTAAATTTCCATAATATTGTCTACAAAACAAAATGTTTTTAAAAACAAAGAAAGTTATAAAATATGTAGAATATCGAATAGTTTTTATACAAATTTAACCAAAACAGTTTCTTTATCTTTGAATGTTTTAATTTCAGTAATCATTAAGTTGAAATCTTTTTTGTTTAGTTCTTTAATTGTTTTTTCATTTAAATTACCAATAAATCTATGAGGCAATTGAACTTTACGTTGTTTTAATTCAATAATAATTGTGAATCCATATTTATCTTTAACTTTATCAAATTTTTCAATCTTATAATTTGTATCCAATTCTAAACTTTTTAATTGTTTATATTCTTTAAATTTACATTCTCCAATATATTAATTTCTTCTAGTAGATCCATTTATTATAAACAAATTTGATTTTTAAAAATCTTATATAGTTAATAATTGAAATATATGAAAAAATTACAAAGATCACACTCCTGTTTGTTAGAACTGGAGTGTGATAGATGAATATTTTATTTATTTAATAATATCTTCTATAACATTTATGTTATCAGAAAAACCATTTTGCTGATATATTATACATGGATAATTTGATAAATGATTTTAAAATATTAAAAAGTTATCATCAAAATCTGGTTTTATATAAAAATTTTATTCTAAAAGTTTAACAATCATTGGTAACAATTTCTTTAATGATATATTTCTTTTTATAAATCTGAAATATGCATTAAAATTGCTGTATTATTTTTTTATCCTCAAAACTTAATTCAAAATTTATATTGAATATTTTGTTTAAGAATTGATAGTAAAATATCCAGTTTGTATAATTTCTTTCTTTTAAGAACAATTTTATATTTTTAGGTGTTATTTCAAAACTATTATCTAAAATAAATAATGTATAGATTTCATTAGGTAATTGTTGTGTACGATATGGTTTTAAAATGATTAAATTTTCTTAAAATATTTATAAGATGTTTGTTCTTATTCTTTCGTCTATTCATTTTTTTTTCAGAAATAATTCTTTTAAATAATTAATAAATAATTAAGAAATAATTCTTTTAAATAATTAATAAATAATTAAGAAATAATTCTTTTTTACTCACTCACTCATCACTAATTCTCCCACTTCCCATTTACCTAGGAGGCTGAAATTTGGTACACTGATTCTATAAGCATTAAATAGGAAAACTAAGTTGTTTTTATTCTGATCGGACTCCGCCCCAGTGGCTCTGGAGTTTCCCATGTTAACCTAATGAGTACTCATATTTAAATGGAATTAATGAATCTTAACAGCTGTTTCAATTAAACAAGTTGGTTCTGTTCTATGATGTTCAATAGCATTAAAGTTACAAGGATTACCAACAGGGTGCAGCACTATAATTTTTTTTAAATTTATGACAACAGCTAATTTGCAACCAAAAGGTGAGTGAGCGTAGCGAACAAACTTCAACCTGGAGGCGAGTTAGCGTAGCGAACAAGCTAACCTGAAGGCAAGTGAGCGCAGCGAACGAGCTCCAACCCAAAGGTGAGTGAGCGTAGCGAACGAACTTCAACCAGGACGTGATTGAGCCATGCGAACGAGCTCACTTATGAACTTCATTTTTGTTGTTTTTGCCTCCTGATCACAATATATAAATTTATAATCCGTCAGTGTGATCAAAAAGTCACCGATGAAAGGCGACCGGTTTCAACCCATCAAAGGGGTCATCATCAGGCGTTGAATGGACACATAATTACTCCGAAGAGGTCGTCATAAAGTCAATAAATACAAAACGAAGAACAGTTAAAACACTTAAACACATTTTTACAAAAACACGTGTGGCTACAAATTGACTGCGCGGCGGACGGTATGTGCACATTGAGTTACAAGTCCAGACATTGAATGGACACATAATTACTCCGAAGAGGTCGTCATAAAGTCAATAAATACAAAACGAAGAACAGTTAAAACACTTAAACACATTTTTGTAAAAATCTGTTCTGTTAAATTGAAAATTTAAAATGTTCTTCGTTTTGTATTTATTGACTTTATGACGACCTCTTCGGAGTAATTATGTGTCCATTCAACGCCTGATGATGACCCCTTTGATGGGTTGAAACCGGTCGCCTTTCATCGGTGACTTTTTGATCACACTGACGGATTATAAGGTATTTTAACCTCTAGTAATAATTCACTTATGAAGTAAAACGGGGCAAAGCCCGCGGGTACAGCTAGTTGCAAATGAAACTAGAAAAGAATTGATTGAAATATTAACGGATTATCTTAAAAATAAACCAATTCCAAAACAAAATATAATAAATATTCAAGAAGCATCGTTTAAAAGGCTATTTTCAAGAATATATTCTAGCAAATTCAAATGATGATTTAGATATATCTGATTATTTAGAATCACAAAGGATTGAAGTTCAAAAATTGATTGAAAAACAAGAATTTAAAAATATAAAAGGACAGTTAGCTTTAACATGTGATTATCAAAGAAAACTGGTTAGTGGTGAACAACAAACAAGTACAATGTATTATGCTCTTAGGAGTTCAGATATCTTAAATATTGATGAGTTTATTGATGATCAGTTTGAAAAGTTGATATTAAGAGAAAATTTAAATCAACCCTCAAAAGGCAGTGGTCATTAAGTAGATGTTTAGAATTAAATCTCAAATTATACAAAGTTAATCCATTAAATGCTGGATCGTATGTTGAATTACCAAATGAAAAAAAAAAAAAAAACAATAAGTGAAAAACAAGAAGTGTTGTATAAATTTTAAAAATAAAGATGATTATTGTTTCATTTTTGCTGTCAGATGTGCTATTGATAGAACAAATAAAAACTCTGAACGGGTTAAACAGTATCAGCGTTACATAAATGATGAAATTTTTAAAGGTTTTGATTATCCAATAACATTAAAAGATATAAAATTATTTGAAAAAAGATCATTTGATTCTAAATATATTATCCATCCATGTCAATTAATGTACATAGAATTTATGAAGATGAAAAGATTTTTCCATTACAAATATCTGAAAAGTATGATGCAAATTTAGATATTGATCTGTTGTATCATAAAAATGGTGACAATTCACATTATATATTCATAACCAATTTAAGTAGATTAGTTTCAACTCAATTAACAGCTAAATACAAAAATAAATACCCCCGCTGCAGCAAACCTGCCAACTTAGCGAATTTCCATTTGCCTGGATTTTTTTTTTTATTATTAATATATTAAATTAACATTTATGTTTAATATTCTCTATAAGAATAACATGGGAATTTTAAATTAACAATTTTTAGAATTTTCTTCGTAACCTATTATTGTACAAAAACACTTTGATATACTAAATTATTTGTTTTTTTAAGCTCTTTAAAAAGGTCTGGAGAAAAATTGATAAATTGTGTGTTTTAAGGATAAAAAATGAGAAAACCCCATTTTTACCCCATAAAACACCCTGTAAAACCCCGTTCCCATGGTCCGATCATGCTGGTTCCCGAACTCATTCAAGTTTATCCCGCTTTACACCTTCAAACCAAATTTTATCAAAATCGGACAAAAATTACTCAAGTTATCGTGCGGATGGACATATATATATATATACTAGCTGTACCCGCGGGCTTTGTCCCGTTTAACTTCACAAGTGAGCTCGTTCGCATGGCTCCATCACGTCCTGGTTGAAGTTCGTTCGCTACTCTCACTCACCTTTAGGACCGGTTCGCTCCGCTCACTTGCCTTCAGGTTAGCTCGTTCGCTACGCTAAATCGCTTCCAGGTTGCAAATTGGCTGTAGTCATAAATAAAAAAATAATAATAGTGCTGCACCCTGTTGGTAATCCTTGTTAACTTTAATGTTATTGAACACCATAGAACAGAACCAGCTTGTTTAATTGAAACAGCTGTTAAGAAATTCCTTTGAAATATGAAAAATCATAAGGTTAACATGGGAAACTCCAGAGCCACTGGGGCGGAGCCCGAAAGCCCGATCAGAATAAAAACTACTTAGTTTTCCTATTTAATGCCCAAAGAATCGGTGTACCAAATTTCAGCCTCCTAGGTAAATGGGAAGTGGGAGAATTAGTGATGAGTGAGTGAGTGAGTGAGTCAGTCAGTCAGTGAGGGCTTTGCCTTTTATATATTTAGATATCTCTCTCTCTATATATATATATATAAATATATATAAACTAGTGGCCTGTAGGGACATAACTCCCTAAAGAGCTCAATAATGTATAACAAATTATTCTAATATTTAAACACACTCAGAAATATATATTATTTATGTGTCAGAGTAGATATCTCTGTACACCATATCTTTTGTGTAAAAAACAGTTTGTTGTTTGTCTTTGTTTGCTTTTGTTGATGTTATTTTCAATAAATAATTTGAATCACTCCAAAGGCTTAATTCTGTTAAAGGCAGGAAACATATAATTGTTTGTGAATAAATACTGGTTTATTAAGGTAGCTTTGGTCTTGTGGTTAGTGGTGATAAAAAAAGGCTTCCCTGATTGGAATTTAGGAAGTAGTCTTCGTCGAATATGAATAGGCAAATATAGGTGTGTTGAGATAAGCTTAGTTCCTAGTCAAAACCGCTAAATTAGCATCCCTACCCAGTTCATTTTTTTAAGCTTATACTCCTTTTGTTAAGGCTTAACAAAATTATTAGCGCAAACTAAAGGTATTCCATTGACTAAACTTAACCCTAGATTTTTTTGATCAACATAAAAAAATACAATTAGTGTAAGTTTATGTGGTTGTATTCCTCTTAAAGGTGCGATTGACTTTACATATTCTATCAAAATAGGCCTAATCATCGGCTGATTCCTAACTCTTTTGCGACTGGTTAGGGTTAAATTACCCACTTATCAAAACCAATCACTAAATTACTTTACACGCCACACTAAATTATTTTGACGAACTTCCCTTGCAAAGATTTAGTCCAGAAAACAGCTGTTTGCCGCCAGCTTATTCAAATGGGGTTTCATTGCGTACTACTGTACTGTAATGAGTTTTACCGGACACCAATCAGCTGATTATACTGTATTTAGGTGGCATTGAAAGGTTATAAACAAAAACATAACCTCTCTTAGAGGTTATGACTAGCGATTTTTAGTTCTTTAGTTGATGGAAATATATAAGGATTTGTACAGATTTAGTAGTATGGCGTAAACTATCGTACGTAACTCGTCCAAAATTTGTGTACCAGACTCGTGTATGATAATCCTGTACTCGACTTCGTCTCGCACGGGAACGACCCATAGATATATAATATTATATATCTATGGAACGACCACACTCGTCCGGTAAACACTTATTTTCAGGACTAGTAACGTAATATACTATTACATCAGCATTGACATTCATATTTTTGGTGTTTTTAAAAAAACGGAAACTACCTCTAGGTTTTAGTATTATTTATGGATGCTCCCTTTACTATTATATATCATACATGCTAGGCTATACTATTTTAAACTTTTTTGCTTAGAGCAACAGACAGTACCTGTTTAAAATCCCCAACAATATTGCTTTCCGCCCATTGGAACTTGTCATAGTACTTACTAAATTAACAAATATATTTCATCCTGTACGAACCTATTCCATCCAGGTTATTTTCTAAGAGTAGCCGTTGAGGTTATTCCACTTCATACAAAATATTGACTAAAGACTACAATAAATCCCGAATTTAAAATATTCGGAAATTTACAAAGAAAGTCATTTCATTTTATAATGAAATGACTCACGTAATAATCATGACCTTTCCTAAAAATTCCACAGTTAGCAAGCTAAACTTGTTTGCAATGAGTAGAAATCAACGTTCAAGGCGTGAGGTTAAAGATACTTCAGAAAAAGTTCCAAATAGGCTACAATAGATGTTAAACCGTTCTTATTTAGATTAGCCAACATAATTTTAAATGCCGTGTGTAATTTTTTTTTGTGTGTGTGTACAACCCTGATTTTGGATTATTATAATATTAATGAGCAAGTATTATTGTAATTTTTTTTAAATTAATGCTAAACCTAAATGAACAGAAAGCTTAAATAAATGTGTTATAAAAATATATATGTCTAATAAAGCATGGTCTTTTTCAGAAGTGGCAACATACTATCCCAGACATGAGGAAAAGAAACTTAAAATATATAATTCGATATAATAAGAAAAATAATTATAATTGAACAAAAAACAAGCAGATAAAAGGAAAATTCAACTCCTATATTACACTTACAACACATTGGAAACAAGATTTGAGCAAGAGATGTCTGAAAATGAATGAGTATGTAACTATTGAATAGTTAACAAATTCTTCAACCAAGGGAAATATTTAAATAGACATACAAATCATACTGACTAGTTGACTCATGTAGTTAGTTACTTGGTCCTGATAAGTGTTCCTCATAATTCGATAGTGATAAGTAAAAAATGTTTAACATCAATAAACAGCTCCCTTATAAATGTCCATTATGTTCAATTAGCTTCTCATCTCACTGGAAAATGAGGACACATATATTAGAGCATACGGGTGAGCGGCCCTTTAAATGTTTGATATGTGAGCAAACCTTTATACAACTAAAACTAGTAAAGAGTCATTTGATGAAACACTCTGAGGAGAGCCCTTACAAGTGCTCTACATGCGGAAAATCTTTCACAACCAACAATAATAAGAAGAGACATTCATTGGTTCATACTGGAGAGCGACCTTATAAGTGCAGTACATGCGGAAAATCTTTCAAAACAAAAAATGAAATGAAAACACATTCATTGGTTCATACTGAAAAGCGACCTTATGAATGCAGTACATGCGGAAAATCTTTCAAAACCCAAAAAGTTATGAAAACACATTCATTGGTTCATACTGAAAAGCGACCTTATGAATGCAGTACATGCGGAAAATCTTTCAAAACCCAAAATACTATGAAAAGACATTCATTGGTTCATACTGGAGAGCGACCTTACAAGTGCAGTTCATGCGGAATATCCTTCAAAGAGCAAAGCAATATGAAGAGACATTTATTGGTTCATACTGGAGAGCGACATTATAAGTGCAGTACATGCGGAAAATCTTTCCGAACCAAAAGTGCTATGAAGAGACATACATTGGTTCATACTGGAGAGCAACCTTTTAAGTGCAGTACATGCGGAAAATCTTTTACATCCAATTGCAAAATGAAGGAACATGCATTAGTTCATAGTGGAGAGCGACCTTATGAGTGCAGTACATGCGGAAAATCGTTTACATCCAATAGCAAAATGAAGGAACATGCATTCGTTCATAGTGGAGAGCGACCTTATAAGTGCAATACATGTGGAAAATCCTTCAGATATAAAGGCAATATGAATCAACATACATATGTTCATACCAGAGAGCGACCTTATAAGTGCAGTACATGCGGAAAATCCTTCAAATACAAAAACAGTATGAATGAACATTCATATGTTCATACTGGAGAGCGACCTTATAAGTGCAGTACATGCGGAAAATCTTTCACAACCAAAACTTATATGAGAAAACATACATATGTTCATACTGGAAAGTGACCTTATAAGTGCAGTACATGCGGAAAATCTTTCACAACCAAAACTTATATGAGAAAACATACATATGTTCATACTGGAAAGTGACCTTATAAGTGAAGTACATGCGGAAAATCTTTCACAAACAAAATTTATATGAAAAAACATACATTAAATCATAATGGAGAGTAATCTTAAAAATGCAAAAAATCTTTCACAACCATAAACAAAATAAGTCATATAAGATTGGTTCATACTGGAAATCGATCTTAGTGTACTGCTTGTTTAAAATCCTTCATGAGAAAACAAACAAGATTATACATACATACTTACAATGGTTGAATGGTTAAAACCAGAGAGTGACCTTATTTGTGCTTTACCCGTGGAAAATCCCTGACAATATGCAAAATGAAGAGACATTCATTGGTTCATACTGGAGAGCCACTTATAAGTGCACTGCTTGTGTAAAATCTATCATAAAAGAAATTCAATTCAATTTATTTATTCAATACAAACTCAATGATAAAAGACATTATAACACTAAGCTACATCAGCCTCATAAGACTTGTCCGTAGCATTTCTTTGCAAATACTTTGATACATATATTTCTTAGTGGTTCATACACAAGAGCATCCTCATTTATATATTACTTGTACTGTATTAAATACTTCACATTGTGACGTTAATAAAGGTTTTTGTGTTGATTAATATCTTAACATAACTAATTTTTTAAAAATGAGCACTTCTATTATCTAAGGGTCACCAATATGGGTAAAGGTAGTGGGAAAAGCAATTCGTTGTTGGTTCAAATCCAGATGTTCCAAAAAAAGTTTTTAATGTTTTTACATAACCGCACATGTAAAAAAAATCACTATATTTACAAAAACTGATATAAACATTTTATTCTAAACGTAATAAGGAAAAAGAAAATATATAATTTCACCCTGTTTTTCTTTATAATAACTCTAAAAATCACGACACACAACAACAGAACAACGTAAACATTCGTTCACTAGCAATCGAAACAAACAATGACATATGGAAAAACTATCACAGAAAAGATAAATAGTTCGGGAAACGGCCGTCTTTTATACTCACCGTGAAGCCCAGAATCTCCTGAACACGTTAGTATGCCCAATGACCGGGTTTGTTCGATCTTGTGGGATTATATCAACTGAAACCGTAGGCCTGTCAAGTCGCCGTAATTAATTAACACATTGGCGGAAAAATAGTCGCTGTAATTACGTCAATTGACATCTAGAGGGTTAAATAACACAAGCTGTTGGCCCGTCCTACGTACGGGATTTGAGTAGTCAACTAAAACTGAAGTTACAGTAGAACCTCTTTAATCCGAACCCCTGTAATCCGAACGCCTCATTGCTGTACTCTATACACAGTACAGTAGTTCTTTATTGGGTATTTGTTTACTTTAGGGGCTTCTAATGAATTTTGAAAAAAATGTTATTTTCTCATTAATTGGCCTATTTTGAACACTTTTTACATTTGGCACTTTTGGGGCAAACGCCTATTTTACCCTAAAAATCGCGTTTGAAAATTGCAAAAAGTGCTAAAAATTTGAGTGGTACTTTTACTCTTAATGTGTTTTTACTATTACTTAGGACCTACAGAACTGAATATAATCCAACCTAACTTTATCTAATCTAATCTAACCTAACCTAACCTAACCTAACTTAACCTAACCCAACCCTACCTAACCAATGCTTAGATTAGCAATATGCCGAAAAAAGCGGATTATTAGTTAAACCAAGGTTAGGTTAGGTTAGGTTAGTTTAGGTTAGGTTAGTTTAGGTTAGGTTAGGTTAGGTTAGTTCAGGTTAGGTAAGGTATGGCTAGTTATTAAGTTATTATTTAATTTAATTAGCCTAAAATCACCTGAATATTTGAAATCTAACCTAACCTAACCTAACTTAACCTTACGTTTAAACTAACCTAACTATTTTTAAACTAACCTAACCTAACCTAACTTAACCTAATCTAACTTAACCTAACCTAACCCAACCCTACCTAACCAATGCTTAGGTTAGCAATATGCCGAAAATAGCGGATTTTTAGTTAAACCAAGGTTAGGTTATAATAAACATAACATCTGCTTATTACTACAATAATAAAAACACATTTAAAGAAAGGCAAGGGGGGGGAAACCCTGATTTTCAAAGTAAAAATGGCAATTGCTGAAAAATTTTCGCGATTTTCAAACGCAATTTTCAGGGTGAAATATGCGTTTGCCCCAAAAGTGCCAAATGTAAAAAGTGTTCAAAATAGGCCAAATAATGAGAAAAAAACATTTTTTTCAAAATTCGTTAGAAGCCCCTAAAGTAAACAAATACCCTTTATTGTATACTGTATTTATTGATAAACGCACCGTAATTATTTCAATTGTAATGTACAGTCCTGTTTATTCCCTATGTTTACTAATGTATTAAATAAAAACTGTATTTTATTTTATAAAGCATTTTTCACTTTTCCCTAGCTATTGTTATGTAAAAACAACATGTTCTGTAATCCGAACTATTCAATAGTCCGAACTACCCCCGGTCCGGATAAAGAGGTTCTACTGTATATCAGTATTTCCATTTCTAATCCAAGCAAAGTTCAAGAGTGGTTAAACATTTACTGTAAAAAAGCTGCCAAGATGAATTAAAATAAGTAAACATTGAAATTTTCCTATTCTTTCCTTAAAAAATCAAACAGAAAGACAAATAATTCGCATAAGCTTTCCTTTGAAGACTCGGGGGTAGAGTCTCGATTTGTATACATCAGTGGTTATAGAATCTTACTTATTTCCTATAATCAATGGCAAAATCACAGAATAATATACTAACCTGATGGTTCTAAAGAATATTTTTATATTCAACCAGCTGTAAGTTAAAACAAATTAAATTGCACTAAAACAAACTTAAAATTTTAAAGACTGCTCAAAAAATAAATTAGAACATCTAGAATTTTACCATGTACATTTAAATAGTCTGTCATCCTCTTACCCAATAAATGAACGTATCAATGAGTATAGCATTACACATAGTATAAATAAGTCAATCGTCAACTCTATGCATGTCATTATTATCCAAATGCTGAATTTGTGTCACACACAAGTTTACAGCTGTTACGTAAGCAAATTGTTTTATACAAAAATCTAGTGTAGAATGCTAGCGTTGGCTGCTAGAAAAACTGAAACCCCAAACTAAAATTATGGCTTCAACATTCCCTAGTTCTCCAAGTTATCTTTCTTTCAACACAAAAATCATGAAAATACTTCAAGTGGTTGATTCAGAATCGTGAAATAAAAAACCCTGTCACGTTTTAATATACAGTATACTCCCTCTAATCCGGACACCTTTAAACCAGACATCGGTTTAACCGGACTAAACTCGGCAGAAATGACATTTCTTTAACCGGACAATTTTTTTCAGCACATTGGTTTAACTGGACTAGATTGGCAGGAAGAGGGTGGTACTGAAAGGACTGTTCTCGTGGGAAAGATTTGAGATCAGTGATCGCGTGTCTAAATAATGCTCTCATAAATCTAAGTCGAATATCACAGCAAACGGTCCGTTTTAACGAGTTTTTGGGGACGTCGGTTTAACCGGAAAAACCGCTATCCAGACTGGCCTCGGTCCCGAGGAGTCTGGAAAAGAGGGAGTCTACTGTATATGATTAGATTTAACGAGTGCTTAGGTTTGCTGCTACGGGGAAGGTAAAAAGTGTTTTTTGACCATACGTCAATAGTATAGGATGAAATAAATAAATTTGCCAAATTTTATAAATATATATCCATAAACAAGTAAACTACAACTGTTTTCATTTTCTCCATAAGAATAACATGGGAATTTTAAATTACACAATTTTTGAATTTTCTCTGTGACCATTAGGCATACAACAGCGCTGCAATATACTAATTTTTTTTATTTTGTAAGCTCTACAAAACGGTTTAAAAAGAAATTACAGATTCTATTGTTAAACCCTTGTTCCCATGGTCCGATTATGCTGGTTACCGAACTCGTTCAAATAAACGTAGGTTTACACGTTTGTACCAAATTTCATCAAAATCGGATCATTTTTGCCTGAGTTATTGCTCTAACGGACACATATATGAATACATATATATGAATTTGACGGATAGTGTTTTTGGCCTCTAAGGACCTCAAAACGAAAAATTACATCGGTCCCGAGTCCAGGTCTTACTGAGTACTACGGTAATAGCTTATTCCCTATATGGGAAATTCGCTAAAAACACAGCAAAACAAACTAATGCCTGTTTCTGTATAGATTTAGCTTGTGCAACAATGTAAACAGCTGATTGTAATCATTAAAATAAACCGTAACAAAACACTAGTGCGTGTAGTGGATAAATAGAGAACTAATCAAGGGCGAGGGAAAGTAAATTTAGAGCGAGGGAAAATCAGCTGATTGTTTTTCCCTCGCTCTAAATAAGAGCTTGGGAAACAACTATTTTCTTTGATATCAGCTGTTATTGAAAATAGTTACTTTCGGTAAGGAGTGATGAAAAGAATGTTTAAATTTACTAAGACGATTCAACTTTTTCTGCCAGAATTTCAATCCCAATATCAATCCAATGTATTTATTAACCGTACTAATAGGGAATCTGTCAAATTTTGTGCAGTTTAATTATTTCCTTTTTCAGATCATGACAGCCTAAAATTTACCATAACCCTAGATATTAAGAAAAACCAAACTGCATCTAATGGTACCAAACCTAACCAAGTATGTTTGAAACAATTTTTACCTCAACATAGGTTAAGTGAGTGACTTGTTGGAAATGTTTTTTTGTACCGATGGGAGCAGGTCATGTATGGTATAACTGACTCTATATCTTTGATTTCATGTTTGTTTGTTTTTTCAGAAACTTTGTAAACTTAACTCAATACATTTTTATCGTAAGAAAAAAAATCACAAATAGTTCTGATAAAAATTGGGTTACCAAAACAAAAATGGTACACAACCGAACTTGCAGGTCTCAAGCAGGAGATTTTATTTTTAAGTAAGTTCCTTAGAGAATCATTTTCTTCTAATCCAAGGATTTGTGAACAACTTAGAAAAAAAAAATGTATAGACCGAAAATCATTGGCAAAACTAGACTGAAAATAGTAGTAAAAAGTCTAAAGCTGCTTGGAATATCATAAAATCAAACACCCAAAACTTAAAGAAATGAGCCTTCACCAAATATTACACTATCTCAATTTAATGCATATTTTTTTTATCAGTTCAGGCTATAAAACGGAACACAACATTCCAAGAATACACAAACTCCAAAGCTGTGAAAACAAAAACAAAATTCCTTAAATCAGTTAGACAGTAACTATAGTAGAAGCACAATACTGTAGTTAGTAAGTAAGTACAAAAAAACAAACAAAAATCAAGACACGGAAGAGTGGCTTAAGCAAGATTGAGACCATTCGACATTAGGCAATTGGTCAAAGCAAAGGGGAGATCAAGAAATGGTTTGAATCCTGAAACTATCAACAGTATCAACATAGCAACATGACTTAAAAACCCGGAGAAAAAAATAAATAAGACTTTTTTGACGGCGTAATTATGAACTCTTTCACTGTTGTGAAATCAACTATTAACTAGTCAAAACGATCATCCTTTTCTTACGACAAATCTAGTTCTATAATCCAAGTCTGAAAATTTTTAATATACCACAAGGATAATAAGGTAGCTAAAAAATTATACAAACATAATTTAATTAAACAAAGCGGTATGTACAGAATAATACACGATAAAAATAAATTAAAATGTGCTTAGAGGTCACTGACTTAACAGTTTTCTGACTAACTTATTACAATGCCCATGTTGGACTGGACGAGTTTTTTCATCGGCCAGTACCATGAGCCGATTGATGTGTTCTTCAGAAGGTCTTCAAACGCTATGCAGCCTTCAATGCTGCTCAGTACGCCATATACCGCCAGGTCTCCTAGGTTCGGTTGTTTGCCTCCCAAGAAAGTTGAATTTTTCTTTTTGAGGTTTCTCATCCAGTTATTACATTCGTCGTAGAGTGACAACCTTACATTGTCTTTGAGATTATGCCTAGAAGCAAATTTGACATTATCATTTTGTACGTCAATAAGAGTGTTTATAAGAAGTTGCCTCATAAAAAAAATGCAACACTTTTTATGCTTTGAAGTAATTTTTTGTACTAATAGTTGGTGTGGGATGGTTGACAAGGGAGTACCACAGTCATGCAATGAAGCAAGTCATAGCTCAAGATCTGTTGCATCTTGTATCATTTCTTAACATGCTAAATACCTTTATGCATTTTTCATTCTTTATTGTAGGCCTCAGGAGTGAGGCATAAGGCTGTTTACGTAAAAAACTACTTCATTTTAAAGGATTTTATCTAATGTCTATCTGAACAAGTTTTAACTCAAACCTTTTTTTAAGACGTTTGCCAATGAATAGCATAGCATAAGCGCCAGCGTAAACGATCAGATTTCTTTCCCAGCTTGGGAATAATCTGTCCCATTCACCGACCTGTAAAAGAAATTGAAGTTACTTTTAATAACTACATCATGTAAGTTTGTGAAGGGAATACCACAAAAAAGTTCACAACATAGTGAATTTAATATTTTGATCTTTTTTATTTAATTAAACTGAAGGAAATTCACAAATTAAGTTGTACAACTTAGTTGTACAACTTCCGTGATCAATAGAAGACTGTAACAGTTGACTACAGTAGATTTAAATACCCCCGCCGCAGCAAACCTGCAGACTAAGCGAATTTCCATTTGACTGATTGGATTTACACTGAAATGTCTACTTAAAAATATAACATTTATTCTTGATTTAAATAGAATTAGTTTAACAAGTACTTAGGTTTGCTGCATCAGAGAGGGTAAAACTGTTTTTTTTTTATGTGAATTGTTAGTAAGAAATAAAAACATTTTCCAAATTTGATCAAAATATGTTCACAAACAAGCAAACTACAACAGTTTACTTATTCTCCATAAGAATAACATGGGAATTTTTAATTTACAATTTTTTGGAATTTTCTCCGTAACCATTAGGCGCATAATAACGCTTCAATATACTAAGTTATTTGTTTTTTGAAGCTCTACAAAATGGTTTGGAAAGAAATTGCTAAATTTTATGTTTTTTGGGTCAAAAATGGGAAAAACCTATTTTTACCCCATAAAACCCCCCGTAAACCCCCGTTCCCATAGTCCGATCATGCTGGATCGCGAACTCGTTCGAATAAACGTACGTTTACGCGTTTGTACCAAATTTCATCAAAATCGGATCATTTTTGCTCGAGTTATCGTGCTGACGGACACATATATATATATATATATAAATATATAAATATATAAATATATAAATATATATATATATATATGCATTTGAACGGATGGTGTTTTTGGCCTCTAGGGACCTCAAAACGAAAAAAAAAATCGGTCCCGCGTCCAGGTCTTACCATGAGTACTACGGTAATAGCTTATTCCCTATATGGGAAATTCGCTAAAAGGGCGCCTACCAGTTGATTAAAGTAAATCTCAGTGACTTTAGGGAGGGGATGTTAAATACCACCTTTGGAACGTTATGGCAATATATTTGTGTTTTAATGGCAAAAAGAAACAAAAAATACAATACTGATGTATTTATAATTAATGGGAAATAAATATTTCATTTAAGTTACACATGAGATAGTCATGCATACAATATTTTCCACCTTAACAATTTGAGCTGGTTGCCTGCTTGAAAAATATGTTCACTATAACTGATTCTGAATTTAATCATTGCCTGCAGCAAGGTGCAAAACAAAAGACAGGTTCGGGGAACTTTATTTTTGTGAGGCCTGATTTTTCCTGTGACCTTTGGGACCTTAAAATAAAAATATATTACTTTTCTGTGACTGGTAGACACCCTGTTTAAAGAACCTCATTATTCACTTTTGCATCCTCACCCTGTTGGTAAACAAGGGTGTTACGAGTAGTAACATAGTGCGGCCCCAGACATTCAGAAATAAATTATCGTTATCAGTACTTCAAGACAGTGATGCACACCTAGGTGCATTTTTAAGCTGAACATGAATACAAGGTGAGTGTGAATCATTAACTATTGCATACTGAATCAATAGTCAAAAGTAGAATAAAGCAAGATGATTTGTGTATCTTTGTTACTGACTACGATCAGCTGTTAATATAGCCAGGATCATCTGTTACAATGATCAAAGGACAGCTGGGTCGTTTTAAACCACCAAAAAGCTATTGACTTTTTTCAAGATCAAACTGCCAAACTTTGTATTGTTGGGCGAGCACTATAACCACTCAACTACCCAGCCAATCAAATGATGATTTGATTTGATCACTGATCACTTACCTCTGAAAACCACTCAAATGCTTGCAAAGCCTCCTCTTTGGTGCGGTAAACATTTGGTGAGAGTGTGTGAACCAAGGTGTTGTCAGCCCATTTCCTCCACTTTCTTTCTTCCCTGGAATATTTACACTAATTTAAAATTTTCTGTTTGGATGTAAAAAAATCCATCCATCTAGCTATTTAGGCAGTTTGAAAATAGACCTAGGTCAGCTAGCTTGCCTGAGAAAATTAAGAGTTAATGGCCTTACATAGAGTCCTTACAATAAAATGGTCAGATAACATTAACCCTCCGAGTGTCCCTTGTTTTGGCCTTAATGTCTGCCTATTTTTTGCTCATTTGCAAGGTTTTATTAAAACGGATCTGAGAAGCTTGAAAACAATGTTAATTATACTGTTCTATATACCATTTTGTTTGGAAAATCATGGGCTTCAATATTATACATAGAACATAAGGAACATTTGTTTCAAAAATTTTTTTTAGGTAAAAACAAAATATTTTGGAAAATTTTCAAAAAAAAAATAAGTTCGCGCTCAATGAAATTGTATAAATTATAGGCTATAAATATTTGAAAATAGCCACTTTCTTCTAAATTTTATGAGGATTACAAATATATAATAATATAAGGAAGTAGATTTGCAAATAAATGAGTTATGGGCAAAAAACAGATTTCAGTACATAGCGTTTAGCTAAGAATGCATAGCCTAACCATAGCTAGGAATCTGGCTGATAATTTACATCAATATCACTACCTACTTCTTCAGAATCATCAACCAGCCCTTCAAAATCACTTAAATCTTCTTATAATGCACCGCTTATATCACTACTTTTGATTTTTAACACTAAAACAATGATAAACGTAATAAAACACATCAGTCATCGGTCCGAGGATAACCAAGCTGTTTACAAATAAGCACGTCAGCTGTCTGCTACAATATTTTCGGAACTAAAATGAATAGCGCTTAGAGACAGACCTCCGGAGAAAGCTCTGAATCTGTAAAATAAAACGATACCTAACTCGATCCAGTTCAATCCGATTTTGTCAGTCATAGAGCCTTCGCCGTAAACAGTGTTTGTGAGTCGCTGCAGCGACACAAAACACTACACAAAGTGTGTTATGTGTCGCTGCAGCGACAAATAACACTTGGAGGGTTAATACAGTGTGGGAAAAAGTCCTGGTATAAAGGTAGTTTAATATTTCAAAAAATAATAAAGATATAGGGCCTAGCTACAAACTTGGCACAAAGTTGCTGGGCATTAAAATAATTTAAACACATTATTCAGTGACACGCTAGTTCCTTGGGGACGGCCAGATAAAGTCAGAAAAGAATCTTAAATGTTAATATACGTTAATATGCATATAAAATAATTAAAGGTCTTTGTAAGTAAAATCCCATGCCGCAAACCCAAACTCGAAACGGTCAATTAAGTAGAAAATGACAGCAGTTCAAAGATTCCTTGAATTTGCTATGCTAGGATGTTCCGCTACCTCTTCAGGGGAACGCCTGATAGAAGTCAAAATCAAATCATTAACGTTAGCATAGGTCAATATGTGCATAAAATTAAAGGTCTTTTTATTAGTAGAATACAGTGCTGCAAATTTGAGAAAAACTTGGTCGAAAATGGCAGCAGTTCATAGATTCAGAATGAAAAAAAGAAATCTTTGAACAGCTGCCATTCTGTACTCGATTGTCCATTTGGGATAGAATTGTGCGACATTGTATTTTACTAGTAAAGACTTTAAATTTACAATATGTTAATCAAGCTATGCTTACATTTAAGATTTTTTTCTGACTCCTAGCGGGCCATTCCTTCCGGAGGAGGAAGAATCATGTGTTAAAATTACTTTAATGCCCAGTTACTTTGCACCAAGTTTAATAGACCTATCTTTATTATATTTTGAAATATTTAACTGTCTCAGGACTTCTTTCCACCCTGTAAATCATTGTAGAACGGTAGCCTTTAGATTTTTTTCAGAGTGGATAATTATTAATTTAGCATTAAACTTTTAGAAAAATTGATATTGGAACAACCTACATGTTTTTGGTAATATATTTAAGGTGTTTTAAGTATATTGGCTGTGAATCAGACTAAATGCTCGCCAATTAGAAGTTATAAATTTATAAATCTTTGAATACCTATTCAAAAGACATGAGCAAACTTACTCCATTTCTTCCTTTGTTTGTCCTGTGAACTGTCCGTGTAGCATTAGGAAGTATCGGTTCATAATCTCACTCTTTTCATCTCCGTTGTCATCCCGATACGACATGCTCGGATAGCATTTCACTATTTCGGACAAGTTCGGTTGAGATTCTTGAAGGTAGGATGCAAGAGCAGAAATTATCATGGAACTGTCATTAAGTTGCTGCAACAAAATACAAGTTGTAATGTAATTGATAACATTACCAAACAAATGAATAAAAATAAATATAATTAAAGTGTCATACTGCTTTAAAAGGTACAATAATTTGATAGTTGCTATAAACATGTTTAAATTTATACACGAAGCTAACAACGGTAGGCCTAGGTGCCTATTTTTTACCAAGTTAAGTTACTTTTACAGCAAAGCACAACAACACATACCTGGAAAAGCATATATTCACAAGACACAGTATACATTATTAAATCTAATAGTGTATTACAGTCTACATCAGTAAATTGAGTATTCACCTGATAGCCATTTTCAACTTTAGCCAGTAGTATAGGTACTTTTTTATAGTTGCTCCAACCAATCTGTTGCCTTAGAACTGGATCAACTTCCACAACGTCATAGGATATTCCATAGAAGTTCAAAAAAGCTCGGACTTTACAGCAAAATGGACATGTAGGATACTGAAATAATGTGAGGTGTAAGCCACTGGCGTCTGCTTCATTGAACACCTGAAACCGAGACGACACAATATAAATACTGTAGCGTAGCCTTTATGTAACATTTGAATTTAGTTTGGTTTTAACTTAACGATTAACACGGATAAGGAAGATTGCACTTGCACACACACACTTACTTAGTTACAATCATAATCGTTAACAAACAAGTCACAACAACCTAATTATATATCTGTGTTCAGATTTTACAGATTTATTACTTTATTGTTAAGCTAAGCCTAAGTTTTTAGACCACCTACTGTAACTTAGTTTAACACGTTGACTGCGCGCGCCGACTTTACAGGCGCTCCCCAGTGGCGGGCGAAGCCCCGGCGCGCAACCGAATCAGCGAACGCAATTGGCATTCAAATATTTCAGTCTGACGAATCACAAAAGAGCAGTGGTGATTGTGCTGCGTTACCCCGAGAGTGGATGTAGTTCACTGAAACACCCAAAGGTAGCAGCACTGCATGGATCCGTATCCAGTGTCTTTGTAATGTGGGTTGAAGAGAAAAAATCCCCGAAACCGGGACAAAAGCATTGCCAGACGGGATTTTACGGGAAATTTTAGTACCAACCTACACCAAAGTAAAGCTTGCATTCTAAGCTGGCAGGCTGGCAACGATTATAACGTCTCCGTCTGAGGCTAAGCTCACACTGACTCAATATTTTACTGTTGGTCTGGTGCCGACTGTAGTCGGCGCGCGCCACCTGGGAGCGCTGGCGACGCCGACTAAAGTCGGCACACGCAGTCAACGTGTTAATAATCATACCGTACACACATTTAATGGGTGATTGTGGAATGTTATCCATTTACTTTGTTGTAAATTCTTAAAAATCAGAAATAGTCTAGCCCTAACAAGGATCCAGTACCTAAATGTGCCCTATTGAAAGGAAGTCTAAACTGTAATGTCTTTAAGTTAATTTCAACTGTCACTCCAATGTACATAGCCTAATGTAATACGGAACCTCGCAGATATTGCATGCAGGCCTGAATACCTACAACCATATTTAAACTACCAATGCGGTTCAAGGATTGAGAGAATAAGAATTCAAATTGCAATGATTCAAACCCTTAACAAATAGTTCCAGGAAGGTTGATTAAAATATTTTTTATTTAGGCCTATTATCTTTCACCGATAATAATAATTTAAGAGATGCTAAGTTAAAATTTGTTTGTAATGATTTAAATGTTGTAGACTAAGTAAATTGTTTCTATACATTCAGTAGGCCTATCCCTTACTAAAAATGTGAAGTTTAATATTTGTCTAACAAGTTAGATAAGTTTATCTGTAGGCTACCTGAAACAGTACTGTTGGTACCTAATAATGCTGCTAACAGTAGGCCTACCCTGAAAAAAGCCCTAGTAGACCTAGTCCCTGAAAAAGTTAACAGAAAGAGTAAGTTTATAGGTGATGACATTTGACAAACGTAGGCCTAATTAACAACCAATCGTAGGTATAAGTAGAGTAAGCAACTCGCATAAATAGCCTTTATCACGCTCGTAGGGGAAGGTTTTAGGGCTAACTTAGTAAAGGCCATAACGTTATCGTGTAAACTACTAAGTTATTGCGGTAGGGATACATAAGTTAGGCCTACACCAACTATTTAATAATTGATAGTAGGTAGTCTCAGTAGGTATTCCCTAAAATATTTTCTACAGCAGATAATTGCATAGATTGAATCTTTAGGGATAACTTAGAGGGTAATAACTTTCTGCAAGGCTAGTTTGTTTCTTGGCTTTAACCGCCCCCTCCCATCAGAAGAATGCTACTAAGTTTAGCCTACCCATCTGAAAAAATGACAACAGCCATGTGACATAGGCCTACTCCGGCCAACGTATCACTAGCAACACGAGACTTTCCTGACAGAAAAACACCGCCCACCAAGCTGCGTCGTGCCGAACGCGTCATACCGTGCATAGCTGAACTGTTCTCGGCAAATTGTTAGGCCTATCTCTGTCACTCTCGCTGTCAAGACGTATCGTTTGTATGTTAAATTTAAATATAATTTATCTGTCATAACCTAACCAAACTTGCTGGCATGAAAAAATCGAATGAAGGTTTACTAATCGAAAAAAATAGTTCTGTTTATATCTTAACACTCCGTAACATACAATTATAAATGCCTCAAATTCAATTATATATTTTTAAAATTATAAAACAAATGTCATAACCTAACCAAACTTGCTGATAAAATCAAATAAAAAACTTAGTGCCTCTGGTGTGTTTCGAACCGGCTAACTGGCCATCAGAACATCAGCCGGTGCGCTATCCACTACACCACCGAGACCAATGGCTTAACAACGTATTGTTACGGTAATGGTGTTCGCTCAATTGTCACGAAACTGGCCATCGCTGAAGCGGTTGTGGGCGGTGCTTTTCTGTCGGGAAGGAAATCTCCAGCAACTACTTAAAGTACGCTTTCCAGAGGTGGTATTACTGTAAAGGTCCTGTCACCACTAGTGACCACCTTAGCTCATCCAGCTATCGTAATCCTAACGAAAAGGATATAAAAATTGTGTTGGCACTGTTTTATTACACAAGGATATTATTACATAACATGTTACTCACCCTCCTTGAAACACTAACTCCAGGGAAGTTTTGAATGACCGAGCTGGTGGCACCAACCCCATCGTTAGAGATCGGAGAATTTCCTTTGTTGATTGAATAAAACGAATACCCTCCACCCAATATAGCTCCAGCGCCTACACCCGCTACGGTTAATAAAAGTATTGATGGTGGTTTGGACTTCAAAGAACTTGTCGAAACTTGAACTCTGAAGGGTAGTTCATTTCTAAAAACGAAAACCCGAGGAGTTTTAAGCACTGAGGAAAACAAATTTCTTGTGATACAATAACCGGCCATAGTTTTGACAGAAAATTCTTTTATTGAACTCTTGGACTTGGTATAATATAAACCTAACCTCTCTCTAAATATATGATTTTTGATTGTGAATGTTCTTCTTCTTCTTCAGCAAAACAAAATCCAATATCAAAACAATTTTAAGACAGACAGACTACCAGAGAGAAAATCAGAGAATACCAGCCAATACAGAAGAAGAAAATTGAGAAGTCTAAAGTCAATGGAAAAAAAATATTAGACAAAAAATCAGTTCACTATGACCAAAATGTTAATAAGATGTTGACAGCAAAATTTGTTCATTAAGATTTATTACTACAACAAAATAGCTGTCCAATCTGGGCCCGGAATGAAAGTTTTGGCTCTTAAGGGTCTTTGACCCCGGGGAGGGATTTTAGATCATCCGGCCGTCCAGGCACACAAGCTATTGCTACAGTGCAATCGATCATATTCATACCCATAATATTCATCAACCATTCATTTTCGTCAGGTTTGATCCAGGTCCGGCACTGGGCAAGGCCCCACTTTACAAGGCCCCCTGCACTGGGGCCCTATTTTTGAAATCTGACTGCTGAGTTGAGTGATGTTGACTATTGATTCAATTCTCAAGCATTTAAAAACAGGACCCCCGGCCCCGGTGTGAAAGAGATTTTAAAAACACCAATTCCACTCCCAGATGTGTTGCAAAGCATTTCGCACACGGCTTAAGAAAGTCTCACAGTCAGTGTTTTATAAAACTAAAGTAGATTGTTAAAATTAATCACGACAACCTGTGTTATTCCACCATATACGAATATCCTTATTTACGTTATGAGATGCATAGCAAATCTTTAAAGAGTAAGAGCCTTCTCAATCACTAACACACTACATCCGTGTGGTTTGGTCAAATATAAGACTATGTGAATACATTACCATACATTAATTGGTATCGAGGTATGTGATAATAATACGAAGTGTGTGATAATATATGAAAAACATTTCTCACTTTAATTACTTAACTCTACAATAAATTATTCCTAAAGTGGACCACAAGGAAATTGTACAGGGGTTATAATGATTTTGCGTAATAAAGTAAAATTTATTACAAAACGAATTTCATAACGATTAACATTTAAAGAAATCAATACTTTTCAAAGCTATCCAAATTTTGCTACACCCAGAGGTCTACATTTAGTAGGCTACTCAACCAACCCGACCCGAAGAAAAAAGGTTTACACCCCACAAACCTATATACTGGAGAGTCTTTGAAGGAGGGTCCCTAGAAAATGTCCTAAAGAAGACTCAGAAACAAGGTTTTCATGTATTTTTCATAAGATCTGCACACAAAATAATGGTGCATTCACTCACATTTTCTCACGGAAATATGTTAAAATCATTACAATAGGCGTTTTGTTTTTATTATTTAATCATCAATCTTTGAGATGGGAACGCCACCTGGGTGCGTATTTTAACCCAAATATGAGTGAAGGAGTAGTGTAGAATCACGGCGATCTCTTTAACTCCAGGCCGCGGCCTTCGAAGTGGCAACGTCGCAAGTACGGTAGTGTTGTTACAGCTGTTGTGTTTAAAGGCAGCTAATAGTATTCGTGTAATTATGTAAGAATATGAATGCTTATTACCTTACCTTGCTTATTATTGTTACCGGGCTATAAAAATATTGACTCCATTTTAAATGTACAGAAATCGATTTCAATTTATATTGTTTTGGTTTTCAATTCTATATGTTTTATTTTCAATCTTTTAACAAATTTATGTTCATAAAATTAAATGAATATTACGTGAATTAAAATGAGCTGGTGTAATCCGTCTGCCTGTTATCTTATGGGACGTCTGGCGCTAAACAACACTACTTGCGACGTTGCCAATTCTACCAGACTATCCTACCCTGGAGTTTGACAACGATTATTGTAGCTTTCTTAACGACCAAGATCAGCTGTTTCAATTTAATAGCCAGGATAATTTATTTAATGACCAATTATCAGGAACAGCTTGGCCTAGATTTGAACCATCAAAAAGCTACTGACTTTTCCCAGGATCAAACACCGGCGACCTTTTGATTGTTAAGCGAGCACTATAACCACTCAGCTACCCAAACAGTCTATATTTTTCATGCTCCCCCTCAATAGTGAGCCCATATGCTCCACTTATATTTGTACAAAACGGAAAAAATAAATATAGCTGCCAGTTGGTTTTTATAGTGGTTTAGTTACCTTTTGGTTGTATTTGAATCTACAGCCATGGTTTCAACGCCGGTTTGCGTCATAGTCATTTAGGTCATATGGAGAAGTATATTGTTGTCATAGTCGGATTCTTGGACATTGTCAAACTCGCACAAACACAAGGGGACACGTATATCATATATATAATACGAGTAAAGTTTGAATAATTGTTACTTCGATCTGGGAATCGGCTCTAACAAAAACGTTTAGTTTCCCGAGCAAAGCTCGGTCCCCAGGTACTAGTTAAATAAACGGTATCGGCATTCTAACACATACTTTCTCCCGTAAGCTCATCAACAACCTTTATGATGGGTAAGCAGTACAGTAAAGAGTAAATATTATATTTTATAGTTAAAAATCACATGGGGTTTGTACCATTTTGTTCAGAATTTAAAGGACTATAACATTCTCCATTTTTTTTAAATACTTTTTTTCCGTTATTTTATGGGGAAATTCCCATTAAAAATCAAAATTTCAAAAGAAAAAAAATTCAAAATTTTGAGGACTCCTACTAAGTTGATCAAAACCAACTTTTATTACAAAATCCTATTTTTCTTAATTTTATGTTTTTTTTTTTGATAGCCTATTAATATAATTAACAATAACTTTTGAAACATATTTTTTTACAGAAATGGGAGTTGTAAAATTTTTTTCAGAATTTAAAGTTCTAAAACATACTGAATTTCTATCAAAATCGTTCAGGCCATTTTTGAGAAAATCCGATTTTTTTTATACTATGGGAAAATCTACATTAAAAATTCAAATTTCAAAAAAATTAAAAAAAATACCCGGAGATACCATGGATTAGAACCTACACACCAAATTTCATCGAAATCGGACCACAGGTGTATACACATCCAGACACACAGACATCAGTTTGAAAACTACTTTTTTTCACAAAACGGATATATCCACTCAAAACTCAAACTCGAAAATGTTGACGAAAACAATACTTTTCCCATATACTATGGTATAGGGGGAGAAAGTAAAAATGGTTCTCGGGGACGGAATACAGGCTAGTACTTATTTAACTATACCGCGGGAGTCAGCTATCGATTTAACTATTTTGAACTCGAACAAAAATAAAAGGTAATTAAACTTAAACCACGGTAAATACCAGCTCAGGGGCAAACCACAACAATGAGTAAAATACAGTTGGACTGCAGCCCTGCACCACAAAAAATTTCCTACTTTCTTAAATTTTCATAAGGGGTTTTATGCGAACTGCTCCTTTTGTTGGACACATGGTAACAAACAAATGTGCACCAGAAATCAAATGTTAGCACTAGGCCTATAAATTAAAAAAAAACATATTCAGTCAATTAAAGATTAATAGTTTTATTATTAGTTTAGTACTGGCATAATGGTTTTATTTATCTATAGGATGCGTTTGAACTTTTTCTTCATAATTCTTTACTTTTTCTTTGATATCCAGAACTACATTTTTCATTTCAGATTTTATAGTACAAGGAATTATAGGATAGTGGTATTTTAACACCCAAGAGACACAAAATGTAAACATCATTTGATATTTAGATTTTGGAATCCGTTTTGGCATAAAAAGACTTTGAATGTCGGAATCACTTCTTTCCCTCATAAAATGATTACTTTGCCTTTTTAGCTTCTTCATTTTTAAACTTAACTGTGAATCCATAACACTGTAATTTGCTTTTGAGTCTCTTCAAAGTAAGTAAAATTTAACTGGTAAATTTGCCAGGTCATCTATTAAGTAATTCAAAATTATGTCAAAAATAAAAGAAAAAGAGATGGTAGTAATTTTGAGGAATACACATAGTAGGTATATGTGCAATTGTTTACAGTATTAATTTTGAGTTTTGCAATTACATTCTTGGAAACACCTGAAACAAATGTTAATTTAATGAATATCAGAATCTACTAAGACAACAGTTAACTTTTCTGACTTTATAATATGAACAGTATCAAAGGCGATGAAGTTTGATGAACACATAAATCATTCACAACCTATATGTAAGGATCGGAGATTAATTATGAAAACAGGATAATTTTAATTGATAGACTTCATTAGTAGTGTTGTCAACAGAAGCTATAGCACAATTCGTAATATAATCGCATAAATCAATACTTTTAGAAAATATACAGGCCTAACTTGACTTAAAAGATGAATTTAAATGGAAACAAGATACACCAGGTGGATGAAACCCTTGAATCAGCCTCTTGATATCAGAACGAAAGTCAAGAGTTTGAAACTGAGATTTATTTGTTTAATCTTACACAAAGCAAACAAAAATAAAATACCCCGGCCCCAGCGCTTGAACTCTCTGGTTCACCAACTCGTAGGACTAAATGTAGGCTTACTTGACACGTTTGTACCAAATTTCATCTAGATTGCATCATTTTTGCTTGATTTTTCGCGCTATCGGACATATATATTGAACGGATGGTGTTTTTGGTCTCTTGGGACAGCATAGCAAATATGTTAACCGGTGCTGGGTTCAAGTCTTTCCATGAGACCTATGGTAACAGCTTAGCCCATTATTCCCTATCATGTAAATTGGCTAAAAAACACAAATAAAAATAAAATCAATCTCAACAGTGAACAGAGTACAATGGAAAACCTAGACTGAGATAAGAATGTAATTACCTACTTCTGATAAGGATGCTCCTCTTTGTTGAGAAGGAAAGATCAAGTGCATGGAAATGGTTATTGGAAAAATATTTGAAAATACACAAAGTACATCTGAGGTCAAGAGTACCACGTTACTTATTAGACATTTTCAGTAATTAAGTACCATATTAGTAAAATTCTTATGGTGTTTCTTGTTCTTCTGAATTACAAAAAAGTTATAGAACTAATTGTAATATGTTATCAATGGATAATACTAAATAGGGTAAAAAGTACTCACAAAAGCTTGATGTACCAATTAATTTATTGATGTTTTATAACTTGTGAATCTTGAAAACTTGTTTAACACGGTAAATTTGTCAAATTACATTTTGTTGTTGATTTTGTTATTGTGACATTTTGCAACATAAATAAACAATATAATGTTTGTATGTCAGATGGTATAATTAAATGATAGTTTTGCATGTGTATTTACTGTTAAATAAAAATAAACAATACTATGAATTCAGAGAGCTCCAATAGTCCTATTAGTGAAATAAATGAATCGCAAGACGAGGAGAAAACTGAGGAAAAACTAACACCACAAATAATATCTTGCCCAGCCTTTCAACGCCAAATACGGGATGTGGTGTTCACCCTCATCCCTGAAGGTAGCCCTCCATTTTTCAACCTATGTAAACTTAATTATCGAACATGAAAGAAAGCAATGGGTACAAGAAAATCACTAATAATAGCCTCTGTTACGGAAAACCTGTACAGACTAAGAACATTTCTGGTAGCTTATTCATACAATTTCATAAGTATAAGAAACTTAACACATAGGCCTACACTTAATATATCATATTTGGTCAATTCATATATCCATACTAGCATGGTAATGTGTTTTACTACAAGAAACATCCTCATTTGGTTAAAATCAAAGAATATTTGTGAGTTTTGAAAACTACTGTACAGGTATTTACAGTAAGTACTAAGTACCAACATAGTGTTTTTGTCTACTGTAGACTTGAATTAAAAGGAAGGATCTAAATCCCTCCTGGACCTAAATCTTATGATGGCAAAAACTTTGCGTCAAGCTAAATTTGTGTAAGTTAAGTACAGACAGACATATACAGTAGTTGTTTAAATGCATTGAAGTAAAACCTATTTTAGGGTTTGAGTTTTTCCTTAAAGCCACATTTGTTAAACGACACCATTTAGGGAGAGTTAATTTTCAAACAAAACTATTAACACCTAGAACCATTGACTATACACAACAAAGTTTTTGTCCGATTTAAATTTTGTTTACTATTTTTCTCTATCCCCAAAATCGTTTTAAAGGTCATATACCGTATTAATAGAAATAATTAATTGATTCTGCCCTAGTGCCAAAACTTAGGGACTTGTACCTAAGCTGGGAATCACTCTCGACTCAGGACAAAGCGGTTATTGACGAGTATGGGAAGTCTCGTGGTAACTCGCCTGGGATGGAATTGTACAAACCACTTGTGGACGCCCTCAAGTACTGGGATGACGTTCAGAACACCCAAGGTAATCAACTTATAATTAGTCTTATTGGAATGAAGGCAAGTAAATAAGAAAACTGTAAACATTTCAAGAGTAAATATGCCACTATTTGGCTTTCAGAGGCATGTGTTGTGGCATGTTTGTGTAAGGGAACACAAAATAAACTATCAATTAGTGTTAGTGGAAAGAGTGCTTTAGTTTTTGTATCTAATTATAAAATGGAAACAACTAATTGTAACCCAGTTTTATTGTAACACTTTGGAAACATCGATAATGATCACCCAAATTAAACAGTGTACTAAAAAAAATTTGAGATAAGAAAAAACCTTTTCAGTTGCACTTAAGATAAACAATTTTGCCAAGTTACTGTGTGTGTATGAACAAAAATCTTGTTTAAGAATCAGGTTTTTTAAGTTCAAAGGATGAAAAAAATCTCAAGCTCAACCGGTAAAATGTGATTCTAAAAATTTGTGTCAAGGGATTCTTGTATGTATGAACACCATTTAAATTTTTATGATTTTTACACGGGAACCTTCCAAACTGTAGTCTTGTTCTAACTGATTAATGACATTTTATTTGACAGCATCATTGATACCCCAATGACAAAAGGCATCTGATCTGGCGTAAGACTGAACCGGTTACCTCCAGGTTTAAAGGCAAGCACCATAACCACTCGATTACTCAGAAAATCTAACTCCTGTTCTCACTTATAACTGTTTTGACCACAATTCAAGACTACAAAGTTTTAGGAGGGGAGCGAGCTAGCCTAGTGGTAGAGGATGGGTCCTCTCATAGGTTCAAATTTCACCCAATAAATTAATGCTTCGGTCCCCAAGGCGTAGTATCAAGTACTGTGCTCTGGGCGAGAGCCTATGTTCTAGGATGTGAAGATGGACAATTGATAAAAAAACTTGATAATTTCAGGAGCCCCTGGTTGTGATGCTGGACTGGTGACTCTAAGTGGACATCCCCAGATAGAAGCTGCACTGACCAGCGTGGTGTGTACTCTGGAATGTCTAGTGAAACGTCTACACTCAGAGACATCTACTCATCTCCCATCCATGAGCGATTCCCGACTCACTACGTCTTTGGTGTAAGTTATCAATTTTGGAATACAATTGCTGTGTAAGAGTTGTTAAATTAATGGGAATCAAGCAAATTCTAGCACAGTAACTATGACAGTATTCCCGTAAGGTAGTCCTATGTCCGTTGGAACTATTTTTGGTGTAATCAGTGGTTTTACAATACTACAAGGGTTGTCCGTAAATTAAGGTACAATTCTTGCCAGTTTCAGCCTTAGGACGGATATTATCGCCAGAGTATTGAAAACATTGTGAAAGAAAAATTGACACTCCATCCAAAATACATATCACTTTTTGTCATCAAAATTTCTGTGATATCAATCTTTAACTGCTTATACTACAGTATATCTTGTTGAAGAACATGAACCGAGTAAAGTGTTTGGTCATAGAAAATGTGTGGCATTTGGAAATGGGTTTTAACATTCGCAAGATGTTTTTCATGGTGTAGGCCAATTGATAGATATCATTCGTCCCGTTTGAAACAGTGACCAAAGTTAGAGGAAATTTGCATTCGGATCACAGTGTAACTAACTGGATGTGAGAGTCAAGCTAATCTATATATATAAAATCCAATGTATGTATGTTTGTTTGTTTGTCCTTTATGGACTCTGAAACCACTCGACAAATTGTAATGAAACTTTCAGGCATTATTAAGCATTATTCAAGGATGGTTTGTGTGAAGTTTGGTGCAGATCTGTCATAAGGGCTCCGCCCCAGTGGCTCTGGAGTTTCCCATGTTAACCTTATGAGTACTCATATTTAAATGGAATTAAAGAACCTTAACAGCTTCAGCTTGTTCAACTAAACAATTTGATTCTGTGATGTTCAATAGCATTAAATGTTAATAGGTTTACTAACAGGGTGCAGCACTATTATTTTTTTAAATTTATGACAACAGCCAATTTGCAACCAAAAGGTGAGTGAGCGTAGCAAACGAACTTCAACCAGGACAAGATTGAGCCATGCGAACGAGCATTTGACATAAAACCACATTAGGACAGGACGACGTCTGTCGGGCCAGCTAGTAGGGTATAAAACATGCCGATCAGCAAAGCAAAGTTTCCTCAAACTTACTGTCTCGATGGAAACAAGCTGCTGGCTATAGAGCAAACCTGTACAGTCTTCTGAGAACTCTCTATGCCATTTAAGCACATATTTGACATCAAAATCACTTTTCTTCACACACATCTGTTCTGTTGCACAATAATCAAAAGGAATTGATAAAAAACCCTTCCTACAAAAAACCTCATCACTAAACAAGATTCATACTTGTAGGGGTTCACATTTCCAAAACTATGACAAAACTAATCGTCTCATGGGGAATGGAACTAGCTAGAAGTGGATTAAGTAAAGAACTAACTCGTGAGAAAGTTGGTCTCGGATATGATTCAGACCGCCTGATTATGGCAGAAGCTTGATGATGGAGACCTTAATTAATCCAGGGACAGCCCTCATATTACCCTTTATCTGTAAAAAATTCAATATGCTTTCTTAACACTGGACTTTAGGAAGTTTTGTTAAAAACAACTTTACAATACATTAAACTTAAGAGTCTTTGGAGCCTATATGTTCTAACTTATAAAAAAAATTTAAAAAATAAAAACACAATTTCTGATCTCACAGTTTACTAGATATTTAAATTACAATCACACTGGTGTTTGAAAAAATATGTTAAGATGGTTAATAACTATTCAGCAGCTGTTTGGAATTACTACTTTTTTAGAAGGTAACTTAAGTTAACTAAAAGTATGCTAACCAAATTAACGGAAATCACAATAAAAACTGTTGAAGGCAATTTTTTGTGCTGGGAGGACCGAGTAAGTTACTTGTTGGATATAGTCTGGATTTTTTTGTTAAATAAGATTGTAAATGAGAGATCATTTTCCAGATCTGTATTCGAAGATGAAAAGGACAGAGGAGACAGTAGTTTAGTAGTGGTTTACGAATCTCGCCACAAAAGATCTCTTTCATTGGACGACATACCAAACACATCGGATAAGACATCACTATTGTCTCTGTGAGTTTATTTATTTTTCTTGATGCTCATTATGTTTTCTACAGTACCTATATACTTTATCCTCCTATAATATTATATTACAAGATGTAAATTTTTTTAAATATTCATGGCACAATATTACATATCTGTAAATTATAAAATTGTTTTGTACATTTGTTATTAAAATCTGTTATATTTTTGAATGCTTTTGATTTATTTAGTTAAGATTTTGTGAATATTTTTAACTTGAAATCTTTATAGCTTAAGTTTTTTACCAATTAAAAAATATTTCAATCCCCTCCTTACAGCCCTTCATTGGACAATACTTCCTTCAGGTTTACTTCTGAATATTGATAAACCTTAACATTGATATCAGTGTAAAATGTAATTTGTAAAAATAACTAAGTAAAGTAGAACTTCAATCATGAGGATCACAATTTGAACAGTAAAGCAAAAATCTAGACAATTGAGTTTTTAAAGAATATGTTGTTTGAAATGGGTGAAGACAGTGCACTAGGCAGATGACTCATCACCCACTAACTGATAACCATACTACAACAAACTCACAATGTGATGGACACAATTAGCGCATAATATTGAAATGAAATATGCAACAGAAAACAGCCAACAACGAAAATGAACTTAATTAATAATTATTCCAACTGAATTTTCCCTTCATTGAGGTGATCCAATGATTTGAGTTCTATTGTATGTTAAACCTTTAACAAATCTCACCTAATGAATTTAAAAATATTTTTTATACTGTTTGAGTAACCTAGAGGTTTTTGCATTTTATTTTAAACACTCACAATAACTAAAAGTCTAAATATTGACTGACAGCACAGAGAAGGAGTTGAGAATGCTCTCATGACGCAATGTTTGGGACATCGAGTGGTTTCAATGTAGTATAACACTACGCAACACTGGCCTGTAACACTAAATATCGTTAAATTTGATGTGCTAGAGAAGATAGATACTACATTCTGAACAACAAGATGAAACAAAATGGTCTACCATTGAGACACATCCTTGCTCCTTCTCTTTGTACACACTTATTTTCAGGGTAAAATTTGAAATGAAAATTCATTTTTTTTAAGTAATTTTTATTTAATTATGAAGTCATACCTTGCCTTGTATAGACTTGACCACCATGTGGCTTCACAGCAACAATACCTTGCCGAAATTAGAAATTGAATACCTAAGGAAAAAATAAAGTCATCAGAATTATTTGACATCAGACAAAAGTCATCTCACTTTTATAAATCGTGTTATTACAAACAAACAAATATTTAATCAAATAAAAATTTACATTTTGCTGAAATTAAGCCAAAATTTAACTTATAAATTATTTGAACCAGGTTGATAAACAATATTTTATTTTACAATATTTTAATATTTTATGGGGGATCGGTAGATGTGAGGCGGGATCCAGGAGATGTCAGGCAGGATAATCAAATACCTAATGGGATTGGGAGATGTCTGGTGCAATCGTCAGATATCAAATGACTCTGAGAGCAATTGGCAGATGTCGGACCGGTTTGGGAGACGACAGGCACGATTGGCAGATTTCAGGTGGGATCTTATGGAAAGATTTACAAACTAAACAAAGATACTGTGAGTTATTTTATCCAAGACGAAACAGAAGAATTTTAATGCATGAACAAGAACTTGCCACAGCTAACATTTACTTTATTATTTTCCAAGATCTATATTAAAAGTTGTTAAGTACTTACCGTTCTTGATGTCCACTTACCTCATTTTGTCTCAATACATACCACAACTTTTCTGTCCTTTTGCTTACTTGGATGTTGACAAAATAAACTCAGTTTGATCACAAATCCTTAAAGTTAAGTATCAAATTCGTTTCTGGCAATCCAGTGAGTTTTTTATATCCTGTAAAACAAAAATGTAAAATTAACGGAGCTATTGTACCAAATACTTCTTAACAACAGAACTTTGATGAACTTTAGTTAAATACTGAAGGCAGAAAAATCATAATAGTCCTACTAAATTGAAAGCTCTATCTACACTTCGAAAGCTTAACTTTAGTGAGTAAGAAGGTTATGGTCATCACTTGGTTTATCACCACTGCTTCCTTTCACGATAAAACTTTTTTTCGTGTTGCTTTTACTCCCAAAAACATAAAACTCTTGCCACTTACACAACTAACATGGTTCCCACTAAAACTTAAAACTAGCCAGATCGTGTGTGATTCCGATTCCTTACTAAGTTAAGATCCTAGACGTTGAAAGACTGAGTGATAAACACCAAGTCAAGAAATCAAGTAGAGTCAAACTTTTATCCTCATAACAGCAAAAACATTGGTAAAAAATTCCTGATGTCCCCTAAACCTTGGGGGACAATGATGTTTACACAACCTACGACCATAGGAGATGTCCACAATTATGCAGCATTACACAAAGGTGATGAAGATGTCTCCACCCTTCTCATCTATGTTAAGGTAATTTGGATGTCAAAATAAAAAATAATAAGAATAGTAAAACTTAGAGCAATTTTACTGATATTATAAACACCACTCACCACAACTTTTAGAGACTTGAAGCAGAACATCAATGTCTCGTCTCCTGAGAAACACACAACGGCTTAGAAACACTCATACACAAACAAACGTTGGTAAAATAACCTAAATACCCACCTAACTACTGCACTTACCACTGCAACTACAATGGATGATCAAACATACTTTCTAATAATTCTTAACCTAAAATATTCCCTACCCATATAGATAGGTTTAGCAAGTAAAGGAAGTAAAATGCTAGAAATTTTAGGAAAAAAAGGTTTATGTCAACCAATTGGTTTGGTGGTAATATAAACCAAGCTTTTTCAGCAAAGAAAGTTTTTATTTTGTTCAGATTGCTTTCCTGTTAAAATGTACGAGTACATTGTCATGTAGTATTGAACATCCGTTTTTTTAAATTTGCATAATCAGGAAAATTTAATTACCGGTTTATTTTGGCCTGAGTATGCTTTAAAATAAACATTGGGAATAAAATTAATGATAAAATTTAAGTGTCAACGAAAAATTATTTTGTTCTTTAATGAGGAAACTTACTTAATTTATTGAGTTTTCATGTGAAAAAAAATAGCGGGGAACAAGAATACAACTCATTATTTTGATAGTCACAAAATAGGTTGACTATTACCGACTGAGTCATCCAGGGTTTTAGAAAACGTGGAAGTAAAAAAAAGTCAAAAAAAGGCAAACAGGATATAGACTTTTAATCTTTTTAAAAGATACAAATCGGCCTTATTGAGAAAAAGTGAGCTTGAGTGTTATTTTACAAAATGTAGCCTACTGGACAACATATATGCATTAATATTAAGACAACAATTTTAAATTTAAACCAAGACCTTTTTCAACTTGAATTATCTTATGACAATAGAACTTTGGAATACTGTAGTCAACAAATATACTAAGTAATACTGTGATTAAAAGTTTCAAAGATACTATAAATAGGCATATATCAAAATGTTTACAATGCACAGCAGTTCAAAATTAACCTCTCGTAACTTGATTTGTCACAAAACCTTTATGTTAAGAGAAAAACTGTACAGGGTTGATGACCAATTTCCGAGGAAATACCTTTGAGCGAGCTAAGCAAGCGAGACAGTGCCTTGCCGCAGCTCTAGCACGCTACGTACTTCTGCAACATAACGTTTAAATTACAAGACATGTGAAAAATATGTGGTTGGTTACATATATAGTAGAAATAGAACGCTACGATGGAATGAATTTTATTGGGACGCAAATAGGGCGATCGTTGAATGTACAGTAAAACTCCTTTTTAACATAATTTGTTACACCAAACCCCTCAGCATACAAATCGATTGGAAAATGAACTATGCAACGAGAATTGTCTGTCATGACGCTAGTCCCGTATTATAGAGTTTAGGAAACAAAAGTAATTTTAAGAAATAAATTTTATGTTTACAGTTGCAGATTTTAAGATGATAGAAATAAAAATAAAAAAAATATTGTTCATAGATCTTTTTAAAAAGTCATAGCCTTTAAATTCCTACCATCGATTAAGAATTGATCAAAATAGGTTATTCTAAACGGCATTGCCCTCTTTATTTCATTTAATTGGGATTTTACTGCACTGTTTTTAGATTTTCTCTACATACTACGGAGGTATTTTTAACGTTTTAAGTGAGAGAACAGTTCACACGCTGATTATGTTATTTGTTACGTTGATATCATATTAGGAAGTGCAATTAGCTAAAAGCCATATGAATAGCAAGAAAAGAAAACTGCACTGAAATATTTGATGATTATGACATATGTAGACAGTTGGATTGTTAACTTTGTTTCTAATTATCAACAGTGAACTGCCTCATAGAGAAATGTCAAGCAAAAAGAATCACTTTTCTACATAATGGTGGATAGGATGTAGCTACATATTGGTGATTTTAGATAATTGGATTAATTATTTCAACATTCATCTTCGGTGTTTAACACCAACAACACATACCTGTATTAATTTACTTTCAAACTAAAGATAAATATGGGTTTGAATCTAAATTTAATCTTTGTATAGCTAAACTAGGAGCTGTAAACACAACATTAAAATTAATTTTAAATCAAAACTAGATAAAGTTGGCAAAAGATGAACTAAGAGATATATTTTTCAATTATCTTTTGGCACTGAGTTTATAAAATAACATGAATTGACTATTATACCCCTTTAATCTAGCCATGAAAATAATATGGGTGGAAAAAAAATTGTAGGTACGGAAGCTTTGTGAAGAAAAACTCACTATCAATACTAATACAATCGGTAAAATGTTTATTAGAGACATATTTATGGGATTAAGCTCTTAACTTTAACTGAAAAAATCTCATAGTCACATATTTACAACCCCAAATTACCTCATCTAAGAAAAAATATTGAAAAAGGTAGAATCAATACAACTAGTTTTATATCCACTACTTTAAGTTTTTAGTGAAGAAATAATAGAATAATTAATAAAAAAAATCACAAGGGAACCACTTATAATCAACTGCTTAACTATTGACCTACAAATAATTTAACAAAATTTCATTTTCATCTTAAAACCAATCCAAATATATTCTAAATCTATGCAGAACAATTTTCTTTTGTCTTCAGCGTCGTCCTCTTCTTTCTTGACTTGAGTTTGTTTCCCATTAAGTTAACATTAAAATATCTTCTTAACACGTTCGCTGCTGACCGCTAGACGCCGGGACGGCACCAGGAGCTGAACTAACGCTCGCTGCTGCGTAAACATTGCTGCCGATACACTGAATTAAATTACAGTAAAAACAACAGTAGCTATACTGGATGGCAATGTTCTGCAATAAAACTGGCTTTGGACATAGTACTAAGTGATTCTGATAGATAGCAGCACTACCCAGGTTGCAGTCGGTAAAATAGTGTCGCTATCTAGCAGGAAAGAGGTGGGACCTGTTCTAAACGACCCTGGTGGTGATTTTGGGAAACAATATTTTTTATTGTCAGAAAAGTATGTCCCCACGAGCTGCAAAGAAATAATAGGACGCTCGTGACGAGCTGGCTGATCCATGGTAACGTTAAACAACAATGAACGGCGACGTTCCGGAACATTCCTAGCTCCTGGCACCGTGGCCCGTTTGACGTTCTGTAACGTCCGTAGCAGCGAACGTGTTAAGATTTAATTTGATACATTTTTAACTGAATTTGGTCTAGTTAATAGCATTTAAGCCTTTTGTGCCATCAAGTATTTTATTAGGTGGGATTTGTGCAAGCTTTTTCAGAACTTAAAATCTGGAAAAGAAAGAGAGAAAATAATGTACCTACAAATACAAGGGGACATTTAAACCAGGAATCATTTGTATTAAAAACTTAAACTCACAGATTCCTGAGAAGCGTTAAAATTAAAAATTCTAAATAATGTACAAAGGCCAATGCTAGTCTTCACTGTTAATTTTCATGTCAAGAAGATGAAAAACATCCCAAATAAAGACATTTTACAAAACTTAAACACAGAGAATCAATTAACTGTAAAGCAAATTAGATTTATAGAATGGAGAATAATTATAGTTTTATACAAACAGATATTTTTCTTTAACACTGCTTGTGAGAAGGATTCTTAAACAATGTTGTAAAAACCAAGCCATTGCTCAGTACTTTGTACTGTTTGAGGGTTGTTTCAGTACAGTTATTTTGGTAAAAATTAATAACAATTTGATGGGGTGATATTATTTTGGTGAAAAGTAAGTCAAAGAAAAGAATTTTACATTTAGGAACAGGAACCGAGTAAAATGTAGCGTAAACCCCTTGAAGAAAAGATTTTTCTTTTTAAGAATGATTCGTTTTCATCAGTGCTACAAAAATCTTTCAAAATGAGGCTGTTGCTTTAAAATAACACTAAAAGTCTCATGAAGTTATGTTTAACAAAACAAAAACAACGGTGAAATAAAAATGAACAATTCATAATTAAATAAATCATTAATAGTAAATTTCTTTTTATCACAACCAGAGGCAAATTAAGTTCTAACTTACAACTGATAATTTTGAAATAGTTTCAAAATTCATTCTAGTTTCCAAAATTAGGATTAACAAGGTTCTACAGTAAATCGTTAATGGAAGGAAACAATGATTTGAATTGAAAAATGGATTTTTAAAATGACAAATTTCTAATTAATAAAAATGTAAATACCATATCTCTTGGCCGGCCTACCTTGACTGTTTTACTGTCAGGAACTCAAGAGGTAGGCCTAGTAGAGTCAGGTCATCTGCAAAACCAAAAGCAACTGCCAGTAAATTGTTTACATAATCATTCTCACAAGCTATGCAAAGTTGATGTAATTCCTGGTTAAACCATGTCACATAACGGGTAAGGGACAAGGGTCAAATGAATTCAAAAGGGCGCCTGGATGTTAAAAGTGGTTAGAAATTAACAATGAGTACACCATGTAACGTTCATCGAAAAACACAAGTATCAAAATAAAGAAATAGATTTATGCATTAAACTTACATATCTCCAGTAGCCTAGCATTTAAATTTGATCCACAAGAAAAAAATCTCAAATGTGTCCTAAGAGATGAAAATACTGTCACTACCATGTTTTACTGAACTACTAGGCCTAGTGTACAATGACGGCTGAAAATCATAGTTAGTAATTTGATGAACAAAATATAGTTTGAAATGAATTAAGAGAAAGATTTGTTTGTGGGCTGTTGTCAACATTTTTTTTAAATCCCTTAGTTGTTGATGGTGTAGTTAACAATAAGTTGGCGTTTCAGTTTGGCCAGGTTAAAAAGTTCACAGCAGCATAATTATTTATCAAAAGGCTTACTTTGACTACGTTTATTTTTATGCTAGAAGTGGCTACAATTTTAACGAGAGAATAAAATGTCTAGTTCTACACAGAGTCATTAGCATCTCCTGCAATCGCGACAAAAACCATGATCACCCTTGATTGCAATGATACCAAGAGATTACTGTGTGTTGAAGTATCTTTAGAAGTTCTGGTCAAAAATGAGTAATACAAATTCTGTAAGAAATTCTCACACTTACGGGACTTAAAACACTTGAATAAAAACACAGCAAAAGTATTTAGAAAGTTTCCAAATTAAAAAACTTTGTACAAAAACATATGGTAACTGACTGATAATTTCTTTCCACTTTTAAAATAAAATATATCACTGCACCACAAACTGGTTACTTTGAAAACATTTATTTACAAAGCAAATACATTTTTCCAATATATTACAATAATATGTTAACATGTACGAGTGCAACAATCACTTATTTAAAATAATCTTTCAGCTACCTGACATCTAGGCTATATGTTTAACATTTTGAAAACGAATCATGTAACCTTTAGTAACGTATTTTTAGACCAGATTTCTCTATACCTAATAGCCTGTTTTCCTGGTAATTTACACAATTAAAATAGAACTGTGACGAAAAATAACTTTTCTGATAAAAAGTTTTTCCACACTATCGGTTACCTCTGCGGACACTAAATCTTCTCTTGGATGAAGGAATGCAGCAACGCCTGATTTATCGGTATCCGTTTGCTGGAGTCCAGCATCAATATCTTCTCCAGCAAGTCCTTCAGCTGGTTGACCTTGCGAGCTTGGTCGTCAGGGAGGTGTTGGTTGCCGACCAACTCACTCTGCAAATCCCTCGTTATGTTGATTGTGGACATGGTTACCACTTTTTCCTGTAAAAGTAAAAGATCAGTTTTCCATTTACCACTTCGAAGTTACAATTTAAATTGATCATTTAAAATATTGTAAAGACGGTAGACGTAATCAATGGGAAAACATAAGATAAATATGATTCTCCCCTTACAACTGATCATGCCCTTGGATAAGTGTGACATGGAGCAGCTGTCATAATGTCTGTTCATAATCTGACTAATGGAAAATCCCCCTGTAGAAAAATAATAGAGTATAGTGGCCAATGCCAAATTTGATTGAAATATATCCATAAACAAGCAAACTGCAACAGTTTATTTATTCACCATAAAGATAACGTGGGAATTTAACATTTTTAGCGAATTTCCCATATAGGGAATAAGCTATTACCGTAGTACTCATGGTAAGACCTGGACGCGGGACCGATTTTTTTTTTCGTTTTGAGGTCCCTAGAGGCCAAAAACACCATCCGTTCAAATTCATATAGCCTATATATATATATATATATATATATATATATGTGTCCGTCAGCACGATAACTCAAGCAAAAATGATCCGATTTTGATGAAATTTGGTACAAACATGTAAACGTACGTTTATTCGAACGAGTTCGCGATCCAGCATGATCGGACCATGGGAACGGGGGTTTACGGGGGGTTTTATGGGGTAAAAATAGGTTTTTCCCATTTTTGACCCATAAAACATAAAATTTAGCAATTTCTTTCCGAACCATTTTGTAGAGCTTAAAAAAACAAATAATTTAGTATATTGAAGCGTTATTATGCGCCTAATGGTTACGGAGAAAATTCCAAAAAATTGTAAATTTAAAATTCCCATGTTATTCTTATGGAGAATAAGTAAACTGTTGTAGTTTGCTTATTTGTGAACATATTTTGATCAAATTTGGAAAATGTTTTTATTTCTTACTAACTATTCACATTTTACAAAAAAAAAAAACAGTTTTACCCTCCCTGATGCAGCAAACCTAAGTACTTGTTAAACTAATTCTATTTAAATCAAGAATAAATGTTATATTTTTAAGTAGACATTTCAGTGTAAATCCAATCAGTGAAATGGAAATTCGCTTAGTCTGCAGGTTTGCTGCGGCGGGGGTATTTTACTATTTAACCGTTAATTAAGATGGGTTTTCCTAGGCGCTGAAGGGGAGAGCGGAGAGAGGAACGCGGAGATCGGAAAAGAGATTAACATGGTGTTCCGCTCCGCTTCTAGGAAGACAGTAATACTAAATTACCTAAGACAAGTGGAGTCCGCTCTCCGCGTTCCTCTCCCCGCTCTCCACTTCCGTGCCTAGGAAAACCCGGCTTTAGGAGTACAGTAAGGCTTCAAACTAAATTATTTCTTTATTTAAGCTCTACAGACAAGATATTGGAAGGTTTGGAAAGTATATGTGAATTTTTATGTTTTTAGGGGGGAAATGGGGAAAACCTAATTAGACCTTTTACCCCATAAAAACCCCTGTTCCCATAGACCTATCCTAGGAACCATCATAGGTTCAAGAACTCGTTCAAACGTTTGTAATTCATCAAAATCAGATCATAATTGCTCAAGTTATCGAACTAAGGACATATATATACATTTGATGGTGTTTTTGGCCTCTGGGGACCTCAAAACAAAAAAGTCAGTCGGTCCCGGGTCTAGGTTTTACCATATCAGACCTACAATGATTGCTTATTCCCTATATGGGAAATTCTCTAAAGCACAAACATGACAAAACTATAGCTAAATTGTTTACGCCATGAAATTAATTACTGTTGTACAAATGTGATGCAAAATATAAATATTTATAGTAGAAAACACTACACTTGACTTACTCTCTCTGTGACTTTATCAACTTCATGAGACAAGAAGTTACAGTTGTGGTCAAAATGTTGATCTTTGAAAGCTCCTTTTCTGATCAACTTGTTTGGGAATTTACCCTTGAAATCCATGAAATACTTGAGCATCTGTAAGCAGAACAAAAGATGAACCAAAAACAAAAACATTGTTAGAAATGAAAGACAAATCATTCGGTGTTAAAGTATCTTGATAAGAGTTTGGGCAAAGTTTTGAAACACAAAGAGATAAAGGAAATATAGCTCGCCTCAAGAAATAATAATTAAAAACTGCAGCTTGCTCCCAGGGTTCTGCAGCATATCTAAAACATTAGCCAGTACAGTAAAACTCCAACTATAATTACCCAAATTGCTTACAAAAATAAGTTTAAAAACTTAAAACCACAGTAGGCCTATCAATAATCTTTTAAACAAGTCAGAAGCCTTGATTGCAGCAAAATCTCAAACCTCAACGTACAAAAATACATTTAACTATATGGCCTACTAATTCGAGGTAAACGGTCGTCACCTAATACAGATCTGCTCGCATGCCGAGACTCAACCGATAAAAAATTTGTCAGTCTTTAATCTTTAATCCACCAGTCTTAAATCTTTATTCTACAATTTAAAATCCTGGCCTAGCCTTTCCTTAACCTCATGGTTTGATATTTTCTTTGCTCTGAAAATATGGAAGTAGGCTAGAATACTGAAATATACGCTTAACATTTTAAAGGTCAGAGTTATGCAACAAAAAATAAACATCTTAGAAGCAATCATTTTTAAAATTACAGTTTTTGTCATTTAAAAAAACAAAGTATAACTTAACGAACTTACAGTACATTTTGAATGTAAAGTATGGTTGCATCCTAATCGTACCTGATTGTTGGATTTTCCAGAGAACATAATTTTCCCAGTGTACAACTCATAAATTGTACATCCGGCCGACCACATGTCCACACCAAAGTCATACGGGATGCCTAGAACTAGAAACAACAAGAGTTACAAAGTTGTCGGAGGGAAACAAGTTTATAAATTTAAATATCAAAGTAGCTGGAAAAGAGCTCCATAACCCAACATTTCAGTAACTGGAATTGTTTACTGAAAATAAAATATATGTAGATGACTTATGTTTAAAAAACACTAACATTTTACTGTACTATGTTAAAATAATACAATTATAAGGCCTACTTTAAAGTCGGTACTTACTGACTTCTGGAGCTCTGTAGAATCGACTCACTAAGTAAGGAGTAATTTCATTTTCTGCTACATGTGATGCAGAACCAAAATCACACAGTTTAAGCACCAGTTTGTTTTCATTTACCTAAAAACAAAAAAAGGAGGTTCAGACACTTTATTTCATAGAATTAGAAAGATTAATTCTATTTATTCTCAAAAAAGATAATAATTACTGTACATCAAGTTTAAATTCTTCTAAATGTGTAAAAGTTAACTATGCAGATAAGTAGGGATGGTCAAGTCTCGAAATTTCGGGAAATTTTCGGGAAATTTTAAATCTCGTTACACGAGACGAGATTTCTTTTTGGCCGAGATTTTTATCAAGACGAGAATTAAAAAAAAAAAAAAAAAAAAAAAATTAAAAACGCCTGCAGAAAGTCAATGCAATACCCGCAATACAGGAGCGTATTGTAGTTGCGTTTCCTTTGCGAAGGCGTTCTTTTTAATTAATTCTATAAATGTAAATATTACTCAAATTATTTTAATAATATTACTTTAATAACATTTGAGAAGTTTTGTTAAGTGTAAGCAGTGTGAGGAATGTTTTATTACTATAAAAAGTCAAAACAAGTAACTATTTTATAAAAATTAATATTGCTTTTATTTTATGATTTATTTTATTTTAGGATAAATTGATCTCTATCCTAACTGATATGACTACGTTTCCTAATCGTAGGCATTTTTAATAAGTTAGGCGTGATTAATAAAAAAATGTTATGCTGATGTTTTTTAATAAAAGATTGTAAATATTCTTGCCTATTATCATTATTTTTGTATTTAAACAGTCATCTAAAAATGTTACAAAATCAGGTAAAAATTTTGAACGTGCATTTCCCGTTGTGCATGAGAAGGGAAATCCCGTCTCGATCTCGTCTCGAAATTTTATGAGAAATAAAAAATCTCGTCTCGTCTCGTCTCGAACTAAAAATTCAATCTCGTCCATCCCTACAGATAAGTTTACTAATAACTGCTTTACTCACCAAAATATTGTCTGGTTTTATGTCAGCGTGTAGAATATTCGCTTTTTTAAGAAGCTTCAGCGCAAGAAACAATTGCTGACTATAAGAACGGACTGCTTTTATATGAAGTCCAACATCTTTGCCGTACTTTTTCAGCACCTGAAAACAAGAAAAAAGCCACATTATTTAGGTTCAAAATACAGCACATATTTTAATTTGTTTGAGACAGAACGTAACACAGTAAAACAACAGTTCTGCAGGAAATGTTCTAGGTATATAATAATTTAAAATACTTCCTGCCATATGCTGATGCTGTGAATGGTTTTACATTTGCCAAACTTATGAGAGTTCCTCTACATGACAAAATTGGAGGAAAGGTAAAGAAAACAAATGGAGAAGGTTCATAGGCTACTAAAAGGTATCAAATCAATTACTTGTAATTACTGATATCAAGCAGTACTTATACACAGTTTCAACAAAATGTAAAATAAACTGGCATCTTAAATTAACTTTAAAATTAAAAAAATTTTTTGGAAAAAATAGTAGATTATTGGGCAATTACTCAATTTAGTTAGTTCATCAGAGTGAAATGGAGTTTCTACCCAATACGTTAAATTACTATAAAGCCAGGAAATTAATCGACTAATAAAAATATAAATTGAAAAGCAAACCTAAAAATAGTTTTAAAAATTTAATGTTTTGCTTTTAGGATTGTTTAATACTAAATATTTTTTCTTACCTCTCTCAAATTCATACTGAGCGGCTCAAAGACCATACACAAGTGCTGCTTGTGAAAGAAATGCCTGAAGAGTCGTAAACAGTGGAATCTATCCTCGGGATCTGTGTCGTTCAGTCTCTTCAGGACTTCCAACTCCTTTAAACCTGTTTTGTGCCTAAAAAGAAGAAAATAATTAAAATTTCTGACTAAAACATATAATTTTTGTAACTTTGTCATAACTTTTAGAATGAGCAAATGAAATAACACTGATCTTGTCTGCCTATTAACAGTGGTCGCCTGAAAGAAAGTAACATTCTGGACAAGAGAGTAACAGGGGACAAAATAATAGTATTATTTTTACCTATTACCAAAAAGCGATGGAAATTTCAAGTAACGGTATTTCCCATCTTTACAACACACCTTTCTAACTAACACAATCTTTACCTTTATCGAAAAAAGATAGTTTAGTATTCAAAATATACTGCAGGGTGTCCACAGAAAATTTGTCATTAATTACCGTGACTCACGAACTTTACTCGAAAATTATAATATAACATACACACACGAATAATACTGCATAGACAACTTATTTCACAGAAAATATATACTTAAATATGTTAACAGATAACAATGGAGTAATACATTTTGCAAAAAATATGGTATTCAAAATGAGGAAGGAAAAAGAAAACCCAGCCTCCAATGTCCACACAGCTGGCCAAGTTCTCTCTCCACTTTCTTTTTCGCTTCCTATATACTTTTAATTATTTATTTTTATTGAGTTTGCAGTGTTTATATAAACTCAAAACTCATAAACTAATACAACTTTAATAAATTGAATTGTCATATATTTGTTAAAAATCCTGAAAAATGCTACAATAGTTTAGGGGTTAGGGTTGACTAGAGCATTGAAAAGTTCCCTCAAATCCATCCATCATTAAGAATTTCCATGACTATCCCTGACGTTTCAGAATGTGGACACCCTGTACTGTGTCTCTGTTTCACTCACATGATCTCGTTGTTCCTGATGATCTTGATGGCCACGTCCTGGTTGCCTCTGGCTCCGTCCCTGGCCCGGATCACGTTGGAGAACACCCCCTGACCTGTGTAGCCGTACACCACGTAACGGTTGTCCATCGTCTCCCCGATGCGGACACGGTAGTAACCCTCCGCGTCGTCCCAGTTGTCTGTCAGACTGGGGTTCTCAGGGAGCAGACCTCCCTTGGCCACCATGCTGGGGCTCTGCAACAAAGCAGGGGTACTACTGGTAAAATACTTTATTTTTGAAAGAAAGAGAAACATTGATTTTGGTTAGGATAAGAATGGAAAAGAGTCCATTGCTAATACTCTTCAAGATTTTATTTAAAAAAAAATTGCACAAGTCTACATTGGATACGGAATAATATCGTGGCAATATTCCTCCGGAAGAGTCCTTGGGTAATAAGTGTTAGAATGGAGTCTCTTATTGAAAATACATCAGTTAATATTTTATAATAATAAAGAAAACACTGTATTTTCATGAATTCTACACTTTTCTATTTTAAGGAGAGCATCAGAATTATATATACGAGAGGTCGTCCAGTGGTCGAAACTCGACCAAAAATATGTAATGTACTCACTTAACTATTTTCACCCCACACTGTAAATAAAACATGTGATTGGAGTTTCCTCCATTTGTTTTGATTTTCTGTTTATATTTCGTTGTTATTTCGTAACCAGCATAGCAACGCATAAGATCCATGTTAATTTTTTACAACTTTTAAACTTATTTTTTGTGCTTATCTTTGAGCCTATTTAAATTTATAAAGGGATTCTGCACACCTACAGGAAAATAGCTTTCCAACGGTATGCGTAGATTTTCCCTACGATGCACACGAGCTGAGAAAAAAGGTTTTAAAGAAACATGCTTGCCTATTAATTATATACGAGAGGTCGTCCAGTGGTCGAAACTCGACCAAAAATATGTAATGTACTCACTTATCTATTTTCACCCCACACTGTAAATAAAACATGTGATTGGAGTTTCCTCCATTTGTTTTGATTTTCTGTTTATATTTCGTTGTTATTTCGTAACCAGCATAGCAACGCATAAGATCCATGTTAATTTTTTCAAATTTTTAAACTCATTTTTTGTGCTTATCTTTGAGCCTATTTAAATTTATAAAGGGATTCTGCACACCTACAGGAAAATAGCTTTCCAACGGTATGCGTAGATTTTCCCTACGATGCACACGAGCTGAGAAAAAAGGTTTTAAAGAAACATGCTTGCCTATTAATATATAGATAGATATATTATATAAACAAGGTATTTAACCCTTTGAGGTCAAATTTTGTTCTTTTTTCTGCGAGTATAGGTTGCCATTCAAGCAGTCGGGATGAAAAAAAAATTTAAACAAAAGTTAAACTCACATTCACTTGGCTCCCAAAGTTGTCCGCCTCAGCAAACATGTCCCATTTGCCGTCTTTCCGCTGCTGATTTTTCCCGTCAGCTTTGCCATCTGACTCTTTCTTTGTCTCCGGTTCAAACCTAGACTTGCGCTTGGGTTTGGCGGCCGGTGCTGGAGCGGGGGCTTCTGGCTCCATGGGGGGCTCATCTGCAGGCGGAGGCTCTAGTGCTACAGGACTGCTGGTTAAGTTGGAGTCTTCACTGACTCCCAGCCTCTGGAAACATACCACAATATTATATAAACAAACAGTAGGCCTAACAACTTTTACACTAACTGTTTATTTACAAGATGGCAAATAAATATACACTCACTCACTCACTCCCTCCCATGGCCATTTATGCCGAATGCGGGATTTGGCCGCACCAACAACTTCTCCTCCCCATCCTTAACTATCGCATATATTGGTAAATATGCATGTATAGAACTTTTTGGTCTTTACAATACGTTACGTCTTTGCTGATTGATTTGTTTCTGGGAAAAAATTATTTGAGGTCATATTACAAAATGTTTCCTGATTCATAGTAGGATTCATACAAATGCTCATAGAGTACGATGATATATTTGAACACGGACATAATATTTTTAACCTAAACCTTTTTAAAGTTCCTTACCTTCAATAATTCCTCTCTCTGTTTTCTTCTCTTTTCAATTATCTGTTCCTCATCCTCTTCTTCAACATCGATGTTTATGTCTTCCAATCTAAATTTGGAAATGTGTATTAGTAGTACAACTATAAAACAGTTTATAGATATTTTTCATACAATATGGAATATCAGAGTGTACAGTCGAGGGAGGAGCCTATTTACCAAAGACATCGAAGGAGCTAACAAGGCCCAAGCATTGTTGAGAAATCTAATAATTGGACGATGTTGCAACGTGCGCTAGTCCGGTCTTGGTATTGCCTGCCGCCAACTGCAGACTCTGTAAGTAACTAATTGCAATATACTTCTAGTTACCGTACCATAATTTCAGTAACAAGAGGATAAAGAATGTTGACTTGGTACAAAGGAGAATAATCGTCATTAAGGTTAAAAAAAGTCAATCAAATGATCATGAAAATTATATTTATCAAGTACAAACGTAGACTTTAAGTAAAGTGTAGCAGACTTACTTGCACTTGTTAGGCAAGAATAGTGTTAATAATTTAAAAAAATTCTTAAAACCAAGGCTTTTGAGCTCTGTGTCCTTAGAAAAGTGTGATTGTATTTTGGTTGAGCATGAGAAGGGGTTTCTGTATTACTTCTTATGTGTCCTTTTTTGAGAAATTAATCGTCTGGTAATAAGTAAGCCTGCACCGTCACAAGCACTATTCTAGATTTTAATTAGAGCCAACGCTTGGAAAAATATATAAAAGAATACTTTTACTGGCTTTAATTTTGTTTTATTTGTTGCTCAATGTAGCACAATTTTCTAAGGGGCAGGTAATGATATGGATGGTGGTAGTTTAGGGAAAATAAATTATAGCTCCTGATTAATTTTTTGTTTTGGTACCGATACTTCAAATTCTATAAATCAAACACTATCTAGAGCTAACATAATACTTACTCATCTGAGGACGATGAATTGTCCACTTTCAAGCCTTCTGACAAGCTGTCTTTGAATTTATCCGCCTTATCACGACTTGACTTGTGAGATCTGAAAGAAACATTACATTTACTCAAAAACAAAGGTATAAATGAGGGTTTATGTAAGCCTACATAATGTTGTGAGCAGAATTTACGCATTTGAACTTGCTCTGTAAGTAGTTCTAGCAGATGCCGCGCCGTGCATCCGCAGCACCATCACACCTCTAGCAGACAAATTAAACATGTTTTTGTTTATGGTGTATGATTTGTGATCGGAGGAGCCACCAAGTTGAGTAACTCTTCAAAATCACTTGCTGTCATTCGTAAAAAAAATTAAAATCCAGCCTAAAACCTTAAATCCCTTAACAAGGGAGTTTTAGGCACCTTTAAGGGCCCCTTTGGCCAAAAAACTTCTAATCCACCATCTTGATCGCTTTCTACCTTTTAAACTAATAAATTGGTGGTATGCAATTAAATTTAATAAATTGATCAGTCAAAACCATGAACAACTACTCCAGGATTTTTCTCTGCTCCTTCTCAGCTCCCCGGGGAAGAAGTTTGAGTGTGGCCGGTTCTAGGGGTAGGCCTAGCCTGACTTGGTGAATACCAGTTTATTCCCCCCCCTAGAATTTTGCATCACCATTTTAACAAACAATATATTTGAAAACACAAAGAAGGAAAAATAATCTTTAGATGTAGCATGGAACATCTACTGAACACTTTTAAACATTATCAGGTTTGGTCTGTTTCTGTTTAGTTACTGACAATAAGACAAAATAAGACATCTAAATTGGTCATCCCGCAAAATTACAAAATTTGCAAATAGACATGGTCACACCATTGATGATTAACATGGATTAATTTTCAACACCAAATTGAGTAACTCTTCAAAATCACTTGCTGTCATTCGTAACAAATTTTAAAATCCAGCATAAAACCTTAAATCCCTTAACAAGGGAGTTGTAGGCACCTTTAAGGTGCCCTTTAGCCAAAAAAACTTCTAAATTGGTTCTAGGAGTAGGCCAAGCCTGACTTTGTGAATATTAGTTTATTCCCCCCCCCCCTAACATTTTACACCACAATTTTAACAAACAATATATTTGAAAACACAAAGAAGGAAAAATAATCTTTAGACGTAGCATGAAACATCTACTGAACACTTTTAAACATTATCAGGTTTGGTCTGTTTCTGTTTAGTTACTGACAATAAGACAAGACATCTAAATTGGTCATCCCGCAAAATTACAAAATTTGCATATATGGTCACACCATTGGTGGATTAATTTGCAACACCAAATTGAGCTACAGTACTCATCACAGAAAAAATAATGGAATGTTTAAAATTTGAAAAAAAGAATAGAACAAAACAGCACCAATACTATGAATCTAATTAACAAAAGCAAAACATGTTAACAGATCTCGGTACTTTGGTGTTATACCAACCACACCGATAAATCGACTCCCAAATAACATTTTAATTAGTTTAAGTAACAAAATCTTCCAAACCTAACCTCACAACCCTTAGGTTAGGTTATAATTATTTTGCGTGGTCGGATAGATGTATAAGAAAATGATCAAAACCCCTACAACATAGCTGATTAAACAATGAGTTTACCTGGAGTGATATCTGTCTCTACTATCCGATCTTCGTCTCCTGTCTCTATCTCTGTCTCTTCTGTCCCTGTCATCTCTCTGATCTCTAGCATCTCGTCTGTCTCTGGATTCAATTCTATCTCGAGAGTCTCTGTCTCTACCTAAAGAAACAATATGAAAGTAGAGAATACTGCAACTTGATTGACATATTACATTGTTTTTGAACAAACAAAAATTATGTAATGCTACAGAGGATTAGTTTGCAGGACCATATTTCCCTAACGGCAGACACGGTGACTGCTAGGGCCCTCGTCTAACATACCTTACATTACGTTTTTCAATAAAAAAAATAATTAAACTAATAACTCATTCAGGACTTTTTTTTCAAACTAAGTTTTTATTCTAGTTATTACTGAAAGCATCTGCTAAGATTGGGCGATTCAAGGTCACGATTTTACGCGCTCACTATTTTCATTTTGTGCCTTCAAGTTGCAAATCTGGAGTGAGACAAAGTAATTAGAGTGAGACAATGTTAACATTGTCTCACTGATGAGAGAATTGGCCACTTTGCTTTCTCAAATCAGTGAGAGAACATGTACATTGTTAGGTAACTGTAGGAAAAATTAATTCCTGATCCGTTGTACAAATCAGTTATTGAATGATTTTATGACAGTACCTATCAATTCAGGATGAACTGTTAAACAAAAAGATTACTAGAGGTTGAGTGTAGATTGGATTTAGACAATTTGGTACTAAGATTAGTCAAATGTGACCTCTTTAGGCAGATCTGTTTGTTCTTAATGATATAGGCCTATGTACATTTAACATTTATAAATAAGTCATATAGACCAAATACGGAAATTGACACAAAAAACCTATATTAATTTTAATATATAAAAGAAAGTTGTGTTAGTTACAGCGTTTATAACTAGAAAACTACTGAACCAATTGGCATGAAAATTTACAGGGATATTCCTTAGGTACTAGAATAACATAGTAGCCTGTTTCCGTTTCAAAAACCCTTAAGGGAAGCGTCCAATGGCCCTTTGCAGTTTACATGTTAATCTTATGGAAGAATGTTTTATTTTGTTTACCAAGCCATGTTTGTCATTTCTTGATTAAATTAAATTAAGGAAACAGCTGTTGTAATGATAACCTAATTTTTAAAAACATTTCTATGCATAACAAATGAGAGCTATCAAATAGGTTTCTATTCCATTTGTTTTTTACGAATATTTGTTGTCAAATGTAACTGAAGGCGAGTGAGCGCAGCGAACGAGCTCCAACCTAAAGGTGAGTGAGCGTAGCGAACGAACTTCAACCAGGACGTGATTGAGCCATGCGAACGAGCTCGTCTTGAAAATCAACGAGCATTTGACATAAAACCACATTAGGACAGGACGACGTCTGTCGGGCCAGCTAGTTGCTAATAAAGCAGAAAACCAATTGTTTTAACAAAACTTACCTGTAAGAGACCTGCTTCTTCTACCCTCTCGTCCTCTGCGTCTGTCTTCTTCTCTTCTCCTATGAACAGAAACAAAGACAAATAAAAACTCTACAAGCTTAATGTGTTTATTGGATTTACATCACAATAGCAAACAAAATCAATCGACCACTAAATATTTCCCAGTTTACCTATTGGGTTTTGTCTGTTATTTTGGTGTGGAAATAAAAGTATTAACCAACGTGGGATGGAAAAAACAAAAGGCAGTTCTTTTAGTATAAAGTAAGACAAAAAATTACTCATTACAAAAACACGGGGTTTCTTTTAAATTAAATAAAAGTTTTTGGCACACCTCTCCACAGGATTAACTCAAAGATTGTTTACAATCATACATCTGAAAAAATATTTTTTTTTAATTACTTTTATACCATTGTGATTTTTATTTATTAACTTTTACTTCAAAATCAGTTACCCACTTTCTTAATCCACATGTAAAATTATAAGACATTTGATTCATAAAGTTACCTGTCATCGTCTCTTTTACGGAAATCTTCCTCTCTTCTTCTGATGTCATCTTCTCTTCGTTTTATTTCCTCTCTTCTTCTTTCGTCTTCACGACGTTTCATATCTTCCTCCCTCTTTCTTTGATCTTCTTTCCTCCTGGCTTCTCTCTTACGATACTCTTCTTCTTCTTTCCGACGTGTGTCATCTCTATTTTTTCTAGGATCTCTATCTGCCGATCGGTCTCTGTGGGACTTTTCTTTCACATCTTTCTTGCTGTCGCTTCTTCTGACTTTCCGATCTTTGCTTGCACTCCTAACAAAAAGGAATTTCTTAAAGTTTCTTATTGTTATAAAAAAAAAAAAAAAATAACTAACTATAAATCATCATTACAGTAGTCCTCAAGTGTGTCTAACTTTTACTCATGTTCAATATTAACACATTATAAAACTAGACATTTAGGCTACAGCCTATAAAAAAATCTAAAATTTTATCCACAAGCATTAAGGCCGGTATTCCGAGCTGCCGAATTTGGTTGCCAAATATTCTACATTTTTCACCACCAAATCAACACCCAAAGGTCAGGTGTTTTCCTAACAACCGAATTTGACGGACTGTAATCTTGCCGTGGACTGTGAGGCAAGCACTATACCTAGAGCAGTCATTCCCGCAACCCGCAGTGACATAGACGTGCCCTAGGACAATAATTTTTTTGTATGTTCAGTAGTGCTAGTGAATTGTAATATTTCTCAGTTGTTACAGTGACTTTGTGTTACCTCAATTGGTTAAGTTGATATATTTCAGATACAGGCTTCTTTAGATTCTGAACAAATTTTACATAAAGACTGAGACAATTGATTTTGTTTGAAGATGCTTTTTTGCCTATTGTCAATGTCGTACCAAAATAACGGTTTTTTGTTTAAGGGTAAACAATTAAACTAGAACTAGTTGCGGAACATGAATAGAATCTATGTAAAACGCCGCAAATTACGATTTACAGAACATCTTAAAAATAGGCCAACTCTGCTATTGAATATCACAGGAAATCTAGGACAATGTCCTTACCGCAGCCGCATTTAGCAGCTAAGAAAATCCACTTTTACTCAATTACAAACAGTTATCTGGACAACTCATGTCAAAACTAAAACCAAGAAATGGTGTTAAGCTTTTTTACTACAATTTATCTTACCTTGACCGTCCTCGCTTTTTTTGTTTCTTGTATCTCCCTTCGTCAGATTCATCATCGACCAAATTGATGACTTCAGGTTCCCCATTGGAACTATCCGTCCCTGACATATAAGCTCCCAAAGCTGCGTGGAGAAGAGCCTGGGAAATATAAATCATCAATCATCTCTTTAAGACACAAATGCAAGTGTTTCATGCATATAATAAAATCCATATGGTTTGATCATGTTTGGGTTAGCAGGACTCTTGCAGTAAACTATCACTAATCAAAAGAAAAAAGGTATCACCTGTCAAACGTAATTCAAAACTATTTCATAATCCTAATAAACAAATTTCATAGGTAATTATTTTGTAAATGGTGTACCCATTAATATAAATAAATTCTCGAGTCGTATAGAAAAAAGTTGTTTACCAATCAATGTCTAAATCTGGATGTATAATCAGTACTGGTCTCTACTGTGTTCAACCAGTCTCTATGAAAATATTAGCGTAAGTAGGTTTTCCTAAAACAAATTTAATTCTTTGTAACTTAATCAATTATGAAAATTAAAAAAATCTATTGACTTCAACCTTTACCTTTTGCTTCATCAGCTCGTCTAAGTTCATTTGTTCCTCCAAAGGCCCTGTAGGTATGTCTACATCCGAGTCTATACTCTTACTTCCATTTGTCAACGATCCATTCTTCCCTTCTCCTTTTACTTCTCTCTTGCTGCCATCCCCTGACACTATCACAGACAACTTTTCTTTGGGTTTCTTCTCCTTCTTGCTTTCTTTGATATCTCCATTCTCTGTTTCTTTCTTGCTTTTGTGTTTCTTATGCTTTTTCCTAAATAGAAATTAAAATTATTACAGTATAAGCCAACTAATATCTGAAAACAGTGTGTTCTTGTAGGTCAATTAAGGAAACATTTTTACAATTTGAAAATTAATGCCTGATATTTGAAATGGTAAACAAGATTTAATATTGTTACTGGAGATCGATCATATTATACTGTAAAAAGTTAATCAAATTACATAAAAATGTCACCCTTATGCTTTTGTCCTCCCAGGATGAAACCAGGTCAAAAGGAGAACTAACAACACGTACATGACTTTTGAAATACCAAAGATGAAATTATAGTTGATCCACACCAGTTTATACAATATAAAATATAAAAGTTGCAAATGAAAAACAAAATCATAATAGACGTTTTTGACTCTTTGTTAGGACTGAATGTTCTACTCCTTTTTGTGAGCGCTACTATTAACTGAACTACTACTATTGTTTAATAGAATAGTAGGCTAGGCGCTCTAACAACCTTTTGTACAAAGTAATTAGAGTTGTGAATGCATACCTTTCCCCAGAATGTTTTTTATGTTTGCTATGATGTTTATGTTTCTTCTTTTTCTTCTTCTTCCCGTCCGACTCATCTTTGCCGGAATCCTCAATAATCACCTCAGGATCAGGTTCCTTATCTTTTAGGGGTTCTTCAGACTTATCACTTATTAGAGATTCTGTGTCGGTCGAACTAAAAATATTAAGATCTGTTACAGCCTGGATGTTAAAACCTATGAGCAATATTCTGGAAGCCTAAATCACCCGAGAGAAGATTAAAAACTGAAAAAACTCTATTTTGAGAAGATGGTCTCGGCTGGCGTGTCCTAGGGCTACTGTTACTTTGCGTGTTTGCTGATGCGTGTATGCGAGAGTGTGTGAATGTGTTTTTCTATTTGTTAAATTTGTATGTTTTTTTAGATATGTAGGTACTTGAATTGTTAAATATTTTATGTTTAATTAGATTAAGTTATCCCAATGTCACATTATTTTTGTTATATTTTGTATGTCAGGTTGAGTGTAAGAAAGAGCCATGTGGCCCTAACTTTACCTGAAAAAAAAAGGATTTTTCATTTCATTTCATTTTCATTTCAAAAATAAGATCACATGTTTACAATTTACAAGAAGATAAGGAAGGATAAATACCCCCGCCGCAGCAAACCTGCAGACTAAGCGAATTTTCATTTGCCTGATTGGATTTACACTAAAATGTCTCCTTAAAAATATCACATTTATTCCATAATTAAATAGAATGGAGTTACAAAACACATACTTAGGTTTGCTGGAACAGGGAGGGTAAAAGTGTTTTTTTTATGTAAAATGTTAATAGTTAGTCAGAAATGAAAACATTTTCCAAATTTGGGCAAAATATGTTAATAAACAAGCAAACTACATCAGTTTACTTATTCTCCATAAGAATAACATAGGAATTTTAAATTTACAATTTTTTGGAATTTTCTCCGTAACCATTAGACGCATTATAACGCTTCAATATACTAAATTATTTGTTTTTTTAAGCTCTACAAAATAGTTTGGAAAGAAATTGCAAAACTTTAAATTATGTTTTTTGGGTCAAAAATGGGAAAAACCCATTTTTACCCCATAAACGCCCATAAGCCCCCGTTCCCATGTTTGATCATGCTGGTTTACGAACTCGTTTGAATAAACGTAGGTTTACACGTTTGTACCAAATTTCATCAAAATCAGATCATTTTTGCTCGAGTTATTGCGCTAACGGACACACATCTAAATATATAAAAGGCAAAGCCCTCACTGACACACTCACTCACTCACTCACTCATCACTAATTCTCCCACTTCCCATTAACCTAGGAGGCTGAAATTTGGTACACCGATTCTTTAGGCATTAAATAGGAAAACTAAGTTGTTTTTATTCTGATCGGACTCTCGGGCTCCACCCCAGTGGCTCTGGAGTTTCCCATGTTAACCTTATGATTTTTCATATTTAAAAGGAATTTAACAGCTGTTTCAGTTAAACAAGTTGGTTCTGTTCTATGATGTTCAATAGCTTTAAAGTTACAAGGATTGCCAACAGGGTGCAGCACTATTATAATTTTTTTAATTTATGACAACAGCTAATTTGCAACCAAAAGGTGAGTGAGCGTAGCGAACGAACTTCAACCTGGAGGCGAGTTAGCGTAGCGAACAAGCTAACCTGAAGGCAAGTGAGCGCAGCGAACGAGCTCCAACCTAAAGGTGAGTGAGCGTAGCGAACACACTTCAACCAGGACGTGATTGAGCCATGCGAACGAGCTCATCTTGAAAATTAAGAAGTTAAACGGGGCAAAGCCCGCAGGTACAGCCTGTATATATATATATGAATTTGAACGGATGGTGTTTTTGGTCTCTAGCCCTCCGAGTGTCCCTAGTTATGGCCTTAATGTTTGCCTATTTTTTGCGCATTTGCATGGTTTTATTAAAACGGATCTGAGAAGCTTAAAAACAATGTTAATTATACTGTTCTATATACCATTTTGTTTGGAAAATCATGGGCTTCAATATTATACATAAAACATAAAGAACATTTGTTTCAAAAAAAAATTTTAGGTAAAAAAAATATTTTGGAAAAAAAAATAAGTTCGCGCTCAATGAAATTGTATAAATTATAGGCCTATAAATATTTGAAAATAGCCACTTTGTTCTAAATTTTATGAGGATTACAAATATATAATAATATAAGGAAGTAGATTTGCAAATAAATAAGTTATGGGCAAAAAACAGATCTCAGTACATAGCGTTTAGCTAAGAATGCATAGCCTAACCATAGCTAGGAATCTGGCTGATAATTTACATCTATCACTACCTACTTCTTCAGGATCATCAACCAGCCCTTCAAAATCACTTAAATCTTATAATGCACCACGTATATCACTACTTTTGATTTTTAACACTAAAACAATGATAAACATAATAAAACACATCAGTCATCGGTGCGAGGTTAACCAAGCTTTTTACAAATACGCACGCCAGCTGTCTGCTACAATTATGATCGGCTCGAGAAAAAAAGTGCTTAGAGACAGACCTCGGGAGAAAGCTTAGAATCTGCCAAATAAAACGATACCTAACTCGATCCAGTTCAATCCGATTTTGTCAGTCATAGAGCCTTCGCCGTAAACAGTGTTTGTGAGTCGAAAAATCGACACAAAACACTACACAAAGTGTGTTATGTGTCGATTTTTCGACACATAGGTAACACTCGGAGGGCTAGGGACCTCAAAACGAACAAAAAAATCGTTCCCGGGTCCAGGTCTCACCATGAGTACTACGATAATACGAAGCATGTTTTTTAAGTAAGTACCGTTTTTAAATTTCTCCGTTCCAACACTGCAATTGGCATTTCGGACATTTGCACTGTATGTGTGCATCTATTGGCTAGCTCTAGCCGGAAATTCGACAAAAATCGGCCCTGTTTACATCCGGTTTCGAGCAATTCAAAATGGTGCCGCCAAATGAGACTGCCGCCAACTGTGAAGTGCGCGCTGTAATTAGATTTTTAAGTGCTAAAGCTGTGAAATCCATTGAAGTTTATCGACAGATTAGTGAGGTGTATGGCGAGAACACTATGAGTGACGGAATGGTACGCAAGTGGGTAAGGGCATCTAAAGACGGCCCCACCAACGTCCATCATGAGCAACGCACTGGGCGGCGTCAATGTCCCCAGTACCAAGTGCGTTGCTCATCATTAACGTTGGTGGGGCCGTCTTTAGATGCCCTTACCCACTTGCGTACCATTCCGTCACTCATAATGTTCTCGCCATACACCTCACTAATCTGTCGATAAATTTCAATGGATTTCACACCTTTAGCACTTAAAAATCTAATTACAGCGCGCACTTCACATTTGGCGGCAGTCTCATTTGGCGGCACCATTTTGAATTGCTTGAAACCGGATGTAAACAGGGCCGATTTTTGTAAAATTTCCGGCTAGAGCTAGCCAATAGATGCACATATACAGCTCAAATGTCCGAAATGCCAATCGCAGTGCTGGAACGGAGAAATTTAAAAACGGTACTTACTTAAAAAACATGCCTCGTAGCTTATTCCCTAAATGGGAAATTCGCTAAATGGTAAGTTACTGGCCAGAATGTCTTATGGTCTGGCTACAACAAATGTCAGTCTCCGAAACATCTGGATTTTTCCAGAAATGAAACTGACACAAATCTCACCTCCCTCACCCCTCCTTTTGCGATCTGCAAACTAACAGGATCGCTGTTTTCGATAAGTAGGCTACCCAAGTCTAAGAGTACGGTTTTGTCATTATCAATTTTGGTTGGTTTTAGCGAATTTCCCTATAGGGAAGTAGCTATTAAGGCGGTTTCACACTGGCATCCGCGGACGATTTCTTCGTCCGCAGACGGATGCGAAAATAAATCGCTGCCCATGTTATCAGATGGGACCGTTCACACCGCCCATTGAAACGTAGCGTCCATCCGCGGATGCAGAAATTCGTCCGTGGACGATTTGGTGGAATCGCTCTGGGAGCGATTTTTCTAAAACGTCCGCGGACGATCACGCACTCGCGCATGCGCAGACAGAGCAGTAGCTCTCAGCGAGGCATGTGTCACTCGCATCACAGTGTTCAGTAGTTTGTGTTTACAGTCATAGTGTTCATCTAGTTGTTGTTTTGTGTCCTCCCTTGTTGTTTGTTATGGCTGAATTAATTGAGGCTGTCCGTGCCTACCCAGTTATCTGGGATACAACTATAGAAATTTATAGAGATCAACAAGAGAAAGATAAAATTTGGTTGGAAATTGCGACTACACTCCACAGAGATTACAAAGAGGATAAAATATCCTAACCAATAACCATGTACATATTTATACGAATTACTGTACAGTAAATCATTATTAGATTTGTATTACTACGATTATTTGCATTATTACAATGACTCACCAAATCGCTGCCGCTTACTGTTAATTGGATGAACCCACTTTCTCCTTTTTGATAATGAGTACAAAAGTACAACCTCGTCGTCACTATCATCACTACTTGAATCAAGCCACAGAACAGAAAATCCGGGTTGACACCATGGGGCAGAAGGCTCAGACATTTTGCACACCTTCGCTGAGTTGTAAGAGGAAGTATGTTTAATCTATGATTGTAGTAGGAATGGCCAACTCCATATGCGCATGCGTGAATGAGTGGACGTTTGAAACGTAGCTCGCAATGTGAAGGGGGCGTGTAGCATCCATCCGAATCATTTCATCCGTCCGCGGACGAAATTATCGTCCTCGGACGCCAGTGTGAAACCGCCTTTACTGTAGGTGGCACGGTAAGACCTAGACCCGGGACCGATTAACTTTTTCATTTTGATGTTCCCAGAGGCCAAAAACACCATTCGTTCAAATTTTTATATATGTAATTGTATATATATATATATATATACGTCCATGAACGTGATAACTTGAGTAATTTTTGTCCGATTTTGATGAAATTTGGTTTAAAGGTGTAAAGCGGGATAAATTTCAATGAGTTCGCGAACCAGCATGATCGGACCATGGGAACGGGGCTTTACGGGGGGTTTTATGGGGTAAAAATTGGTTTTTCTAACTTTTTACCCTCAAAACACAAAATTTCCCAATTTCTCTTTAGACCTTTTTAAAGAGCTTAAAAAAACAATTAATTTAGTATATAAAAGTATTTTTGTTCGGTTAATAGTAACAGAGAAAATTAAAAAAATTGTAAATTTAAAATTCCCATTTTATTCTTATGGAGAATATTGTCAAATGTTGTAGTTTGCTTGTTTATGGATATATTTTGTATTTTGATCAAATTTATTTATTTTGTACTAAGCTATCAATATTTTACAAAAAAAAACACACTTTATTAGTTTTCCTTGTAGCAGCAAACCTAGGTACTGGTTAAACCTAATGTTATTAAAATATATTTAATTGAAAATCAATTAAGACAAGCATGGAAATTCGCCTGCTAGTCGGCAGGTTTGCTGCGGCGGGGGTATCATTAATATGCAACAGTTTAGCTTCAGGTAGGGGATACGGGGAGAAACCAGAGGATTTAGGATGTAGCCTAGTTTTGGAGTTTTAACGTCTGTTTAACCATCTAACTTATTTGAAAAATGTAATAGAAATCACTTGCTATTAAATTGATCAATAGTTCTCTCCTGCCAATCCAAGTAATTCACTAGTCCATAAAATCATCCCCGTCAGGGATTCATTGTTGACTAGTGGTCCAAGGCATTTATTAATTTCAATGCAGCTCTGAAAATTTCAGGTAGGCCTAAAAAACTTACCATAAAGTTATATGATTATGGTCTACCTATTAGGCCTAAGTTAGTTGGTACTTTGAAACCTAAGTTAAAAGTTAAATCAGTCAAAATAGGGTATTGACTATTTTTCTGACATCTCTAGGCTTATTAGACCAAGCTTAGGCTTAAAAACTTTATCAAAATGTAAGAGGGCTATCGCTTATTGACAAAATAACTTTATGCTATAGAAAGGAGCATCCTATTTCATCATAAGTTTTCAGAATTTAAATTGTCAATGCAGTTTGTGAACTTTGCCTAGGCCTAAGCCAATAACGCCATCAGTTAAATTAATTAGCTGCACTTTAGTGTGATATGCAGAAAACCCTCTCACACTTCATAGGTTATTCTGCATATGCACCTGGGAGCGTAGCTTTTTAGAGAACCCGAATCTTTAATCTTATTTTACTTCTGTTAAGAGCTTGGGAGCTGCTCAATAAGAGGACCAGATTGTATTCACCAAAAAGGATTTTTATTGCCTTTAAGTAATCAACACAGTGACGGTTATTTCCAAGTATAGCCTACTAATAAATGCCTGGAAGGAACCGCTCTGGAGGCAGCTAGTATTTTAAATTTGTAATCCCCAAAAACGAATCAATCCCCTCGTAATCTAACTAAACAAAGTATCTGTCCCCAAAAGAATTCCTCTTATACAAACTCGCAAATCCCAATTAACTTACAAACCCCTTAAAACTCGCGACTAAAGGGCCTAACCCCAAGACAGAGAAACCAGTACTCACCCAACTCTCCTGGGCACCTTGCCCCGGGCAACTGACCCCTTTCTCTACCTCAGGTGGCCTATTTATTGATCTGACAGCTACTGAGTGCAAAGCCCTCAGTGTTTAGAAAACCACTCCAGCACGCTTCACAGCAAGCAAGGCCTGACCACAGGTCATCAACCTACCTTGCCCAGGCTACCCTCCTTTGTACATTAGTATCTGTCCTACACTCATTTGAATGAATCAATCAATATAGGCCTAATTGATTATTTCATTGAAGTTTGGTTTGCCTATGAAGTTTGGTTAAGTAACTTAAGGTTAACCTAACAAGCCGAATAAAATAATCTAAAACATTTACCGTATCGATACCTATATTTCATTCGAATTTGAGTGTCTAGGACATAACTTACTAAAGTGCAGCCAATTATTATCAAGACAGATTTTTACGTACTGGTAATTAAAAAACCAATCTTAGAGATAGGGTCTAGCCTATTAGGATTGGAACGTTAACTTACTTAACACTGATACCGAAACCCTACCCAGGCTGACGCTTACCGAAACATCCAGTCTGTTCAGACCTCATTTGAAATACTGGACCCCGCTTAGAAACACACAAAACGAAACCCTGGGCCTGTGAGATCTCCTTTAAAATAGACTAACGCTGGCCTTCTAAGACAGGCATGTTATGAACAGACAACCTGTCAAGGTCACTGAACCCTCGCAAAAAGAACAAACAATAGATAAACAGGTAGGGGAGGAAAAGGGGGGAGGGTGTTGGGGAGAATTCTTCAAGTAAACAATGTTGCCAACATGCGTTCATGAAAATCCTGTGGGCCAGTCTGTTACTGGGGTTTTGGTAAAAGGGTTAGGCTAAGAGTTAGGCCTAGCCTAGATTATGTAGTTCTCATGTAAACTTAATCTTGCATGGCCTGAATCATAGAAAATCCAATGGTTAGTACTACAACTGATAGGCCTCCTAGCCTAATTTGCCAAGAACCAGAAAATGGTTAAAAGTTCAAAAAACTCAAATAGGCCAAGGCCTATGCCAAACCATTACAATAGGCCTAGATACCTAAACTATTAAACATAATTTGAATATGTGGTACGTATGAGTAAAATGTTATACAACTTACCCCATTTTTATCTGTTGATCGAGGAAAATAGAATATAATTAGGCTATTGACTACTAGTTGATTGATAGTCAAGGATGATGGCCGTAGACGATCCTAGTTAAGTTATGCCTCTAACAAGTCTTTGTAATAATCGATTACAATGGAAATCTGAGCAATAAATAATAATCAAGAGTACCAAAACAAAATTAGCGAATGATTTGATATATTAATGAAGTACCTATCTAGTTCACTGATGTATTTTTAATGGATGATTATTTTCTTGGTTACGGTTATGTTACGTACGCTCTAACTCTGGTCTGGTGGTGGGACTGGACTGGAACGGAGGGAGAGTGGAGTGAAGACGGTCAGTCGGATCAGGTTGACTTAACAGAACGAGTCTAGGCATGGAAAGAGTTGAAAATAATAGACATTGACATTACTACTAATGATTATAGATTGTTGTAAATGGGGATGTAATTTGATTTGTCAATGGAATAATAAACAGAAATAATAGAAAAATACAATTAAAACATTAATGGAAAATAATGTTAAACGTTAATATATTAAATTTAACTCATTTCAACTGTTAAAACCATAGCTTCATCTATAAGTTTCATTAAAGTAATCATGCATTAATAAATTGAACAACAGTATAATGCGTAAAGCAAGTAATGAAAACAACGTAAATACCAATGATATACAACAGTAGCAGAGTTAAATCAATAACTCTAATATTAACTATATAACGAATGGTCTTGAGTGGTAATAAAAACTATTGATAAGAACAGCGATTTGGTAATGAGCTAATGTATAAATTTAGGAGATATGCAATTTTAACAACATTTTGTAATACTCAGATGACTGTTAAGAGCCATATTGGTTACCCGCCACAGCCTAAACATTGTTTTAAATGGGGACCTTCAGACACGGCCACTCCAATTGCCCCTGCCCGTCAGAACACAGTGGCCGAGCATAAAAAGTCTCCTTGCGCAACTGTGAGCCGGCAACTACAGTGGTGGCAACACGTCACGGCAAGCCACTAGTGGCCGCCACCGCGGAAAGGCGGGCATCAACTGTTTTGGTGTAAACAAAGACGCGTAGACAGACGCATTGATTGGGCTAGTTGTGGAGTGGTTTTCTGTTAAACTCTTTAGAATGAAATTAACGAGCAGTTGAAAAATAAGGAGGAAGTTAGTCAAAAAGTACGAAAAGAATTAGGAATTAAAATGTAATCCCTTATTCTGTTCTTCAAAAATCAAAAGACAAAATAAATACTTCACTGAGGATCTCATTTACGAGATTGAAATGCACCCGGCCCCGGCAAATATTTGATTGGTAACTCGGGAAGAAGATGTTCAATGTTCATTGCTCGTCAGCATTTCCTTAACTCATATTATGTGGCTTTTGTAGTTGCCTGTACCGTGCCATAAACTACAGTTGCCCCGGTTCCGCGTGGCCTCGTGTGAAAGCTGAAAGGGCCCTTTTAGTAGTCAAGTTTTTTTAAGGCAACTGTCCAAACCCTTTGTGTTCTAACATGAACTATGAACTAGTCAATATATATAACTATATAATCAATAAAATAATTGATTGATTATACAATGCACAAACTTCTTGCAGAATGTTAAGATAAAAATCAAATCAAATTAGGTACTGATATTAAGAATGGACATTTATGATTTAGTTACCACCACGATTACCTAGTAATCGTGGTTACTACCATTGACTATATAGTCAATGTTACTACTCAATAACTTTCATAAAATTTCCTGAAAAACTTTATAAAATTACAACATTTTAATCAACCACATATCACATGTTTTGACCCACCAATTATTAATAGACAATAACAACACAAAACTTATATCAAACAAATATTAATATGTCATCATTCTAAATTTTAGTTAAAATTAAAACAGTTTACCCTTAAAAGTAAGTAAGTATTTAATCAAACATGTTATTATATTCTAATTATTTTAAGTTAAACACAAAATAAACCTAACAAGTCTGGTGTAGTAAATCAAATCTCACAGTAACTTGCCTTTTTAGTAAACTCTTTAAGCCCTCAGAGATTATTTACAGATTTTTGTTCTTATTTTTATTACATTGCTTTTTTCTCATCACAAAAATTAAATGAAAAACTTATCTCAATACATACTAGTTTTTTATTTGTAAATGGAACTTTCTCCACAATTGCTCACAAATGATTCATAAAGTATGGTAAACCCAGTTCAACATGTGGCTAGAGATGACATTATCAGCTTTTATAATGTTTTAGTAAATGGTTGAGAATTTTTTTTCTGCATGCAATTAATTATTTTCTCATTAAAATTGCATAAAGTGTTGCTGTGGGAGTAACTAAATAGCACTTAGGGTAACTACAATGAGTCAAAAACATATCATTAGAAGGTAAAAAAATTACACGAGAAATGGATAAGTAATAGAAACATAACTTTACATAAAACACAAAAAGAACATGACATTGAAAAGAGAGCAAAGGCCAGGCTGGAAAAATCAATCACGTTGCTAACCCAACAAGAGCCTTATTTAATAAAAATTAAAAAAATCAACACACATACACCGCCTGAGAAGTATTATTAAACTTTAGCAATAGGAGGTTTTATAGCAACCTTATATAGTGGAAGATTACCTATATTATGAGAAGAAACTGATTGTTTTTCATCTTATCTTGTTTTACAGCATGCAGAAAACACTTCTGACAAAACTATTCAATCTCTCTGGACAGAAATTATGGAAGCTTCAGGTATCAAATTATTTTCAAGTAAAAATTTTCTTGTAATAAAAGTATTATTTCACCTACTTAGTTTTTTACAGCAAAAAGCTAAATCCTCCTTAATTTTTCTAAATTTTTAAAATCCCATCCCAAGACGTACCCAATAAAACTTCTAGAATCTAACCTTGTAAGAAATATTTTGCAATTTTTTTAGAGGTAGAGCAAAAATTAATTTAAAATACTCAATCTACCATTCCCTAATCTTTGTCTAATAGAGCTCATATAGCTATGATATCAAAATAACAAGCTTTTGAAATGGACTCTGGATATTGTACATTTGTTTAATGTTACAACATTGATTTTAATATTTGAAGGGCTATAAGACAGCATATTAGACAGATTATTGGAAATTTGCTGTTATAACAATGATTAAATTGACAGAAAAATTAAAATACAACTTAAAAATAGGAGGCATTAACAGAACACACAAATTTGGACCAGGGTTCTTCTTATTTCCAAGAAACCCTTAAAAAAAAAAAATTAAATTATCAAGAATTATTGATGTAGACGATATAGTCATCTAAAACCAAATATTGGTTTTACATTCCTATATCATACTACTAAAATATTTCCAATCAACAAAATGTATCTTTTGCTTTCCATCTTTTTTCAGGGTTATCAGCCGATGTATTCCTCCTCGCTGCCAAAAAACTGCCTCTTTTTAAGATCAGACCAAATAACTGCTCCAAGCTTTAGTACTTCTGGAAAAATATCACATCCGAGAGTTGGGAGTTATCCTAATAAGTTTCTACTAAACCCAGCTAAACTGTTTACTCGTAGAGCAGAAGAAGAAACACTGAGATTAGAAGAGTATGGTTGGGCTGGACAACCTATTGTAAAGAGGATGCATTCAATCTTTCCAGAAACACATGGAGAAACTTCTGATTTGTTAAAATTTGCTAAAAATTCTAAATATATTGTAGAGGTTGGTAATAATTTTGAAGTTCAGCTCAGAAATTTTGGAAGAAGTCATGATATAATCTCTATGTGCCAAATAAATAATGGACCAAGTAACCTTAAAAAAATAGCAAATCTTGATTTGACCAAAACCAGGCGTCTACACACTAAGAAAGAAAAAAATTATCTCTACAATTCAGGAATTTTAACAAAAAGACCATTGAAAGTGAAGAGGAAAAAGAGGACAGTTGTACTGGGATCAAAACCAGGTATCTTCAGTAAAAGAAAATTTTATGAAAATAAAAAACACAAAATGACACGTAAAGTTCCAAGAGTTACACCAACACTAGCTATAAACAGGCGATTTTCAACAATGCCATTGTCTGAGAATATCTGTTTTACTCCGAACAGACAATTTCAAACTTCTTCATCATTAGGTTATGCAAAAGAAGCGGTTTCAATGAAAACAGTTTCTAAACTTGCTGAGACAGGAAGTAAAAACGGAAGAAACATAAGTAAAGATGCAAGTGTCTCAACAATGTCTGAAGATAACTGTGTGTGTCCTGCAATTTTGTATACAGCAGGAAAAAGAAAATCTACTAAAATCTGTGGTGAAGCAGCAAAACGTAGAAAAGCAAACAAATTATCAAACTACAAGCAGAAAATGTGTCTAGCAGAACCAAGAGAAGTACCTGAACAGATGAGAACATCAGTGTGTTTATCAGCAGCTGCTGCAAAAATGGCAAAACTCAAAAATGTTAAGGAATGTCCAGAACCAGAAGAGAAAAAAGTTGCTCCAAGAACTAAAATATGCTTGCCAAATATCGAGGAAGAGATGGCAAAAATGGAGGAAAAAGAAAAGTGTGTGCAGATCGAAGAGGAAAAAGTCAGAAAACGAACCAAAGTTTGTAAACCAGTTTTCATTTTGGCAAAAGAGGAAGTTGGAATTCAAGTTGAAAAAGCAGAAGTTTGTGTGTCATCTAAAAGTGGAAAAATAGTATCAAAGCACACAAAAATATGTCCACCTGATAAAAAGTAATATGGTTCATCTTGATGGTTGAGAATAGTTTTGTCAGCAATTTGGTTGCAATTAACATTATTTATGATTCAAGTAAACGTAAATATACATGGTCTACTGTTTCTTTTTTTTTCTCATTATAAAAAAGTATGCATAACTCTTGGCTCGGGACTTATAGAGGTAACAAATAATGCACAACAGCCTTCACAATTTAAATTGAACGACCTTCCTTACAACTTAAAATTAAAGGGGGAAAACACATCATAATTGAGTTCTCTGATTAAAGTTAAACTATATACTTTTGTTATTATGACAAAAATGGTCACTGGATTTTATGATCAATTCCAATACCTAAAAATCATGAAAACTTTTGTAACATATAGGCCTACTTCTTTCTCATGGTATAACATTTGCACCAGTGTTACTTTCTTCTTATATTCCTAATGATGACTGTTACATCAACCATTAAAAATTAACTAACCCACAAATAAAATCAAGCGAATACTTTATAAACATCATAGTAACAACAGAAACATAAAACAAAAAATCGAATGCAATTAAAACATATTTTATTTTAGACACAAAACTGTATTTATGTCCACTGTAGAGTATTGTTTGTGGATAGAGTTTTGTGTTTGATCACCAATACACTTCTGTTAACCAACAACTACTTCGTCCTGGGTCACATACAGGCACTAGTGTAGGGTTTGAAGGTTGTAACACCCCCATTAACCAAAAATAAATAAAAACAAAAATATAAATAGTTTTCATAGAAAATGTTTTCAAAATAACTTAAAACTCATAAAAAACCTAAAGCTTCCCTAGACCCCTTGGTAGTCAACCCTCCCTCCTATTAAATGACCCTAGTTAAGCTTATGCTGGATTACCAGTGCCCCTTTCAAGACAAAATGACCCATGTTCCAGAAGCTCCAATAAGGAAACATTGTCACTTAGTTTTTTCAATTTCTTTTAATCGTAGATAAATAAGCAAAGATGCATATGCATCCGTAGCAGCATAAACCAGCTGATGAGATGTCAGATCTTCTTGAGCCCAGTTACTTATTCTCACATCAGATTTGTCAAGCTGTTTTTTGAGTACGTACAACACAAGTCGACCCAGGCTCCATGTGTCTTGTGTAGAGAATATTTGATTCGCTAAGGATTTTAAGTCGATGACATTACTTTCAACAATGTGTGCGACGGAGATGTCAAAATCCCTACCGAGCTTCCAGATATCCGCTTTAACATTAACACCAACCAGTCTCACTTTGGGATGGCTGATGAAATCAATGAACACTTTAGGTAGGTAGTTCCATTCTGTCACTTGGAAGATGTAACACACACTAACACAGGGGCAAAACTGAATGAGAGCAGTTTTTGGTTGTCTTGTTCCCATTGTGAACTGAACTGGCCACTCTAGATCAAAACCTACAATAAGATCCTCTATTCCTTCAATTTTCTTTAAGATGGCTTCACAAACATAACCACAATCTCCAATTTTGTTTGAAAAGTGTACTTTCCCTTTGAACGTCAAGAGCGGCTTTTTCTCATAAAACGAATCGCTTGGGTTAGAGTTTCCATTTTGAACTGGTTTTGTTGTTGATTTCATCCATGCTGGCAATTCCCTTTGCATTGTGATTGGCTAAGCCTCCTAGGGTGGAGGGGAAATAGATATAAACTGTTTATTGGTTGGAAGAACAATCTTAATTAATGAACTAGCTTTGACAAAGTCTTTTATATGGCAACACACTCACACACATATACACAAATATTGATGTTTTCACATTCACTATCATGTTTTAGCTCATGTCTTGCGGTTTGTTATGATTAACAATTATGCACAGAGTAACAAAACAATACATAGACACTTGTTTTGGAGTCAGCAATCTTTAACAATAATGTATGACCAAATGTAGGCTACACATATGTTTGAATTGTGTTCTATAGAGGAATAAACTATGGATTATACACTAAATAAACTAAACTATGGAGCTGTATTATCCCCAAGGCAGCTGTGAGCCTTTGGAGGAAAGCTGCTTGCATTCATTTTTGAACTTCTAATTTACAAATCCCATAAATCTGACACATCAATTTAGAAAAAATGTCGTTAACAAAATTAAAGTAAAGGAATGTTGATAAAATTAGCAAATTGCATTAGTACCCTTGGCTAAGCAATAGTTTTACGCATATGATTATACTTGAGATAAAACAAGTCTGGAGTCAGTTAAACGGTGAGAAACAAATGCACACCATAACATAAACCATGGTGGAACACACTATAAGATTGACTTTAACTGATTAATAAATGGATGTTAACAAGGTAGTATGTGTACATACCAACATAATATACTCTGATACTCAAATTCCATAGTTTGTTACCATCTTATAGACCATTCCACACAGACCCACAGCACGCATGTGATGCGGCACTATGGGGTAAAAATTGTGCACTTCTCTACCTACCTTTTGAGGAATTTATATCTTCCTTGCGCCCCCAATAAACCTATCTTATCTTATCTTATCTAACAGGGGCAGGTCAAGACCTTAAACAAAAAATAAACCTAAAACCTCTTGCACCCCTGGGCCCACTGGGTCCATTTACCAAACAGCCCTGATTGACCCACATGATCCAGATTCAAAGACCAATATAAACTTTCTCTGACCTCTCCAGAACTACACAAGGTTTTATGCATCAATGGATCTGTAAAGAGTTCATTCCACATTTGATTTCACATGGATTGGAAAATCAAGATGAGTCTAGCGATGAATGGACTATCATGAAGGTAAGTATATAAGATCCTACAGGACTCAAAAATGTTGGACCCTAGTCCAAAAATAATGTCTTTAAAATCTCCAAGCTTAATTACTAAACAAAGTTTCCCACTGAAACTTGTATTTACGTACTGGTCCAGGAGATTCGGGTGTACAGTGTCAAATCATATGCATAAATATGAAGATGTATAAGCATTGATTAGAAATGTAGTATTTTGATAATCAATGGTTTACTATGCAAGATATATTATCAATAGTCTTACCTCTTCACTCAGGAAAACCAGCTGAAAAAAAATCACTATGCCATCTGACAAAACTGTCTACATTAGGTCAAATTTGAAGTATGTAAACAAAAACAAAATTAACAAAATTGCAAAATTCAAAGTATTTCCAAATTTTTGAGTTTTACACATTCTTATCATTAAATTATTAGTTTATTGTCAAAACCACTTAGCAAACAATGCATTGGATTAAATATTACAATAGAACACTTCAGAAAAGGTAAAATAAACTTTAAGTTGTTTAGTTAAATTATATGGAGAATTGCACTAATGTGGTATGTGCAGATAGAAAATAATTTATAAATAAAAATTTTTTTAAAAACAAAACGTTTTTAGACGTTTCTACTGAAAAGTAGAAAATAATTTATAAATATGTGGAGAGTACAAATACTTGTAGGATTTAAAACGAAAAACGTTGGGTGCATGCAATAGATAGTTTACAATTACCTTCATCTATTGAACTAATGTATTATTATCAATGTAAGAATGTAAATATACATTCTTTCAAAATGTAAAAATGGAAAATTTGGAAGCCCATGGGGCGTAGCCCAAGGGAAATATGAAAATTAAATGATATAATATTGCATTGTCATCCATTTGTGAGCTATGTTTCAAATTTCAAGTCTCTAGCTAATCAGGAACTTCGTTTAGAATTGATATCAAAATTTGTAGGAAAGCGACTAGCGAGCTAATAAAAACAAGCCCATGGGGCGTAGCCCAAGGGAAATATGAAAATTAAATGATATAATATTGCATTGTCATCCATTTGTGAGCTATGTTTAAAGTTTCAAGTCTCTATAGCTCATCGGGAAGTATCAAAATTTGCAAGAAAGCGAGTAAATAAAAACAAGGCCGTGGGGCGTAGCCCAAGCGAAATATGAAAATTAAATGATATAATATTGCATTGTCATATCGAATGCAAAATGTATAAAATTTTATTTATACATTTGAGAGCTAAGTTTCAAGTTTCAAGTCTCTAGCTTATCGGGAACTTAGTATAAAATTGATTGCAAAATTTGTACCGGTCAAGAAAGCGAGCTAATAAAAACGTTTTAAAATTGAAAGGTTTTTTTATTGACCTTAGAACAATGTGGAAAGATACATTCTCACAAACCACCATAAAATGTTTTCTTTACACTTTATTTACATTTTTAGTTATTGTATTTGTGGTTTGTATATTTTGGTATATTTCAGATAATTTAACCTATTAGCGAATTTCCCTATAGGGAAGTAGCTATTACCGTAGGTCTCATGGTAAGACTTAGGCCCGGGACCGATTTACTTTTTCATTTTAATGTCCCCAGAGGCCAAAAACACCATTCGTTCAAATTTTTATATATGTATATATATATATATAGGTATATATATAGATTTATATATATATATATGTGTCCGTGAACACGATAACTTGAGTAATTTTTATCCGATTTTGATGAAATTTGGTTTGAAGGTGTAAGGCGGGATAAACTTGAATGAGTTCGTGATCCAGCATGATCGGACCATGGGAACAGGGTTTTATGGGGGGTTTTATGGGGTAAAAATTGGTTTTTCTCACTTCTTACCCTCAAAACACAAAATTTCCCAATGTTTCTCTAAACCTTCTTAAAGAGCTTAAAAAAACAAACAATTCAGTATATCAAAGTGTTTTTGTACGGATATTGGTTACGGAGAAAACTAAAAAAATGGTAAATTTAAAATTCCCATGTTATTCTTATGGAGAATATTGTAAAATGTTGTAGTTTGCTTGTTTATGGATATATTTTGATCAAACTTGGCAAATTTATTTATTTTATAGTAAGCTATCAATATTTTACTAAAAACACACTACTTTATTAGTTTCCTTGTAGCAGCAAACCTAGGTACTCGTTAAACCTAATGTTATTTAAATAGATCAATTGAAAATCAATTCGGCCAAATGGAAATTCGCTTAGACGGCAGGTTTGCTGCGGCGGGGGTATTTTATTTATAAGTAGGTTTAAGTTTATGGTGTTAAATTTTAGCTGATTTATTAAACTGATTCAATTTTAAATGGATTAGTAGTACAACCATAGATGAAGTAGGTAATAAGTTATAATTAAATTAATTACTACTTACTATGAAATTACCTTATCTAGGGTACAACAATCTTATTTGTATCGTTAGTAATAAAACCATACCGGTATCAATCTCAAAAATGAATAACTATAATTTCTTACAGTTCTGCTTACAACCTTTCATGATGATGAGAAACTATTTTGCGCTGTTACAGGCTTTAGTAAAACAGGTAAGCATTAAGAATAAAAATAAATAAAAGTGTTTGTTTTCTTATTAAAAATCTGTTGGCTTAGTTTTACCAAGAAGTTTTGCCAAGCATGATACAAAACCATTTACAAAATTATTGCATGTTCCAGTTATGTAAAATGTTGTTTTTAAGTGTGCAAATAGCAGTATTTGCTGTAGGCCTACCTAACATAATCTTAACATTAATATGAACTCAAAAGCGGTTTTGACCAGAACTAACCTACCCCACGACTGAGCTTAAAACCTTTCAATCATTAATGACATATTCCTCTGCCATATGGATCCTAGAGATTTTGCAAATTTTGTATCATTAAATAGACAAAGGTTGACAAATTAGTTATTCATCAGGGTCAGAAGCATCAAACCTTTATTTAACAACAAAGAATTCATCCCTTGTATGTTTTCAAGTCTTTCAAATAAATAATCTTATTGTAGTGAAAATAAACTCTAAGGCACTAACTAGGTGGTTTCTTTCAATAAATTTGTGTTGTATGATCAAGGATATAGTTATTTTCTCTAATTTTCGTAATTTATAAGTAAGATTGATTACTATTTTTAGAATGGCAAGCTGTATGTCAAAAGACAAAAATCAAAGCAATTGACATTTGATAATTGTCTGGAGAGACATTTGAAGGCAGACACACCTTTGGTTCCGAGTACTATTATTCAGGTAGGTGCATTGACACTTTTCCCACGCATAATTACAATAAATGAAATACAATTTGAACAAGTTTATAAAATTGCATATTATATTGATCCGTAAATTTGTATAATACCTGGTCCATTGCAACTTAAACTCTCCATTAAATGTATACTTGCTGTTTAGATCTGTACAATATCATCTAATGATTTTTATTTAGTCAAATTTTTAGTTAATATTACTTTGAAGAGAATGAAGTTTTGTAATTTAAAAAATATGGGTTTTTTGTAATATTTAATTTATAGCCCATGTCATTTAAATTAATAGCATCAATACATATTAAAAATATTTTCAAATAATTTTTGTTATGTTGTTAGAACCAGGATTCTATTTATTTCTTCAACGAAGAATAGTTAGTGAAATATTTCTTTGTCCTAGACGAGCATCATACACAGAGGAACATCACCTAACCCACTCTTTGACCTACTGCTGAAGAAATTTGTAAACCCAAGGCTAGATCTGTTATGTCCAACAGAACAGATCCTTAGTCCAGTTGTATGTTCAAAGTTAAGAGGGTACCGATGTGCTTCGACATTGCCGAATTTTTGGGATAGAGATTCCGGATGTGCTCCAACATTACCTTCACCAAATTTAGAAGATGAGGGGAAGGAAATTGATGTAGGATGGGCAGGGCAGACTACAAGCGAACCTAAAAGCAACCCGAGGCCAGAGCGAAGTAAATCAGTGATAGATTTAGGACCTGGTGGTCCAAGGAAAAACAGGAGGAAAAGGCAAAAAGATGATAGAACTTCTTCAAAAGGTTTGCAGAATGGGAAAAATATAACCAAAAATGTAGCTCCAAAACCAGAAAGAAGAAAATATGAAAATGGGGTAGTTATAAAACCAGAAAAGAGTTTGATTCGTGTATCAAAGTGTGAACCTAAAGGGCGGGCAGAAAATGTAAACGAAAAGATTATTTTGAAGAAGGATGCAAAAAACAAAGCAGAAACAATGAAAGTGGATTCAATCAGTATGACACCATTAAATGCAAAATTGACACAGTTTAAAAGAATGTGTTCCGATATGTTCTTAACTGGAAATCCAAGAAGTAACAATAGAGAGAAAGAAACAAGTGTCAAGAGGAATGAGTATTTTGGAACTGATGAAAAAGTACCATCTCAGACAAAAAGTACCCAGAATGAACAGATTGTTTGTAAAAACAGCATTGCTAAAAACTATACAAGAGTTAACTCGATAAAATGTGAATTGTCAAAGGGTGTTGAAATGCTAAAACAAGTCAAGAAAAAAGTAACCAGTGGTGAAAAAATTGAATCAACATTCAAGAATTCTGAAACTAAAATAGACGACATAAATGAATTAAAAATAAAACTGAAAGAGCCAATAGAAAATGCAAGAAAGACAGATTCATGTCATAACGTTGATAACAATAATTTGATAACTAACAATGAGAAAGACAACTCAGTAACAAACAACACAAAACTGAAAATTTTAATGCCAAGAAGTGGTGGCAGTTTAAAAAATAAAAACGATGAATCTTCAATAGCTTGTGTTACAAGTGGAGTTAGCAGTAAAAACAAGCCAATTAAAGAGACAAAAGGCAACATATCTGTTGAAAATAATCAATCAAAGAATTATTTAGATGCAAAATACCTGCTTAGCCAAGGAGGAAAGCCGCACCAAGAAATTTGTCTTGACAAAACAAAACCTTCTGAAAACTTGAACTGTAACTTAAAATTTCCCTCTACTAAAATTGAGGATGGTTCACAAGAGTGTATACAGAAGGAATACGCAAATTATAATGTTGAAAGAAGCAAGGCATTAGCTGTAGCAAAAGAATCAAAACCTGACAATAAAACTCTGCCAATCAACTGTAATCAAGTGAGTGAAACATTTAAAATTGGTAAATACATAAAAGATGCGTTTCTCAATGCTGTAATCTCTCAAAAAAAGCTTGTATCAGTTCGTGAAAAAGATAATTTTAAACATATAAATACAAACTCTAAAATTCCACCAAGCTTTGTATTGAAATCAGTTCCTCAGCATTTAAATGAACAAGAGAAAACACAAAATAAAACTACTACTCCTATAATTAATGTTTGTAAAACTGAAAAATCAGATTTACCGAGACTTACTGATGATACAAAAAATACTCCACACGTTGGGGTGAAAATCGACCAAAGAATTGAATATAATGACATAAAAGTGTGTAAAATTGAGCCAAAAGTTACTGAAAAATTGCATGCCATCTCTGCAACAGGGAAATATTTAGATGGGTTGGCTTTAGATGATGAGCTTGATAGGTACAATATTAGTAGTTATAAAGGGTTCAAAATTGCAAGATCTCGTCCAGAAATTTGTGTAAAGAATAAAGAACTAAATAAAAAACAAGAACTACCTGAACAAATGGTCAAAGACAATATCCAACCATTGCCTGGAGATAAAAAATATGATAAACCAGCTGGTGAGCTAAGTAAACAGGCTGAGCTCAAAAGCAGCCGTGATGGCAATCATGAAAGCAAGACAGAAAACCAGATGATTTTTCAAGAAAATAAAATGTTGTGTAGTCAAAATGGCGTAGACAGTAACTACAAAAAGATTGGGGAAGTGAAGAACTCAAATAACAAAAAAGAAGTTGGAAGTAAAACCATTTCAGACCAATGCCAAGCTATCGTATCTGAAGATGCTAACAAAAATATGGCAAACAAAAATTCATTGAAAGGATCTGTAGGAATCATTGACCGAGAAGAGCTCAAATCAAATGACACCAAAGAAACTGCATTTGGGGATACTAATGAGTTAGTTTTACTTGAAGAAAATTGTAATAATGGGTTTACTAGGGAAATCAAACAAGTTTATAGTAATAAGGATAGCGGTTCCAAAAAGAAACACATAAATCCAACTACAATTAAATACCAAATGAAAAAGTTCCGTAAATATAAAGAAAAACAAAATATATTTAAAGATTTCAAAAAACAACAAGGAATCGACGATAAAAGCAATCAAGATAGAAAACAAAGCAACAATCTTCAACCAAAAAATAAACAGTTGAAAACTCTTTTGAAATTGGTTAAAAAAAGAGAAGTCATTACTAAAGCACACCGACTAGCGAAAATTACTCAACAGCAAAGAAGTAAAAGTGTTTCTCACATCCTAGACAAAATGCTGGACTCTTTTAAGAAGCAAGAAAATATAAAACATGTCAAGTCAATATCAACAGAAGATTTACTCCATCCTCAAAAAGATAACTTGAAACTAAAGTTGATTGGTTCAAGAAATGTTAAAAATTATAAAAACAAAATCGCTCAATCAAAAAATGATAATAAATATACCATGACAGATGAAAAATCTACCTCAGTTCATTCTAATAAAAACAATAGGGCAGATACACCAAATAAATCAACTAAAAAACAAAGTCGTAGAACTCCTCAGAATAAAGATGTAGAAATAGAGGGAGTGTGCAAAAGAGCACTGAATAGCAAGTCATATTCAAATCTACAACAGAATAAGAACATTATTAATGAAGAAATGAAACACAATAATGATTTAAAAAAGAACAAGTCAATAATTTCCGCAACCAAGCAAGAGTCAAAAAAATTAGTCAGAAATAAAAGAAAGGATGACTCAAGTGGTTATAGTAGTTTCAATAATATCATGAGTGGTCGTGATTTAGTTATTCCTAAAATACAAAACGATCATAAAGTAAGCAGTGTACGAGTAAAAACTTTACATATGAAGAAAAACAATGTTGATAGTTCTAAAACAGCCTCAAAACAACAAACAAATCTTAAAGAGAATAAATCCAATCGTCCAAGCGCAATAGTATCAACAAACCGGAAAACTTATGTAAAAGAACCAAGTGAACGAAATTTAACAAAAGGGTTTAATATTAGTAAGCATATTTTAAGTACTGGCACTTATAAATCAAATGAAAATGGATCATCCGTCAGGATAACTCCCAATAAAGATCATAAAAACTCTTATACACTGAATAATGCTAAAAATTACAACAAAACACAGCATGGGATGAAACAGGTGGAAAAGTTACCTAAATCGCTCATTAGTAAAATTGGCAATTTTGAAGCTCCTTTCAGACCAAAAGGTGTACAGAAAGGATCTATAATGACTAAAAATAACAGACCTCAAGCTGCAAATTATGTCAAAAATTTTGGCTCAAAATCTATGTTGAACAATCATTTAAAAACGGAAGGTATTGATGAAAAGAAGTTGCCACTTCATTCAATAGACTCAGTAAACAATAAAAATCTAAATAAGAAGATGAACAAAACTAATAATGTAATTTATCAAAGAAAAATAAAAGAAGGAACCAGTTTCTCTAAAGAACCATGGAAGTCAGTTCGAGGATCTATTAAAAACTTAAATGCTTTAGAGGAAAACAGGGTAGCTTTAAATTCAAAACATAATGAGTGTCAAAGTAATTATATTACAAAGGTTGAAAAACAGGTTGAAAATAGACCTGATGCAATAGAGAACACAAAAACTGTTAAGGGTATAAAAGTTCATGGAATCAATCCGGTAAAGGAAAGATTGTATTTAAAAAAAGAAAGTCATGATACCGGTACTGTACCAAGTTCTAAATATAATATTTATGAGGGAGATATCAAACTAAACCAACTTGTCAAAGAATTCTGTTTGCCTAAAAATAATGATTTGAAAGATATGCCTGTATTTAATCAGGATTCTCCTAATTGAAATACAGAATAAAAATCAAAGAATGCAAATTTCATAATAGGTATAATGGGTGAAGATAAGCTGAAAGATTTAGTAAAGAAGAAATGTAAAGAAGCCAAGCTCAAAAAGTTGTAATATAATGATAAAAGGATGAAAACGAACAAATAATTTTACTCACATATTGATAGTGAAAACAGAAAAATACCATCATGAGCTATCAATACCACATAACCTTTTTACAGCCAAACAAATAAATGTGTAATTATAATCACCAGAAATATCAGAATAATTTTGTGTTTGTTAATTAATTTATAATGTATATTTTGTTTTCTATTAAATCGTGATACACTCAACTTAGTAAATATGTGGTGTATGTATTTGTTATTTATTGATATAAATTCAATAGCAAAAAAAAAAAAAAACTTTCCGTTTACATTTCGATAAAGTCAATATAATCTCACTGTGGTGTAGCAGCAATAATTAGTCATTTGTAACAACTCTTCCGTATGAAGACTTCATCAGAAAACATTAACCAAAATCATTGTCAAAATCCTGTAAAATTGAACTTTTTCCTATAATTAGTGAACTCACAAAAGTAGACATAATTTGTAAATGAACAAACATTTTATTTTAATTCAGAATGTATTTTTGGATTTCCACGAAATTGTATTTCCTTAATTTATTATGATTTTGTTATTAATGTGTTTACAATCATGCCGTAAAGTTCCGCAGGTTTATGTACTAATTGAAAAGTAATTTTATTGCTGAAATTAAATTGTGATTTTTACCATTAGACAAACAATATCTGGGGACGGGCTATATCTCTAATGAGACCTCAACCCATAGCAGGAATGAAATAAACATCAGTTGAGCAAAATCATCAGTGGTTACGGTGCAGAACCTAACCTCGTTTGTTACTTTTCTTAAATTGTCTTGACTGCAAATTTAAATTTGAAACTCTTTCAAAGTTTCAGGGACTTTCTTTGCTGACAATAACATCGCTAATATAATTCACAACGCTGAAAAAATTAAGCGTTTCAACTGTTAGGAATGAAGACTTTTTTTTATAGAATTTGTGTTCTATGACCAATCACGTAAAGGCAATGGAAAACAAAAGAATCTAAGGTGCTACCCAGGGGCGCCCCTTAACGATTTTGGTACACTAAAAGTCTTGTTTACATAAATCAATTTTCTCAAGCGAATTGTTAACTAGAGGATTGATTGAAACCGGCAGATGTAACTTCTCATTGAGAAACTGTTCTTTGTACAATAAGGAGGTTATTGTCATCCATTTCAAACTAATCTACTAATTTTATTACTCAGATATGCATCAATGCACACTTTAGTTCCTTTTATAAATAATCAACTAGCAGTGTTTTAGTATTGAATTTAGGATACCAGAGTAGATCACGTCTTTGGACGAGTTTTAGCAGATTTTCGTTTTAAATCAGCCACTTACAGATTGTGTTACTCTGGCTGGTTTGGTTATTATTAATACTATTTTATCCCGAGTGTTTTAACTTCATTCACATCTTTACTTTTTTTGTAAGAGAGCTATAAAAAATCTGCTCTTATTTTGTAACGTCAATCTGTTGTTAAATAGTAGTATAATTAAAATGTTAATAAGATATTAATGGTAAAGAATTTTACCCCGCTTGGGGATCTAACCAGCAACCTTCAGATATGAGGTTACACTATACTCGTCTTCACACACAATTACGAAGCTTTATATCTAAACGATGCAATAGATAACAAAAATTTGTCCTTTCAGTTTGATTTGTCAAAAATATCGTGTATACAACATAAACTATCACTAAAGAGGAGCGGAAAATGTCAATAGCTCAATTTAACATCAAACTGGAATAATTAGCTCTACCAATGGTCAAAGGTTTAAACCACGACCATTTGTAGCACAACAATCAACACAACAGAATTGTATCAAATTTTAAAATTGACAAGTTACATGTGTCCTCATTCAATTTAAAACCGCCTTCGATGTTCTCTGTTGTTTACGATAAACCGCTGTCCACTTGCGAAATATAAATCCTCAGACTCCTCAACGTCCGGCGTTGTTTACGTTAAAACCCCTGTAAATACAACTCATATAAATCTAAAGACATGTCTACAGACAGGACGCCGTATATGAGTCCATGTGTCAATCGGTCACTGATCGTCTGACGGTGGCTTCTGATTGGTCCTCGGCGCGACGCTGGCCACGCCTCCCGCGGAGGAATACATTCGGCGTCGCGGCGCTTCGCCTTATTATTTAAATTCAGATCCATGTTGTAGGGTTACGTCGGTCTCGTCGGATCAGCTGATGATAAATTGCCTGTGCCATCGATAGGATCGATATGTGACGTGGTCAGGTGAGTGACGTCATTGTCACGTGATACGTCATGTGACGTTAGTTGTAAATTGTATGTTATGTGGTGTCTGTGTGCTGTGGTGGGTAATCATTGGGGTGGTACGGATTGAAAGCGGTTCGTTTCTTGCTATATGAACCTTCGTTCGTGGAGATGAAGTAGTAAAATACAAAATAAATTAATTTTCGTGATTGTGGTACACACTTTTTTCAATATCTGAAGAAATAGATCTAGATAACACAGAAACATCATTGGCTACGCCTATAGGTTGGTTTTGTGATTCCTTCTCAAGCGAGGTTCCACAATAAGGTCCAAGAGAAACAATACCCTTCCCTAAACCAACCAACTAGAGTCCAACTGAATCCAGCCCAATTTTAGTTAATTGTGTACACGCTACAGACCTTTTCGAATCCACTGACTTCACATTTTGAATTTGCTATTTGGTTAGAATTTGACTCAAAATGTTTACTAGTTTTAGGACACACATTTCCCTATCACATTAGGTCTATGTTTTATTTATTTTCTAAATTCATCAATTGCAATTTAACATAACATTAGTAAACTATTCCCTACGTCTGAGCCAAAAGAGCTGGCAGCCACACCTAGTGAACTGATCATGAACACGATCTACATGTTACGTGTTCAGTTAGACCAGTTTGACCCAATACAGTGTATAGATAGTTAATAATAACTTATATATGCACATACTTACATTATACTTATATGGCTATACTTATATGTAATCTGTACACACAGAACAGAGTACATTGTAAGATAAATCAAGATATACAGCGTGTCCAAGAATTTACAATGATAAAGAACGGAAGGACAATCTATGATATTTTTTATTGTTGTTTAATACAAAAAAATCCTACAAAAATTGTTTTGCGAATGAGATTTGTCAAACGAATTAACTTCTTGTATGAATTTACCTCTCGAGTAAACTGAATTTCTTTCATTTACTCAATTTCGTCTTGTAAAATAAAAAAAAAATATATCCCTTTAGCTACATTAAATTAAATATTAAAAATAAATTCCTGTAGTTAAAATAAATGAAATAGGCTATTAGAAAATACCCGTAGTTATATTCAATTAAATACTACTCCACCTTAAGATGATTTAGAATGTTACTGTACCAAAAGGTTTAAACAATTTTACATAAAATTTATTAAAATTTTCTGCAATTTGGTTTAGTAGTGAATTGACTATTCACAGCACCTATTATTGTAACTGTCCACTAATAAATTTAGTTGTTTCCATGGCCTTTCCAAGCTCCATCTACTAGTAAGATAGACATTTTAAATGTTTTTTTCAGCCATTGAAGGGAAATACTGTAAAATGAAGAGACGTGTTAAATTGATATCACTGCACTCAAACGTAACCGGACATGCACATAAATAATTCTATAGATCAACAAACAATACCTAGGTAAATGAAGTATCTATTGTATAAATCTTGATGGTCGTCTACCTATTTAAATAAATGAAACAGTATAGTATTAGGTCGAATCATATATTAGTAATCACAACTACAAAATTATTGTTGTTGACATCCTAAATAATTATGTTCTTGAAAATGAACCATTTGACCTTAGCTTTAAAACGCAAGAGCTATAAGTTTTAGATATCAATTAAATCGGGTAATTTCTAGATAATTTACAGTCCAATTTCTAATTACATGTAGTTACTAAGTAGTACAATGTAGTTTAGACGTTTTACTTGGGTGAAACGTGTATAGTATCATATATCCTATACTCTTATATGAGCAATGTATGCTTTTATGTATGTATGGTTGCACAAAGATCCCGAATACGGCTTTTACGATTTCCTTCAAATGTTGTAAAGTAGTAACAACATGATGCTACCTAACAGCGTTTTTACGTTGGTTTTTCATCGTTCAACCTCTTTTTTGATAGATCTTAATTAACAGTGTAAAATTTGTAAATGTAACAAAACATAACATGTAATTACGTACATATGAATAACTATTATAAATCAAACATTCTTCTATAAAACTGTGCGGGCACAAGTTCTCCGATAAATTAATTATATACATACGTCGATACGTATTTTTTTATAGTTATTTGACTTATTTTGGTACTTTTCGGGTATTAATTAAGTTAAAATAGCAACAAGGTTTGGTATATAACTCCTCCTTAGCCTATAAGGAAAAATACATAATATTTGTATTATTGGCGAAATGACCGTAACAACCAACTATAGATTGTTTAATTAGCCAAAAATATCCAAAAGAATAAATTCAGTTGATTGTAACATTTCTAATATTCCAAAAACCTCATTTTCATCAATTAACCGTTCACATTACTCCCCCTTTAATACTAGCTGCGAATGTGGCCGAATATTTGCCAATATGTTTTAGTAATCGATGCCATAAATAATTGGCAGTTCATAAGCGAGCTGGTTAATACAGTGGCACTATTAGCAGCTAGAGCATGTCATTAACAGGGCGAGGGCCAATAATGTATTGATGTAGCAATATCTTCACTTAATGATTTTACAATTGTTGTAACATTGTTTGCGTTGCTTCTGTTGTTTTCTGCTTTTAAATGCAACGTTAAAAATACATTGCGTCGTGTATTGTCCTACTAATATTATAAGTGAGGAATTTTAGATGTATGGATGGATGTTTATGACAAGTAAACGTGAAAAATACTGAATGACAGGTTTGAAATTTTCCACAAAGGTAGATTATGCAGGTACTTTAATAGGTATATTCAAGTTCTTGAACTGTCCTCGGGCTCCGCCAAGAGGCTCTGGAGTTTACCATGTTAAACTTTATGAGTATTATATTTTTTAAAAGAGTTATCTACCTACAATCACACATGCATACAATTTGATACACTAATTTTTATAGCATCTAAGGATTTTAAAGCAAAAAAGTAAGTCTTTAACCTATATCTCACCTAGACTACGATAAAAACTACTTCACATAACACTATTTGTTAGAAAGAAAGAACTTCACTAATACTTTCCCGCTGGGAAATTCTTGAAAACCCAGCAAGAAACGAACCTCCTGTAGAGACAAATAACACTTCGCCACAAAGGTTTAAATCACACTCGAAGGTGCGAATATCGAATATCGCATATCGCATTCCGCAACACCTGCAACTGATGGTTATATTCCCGACTCATCTCTGTACTTCTCGATTACACATCCACACGGTTATGGCTGATTCACGGCGAGCAATATCCACAGAAAAATGTGTTAATTCCGTCGAAACAGAAATATGAGAGTCGCGAATGGAGGTTATCGTTTTCCAATGGCAATTAGACTCGACCACTCGCCCCTGTGTTATTGGCTTCTTGCGACACGCTGAGCTGCGAGGCGCTCCACAAATATTTCAGTCCGGATTTGGAACCTTTTCATTGATTTAAAATTCAATTTTAAGACAATATGTACTGGTTTTTGGAAGTTATATATTAGGTAGGCTACTAAAAACGTGAATATTGTTATACGATTGCTAGTATTCCCATCATTGAAAATATTGGCAAACGATTTGGGCAATGCTGTAAACGCCATGTCTAAAGTTTAATAGAAGTAAATTAAAGTTTTTTATCACGAAGCTTGGATTTACCGTTAACTTTGGATTCCAAAGTAACCGCTTCTATTTATTGATATTTTTTCTCCAAGATAACAAACTGTAGTTAATTGAATGACCGTGTAATGCAATCTGCTATTAAAGTTCTATTTCATGTGAGTTATATCTTACTTTCATAATTGATTAAAACTGGTTTTCGATAAGCTAACAATTTAGTTATTTGTAACTGAAAATTTGGGGTATATACAATCAAACTGTGTTTAACAGAGCATTCTGTTGGTAGATTACTTAAACTAAATTTTTTTCCAACCTGGCTACAAATTAAACATGGAAAATGGAACTTATATTTTCCAATTTATAGCATATCCATATTCCATAGCCAATGTCTAACGTTAACTTAACCAAATATATTCAAACTCCCCAACTGGTGCGTACTAGTTCATCACGTTACCAAACTTTTGATCAAAAATGGTCTTAATATATTTATAATTTTTATTTCCTTTTTTTCTAATTACAATTTTCTATCCTACTTTCCCATACCATACAATTTATCTGACAGCTGATAAGCTATTTCATTTAATGTTTATTTATATCATGCATTTGATTATTATAAAAACATTGTGTTTCTCTCCTCAATACAATCACCACACATAATATCTTCTCAGTTTTATTTTAAAAACCACAATCGATTTTCATGGGATTCCAGCTAAATATTAATCATTTTACTTGTAACTATCTTATACAATTATTATTATGAATGCATTACTAAATTGTGCATGAACAAAAGGACATTTTAAAGTGATGTCAACCAACAAGCCAGTAAATGAACTTGGACTTAATCACTCTTCAAGAAGCCAGTTATGAACTACTCTACCAAGGGCATGTGTTCCATCTCCATCAGTAAAATTGTAAATTATGATTGACATTCTGAGGCGCATTGGTGAGTTTCAGTATTAAGTTTAATGCAATTTCACTAATTTACTCTCAGAAACTGAAAATTGTACAATAAATTGAAACTGTTCTTGTTAGTTACTTCTTTTTACACAATTGATTTGCTGTGTAAAATATTAAGCTGAAACAAATCCCAGCGATATTGATTTTGAATTACTTCACTTAAATTTTTTCTTTGTCTAATTAACTAAGCTGGTCCTTCGATCTATTTCTCTTATTTTTTCTTATTCTCAACTACTTTTTCCCAACACCAACAGAGGTTTTTCATAGTTTACCACCCTCCTGTTACACCCTTGAATAATAAATCAAATTAATTATTTAACATTTTGATCCATCTGAACAATCAAAAACTAGAACATATTATAAATTCAGTATAAAAGAAGTCTAAAGATATTTCAGTCACTCCACGGTATATTAGCGTCAGTTCCATGTCTACAGAAGTAAGCAATTTCAGAGTACCTGTGTTGCCAGGGGGTAGAGACACAAAGGTCATATGTTAGGGGAAGGTTATATAGGGTCTCGTGTGCCCAGGGGTCCCTAAGGGACAAACTGTATGGGCTGTTGACACCTTTAAACCCCTCAGATATAGCCTGTACTTCCTGGTGTATTCCTGTCCTTGCTGTTTTGGCCCAGAAAGTCTTCATGGGTTTTGCTATTAGCTTTCGAATGAATTGTTGATGCTGAATGTGAAACTAGAACGGAAGACAACGGATTCGTCTTGTTCGAAGGAAACGTATAAGGCTGAGATAAGGAACTGTATAGATACTTTCAGAAACAAGGTAATGCAGCCAAATAAAAAAATGCATATACGTTATACAGGTTTTCTTATATTACGCGTTAGAATGTAATTGTAACTTAACTGTGGTATAGAATAGTTTAGACATTTTAAACTTTTTAAATTTTAAATAGGTTAACTCTGTGTTCACCTAAACCAGTCAACTGTCTTTTAATATAATAAGTGTACAAATTATTTATTGAATTTTAAAAGTTATGGTTTTTGTAAAGAAGTTTTACCTAAACGTTTTGAACACCTAGGTACTTTTAATGTTTTAATTGTTATTGATTGTTCACACAACTTAGCAGTATTTAAAATTTAAAATAATCAACAAAGTTGTACTGAAGAACTAATAATTCGTAGTAATACACAACTTAACATTTGAAAGGATAATTTTTCAAACGCAAGTCTCTACTACCGGTGTTAAGTCTTCCTCAGTTGTTGTGTAACCATTATAGTATACAAACGTTGCCTTAACAAAACATGTTAATTTAAACATTACCATGTTAAGAATCATTTGAGATAAATCATTTTACCATGGAATAAAAACAAGAAAGACATAGAGGTTAATTATAATTTAAACCACTACCAGCGGGTACTTCTCCATGTTCATATCTAACGCAGGTGTGCTGACGGTGGGGAGAAGGGGGATGGTTTGAGATATGTATTTCACACTTCACAGGTTCATTAGGCTACGTACCGCATTAGGCCTTTGACATCGTTACGCTGGAGGCATAAATTATTGCAACATTCTCTGCTATGAATCATCTGCATAACCTGTACGTAGTGCTATCTGCACGCGGGCTGCAGACGAGTAGATGAACGCCCTCCATGTTGAATAAGATTAAACATATAGCTTTGTTAGTAATTTGAGGGATTGTGTGATGGTGTTTCTGATTTCAGCCTTTTAAATATGAATACCCATAAGGTTAACATGGGAAACTCCAGAGCCACTGCCAAAAAGTATTTTTGAGATAACATTTATGTCTATATGTTAATTGGGAATGTGAACTATCATCACACCAAATTTCAGCCCAATATGACAAGTTGTTCATGCGTGATTGAACTGTAAACATAAATAAAACACAAAAAAAAAACAAAAAAACACAAACTTTCACATTTATAAGATTAGTAAGATAAGATCATGTAGGTAACACTGGTCAAAATTAGCATAAACCTTGTACAAAAATGTATTACACGCAATAAAGAAAATACAATCAATCATTATGGTAAGATAATCTACATAAATATGTTAGCTGTGTATTACCCGAAAAATTAAGTATCATATTATTTCCAAGATAAATATAATAAATTCACCTGAAACACGACCATAAATAGTAAAAAATTCAAATCCGTACTTTAAAATATTTGTGGAGCGCCTCGCAGCTCAGCGTGTCGCAAGAAGCCAATAACACAGAGGCGAGTGGTCGAGTCTAATTGCCATTGGAAAACGATAACCTCCATTCGCGACTCTCATATTTCTGTTTCGACGGAATTAACACATTTTTCTGTGGATATTGCTCGCCGTGAATCAGCCATAACCGTGTGGATGTGTAATCGATAAGTACAGAGATGAGTCGGGAATATAACCATCAGTTGCAGGTGTTGCGGAATGCGATATGCGATATTCGATATTCGCACCTTCGAGTGTGATTTAAACCTTTGTGGCGAAGTGTTATTTGTCTCTACAGGAGGTTTGTTTCTCGCGGGGTTTTCAAGAATTTCCCAGCAGGAAAGAATTAGGGAAGTAGTTTATTTCTTCCACGCTCACGTATTAAAAGTAGATACTACCGAAGTCTTTTAAGTGAGATACAGGTTCGGGATTGCTGTATTTTTAGGGTCCCTTGAAGCCATAGTTCAAGCCGACTTCAAGTTCTAAATGTTTGTCCGTATAACATACACATTTTTATAGACGATTTTTGACGTTAACCACAAAGAATCATCACGTCAATTTCAACCACATCATTTCCATGGCTAATTTCCCTATGACGTTAATAATCTATGTATCTGGGACTAATTTAGGCATATCCCCATTTCGATATTGTTACTGGACTCTGTCCTATGGCATATTGAGGTTCTGACGTTGAAAAGACTTCACCAAGAAAATTAAGAAGGCAAAACCTTCAAATTTATATAAATAATATGACATACCATCCTGTATGGCCGATTTATGCAACTAATAATCAAAACAGTTCGATTATTTGTCCACAATATATACACATGGTTGCTATTTTCATACTCATATATGTGGTTCACACGTTGCGAATGTGTATATTAGCGAATTTCCCATATAGGGAATAAGCTATTACCGTAGTACTCATGGTAAGACCTGGACCCGGGACCGATTTATTTTTTTGTTTTGAGGTCCCTAGAGGCCAAAAACACCATCCGTTCAAATTCATATATATATATATATATATTTATATATATATATATATATATATATATGTGTCCGTCAGCACGATAACTCGAGCAAAAATGATCCGATTTCGATGAAATTTGGTACAAACGTGTAAACCTACATTTATTCGATCGAGTTCGCGAACCAGCATGATCGGACTATGGGAACGGGGGTTTATGGGGGGTTTTATGGGGTAAAAATAGGTTTTTCCCATTTTTGACCCTAAAAACACAAAATTTTACAATTTATTTCCAAACCATTTTGTAAAGCTTAAAAAAACAAATAATTTAGTATATTGAAGCGTTATTGTGCGCCTAATGGTTACAGAGAAAATTCCAAAAAATTGTAAATTTAAAATCCCTATGTTATTCTTATGGAGAATAAGTTAACTGTTGTAGTTTACTTGTTTATGAACATATTTTGATCTAATTTGGAAAATACATTTATTTCTTACTAAACTATTAACATAAAAAAACCACCTTTTTACTCTCCCTGTTGCAGCAAACCTAAGTACTCGTTAAACTAATTCTATTTAAATAGGGAATAAATATGATATTTTTAAGGAGGCATTTTAATGTGAAATCCTATCAGGCTAATGGAAATTCGCTTAGTCTGCAGGTTTGCTGCGGCGGGGGTATTTTAATATACTGTCAACTTTCAACAGTTTTCATTTTATCAACAATTGCACGTGTAAAACATATTGGACGCATGGTATACCAATTGGGGATTTGAAGCTCTATATCACCTTTAACAAATCAAATACTAAAATTTAAAAAAAAACTGCTGTACTTGGCGCCTAACGATTAAGTGTTGCGCAAAGACGATTGGCCCACGTAAAGACACCGCTATCACACACACACACAGACACGAGTGATGTACGGATTATCATATCAGTGGCCGGTAGCTAATAGATAAGAGATAAGAGAGAGACAGGAGCGTTAGTCTCTTGTCATCTGACGATATGGCGGCCTCTCCCATCTATTGTCTGGTAATTAATTACTTTCATTCTACATTAGTAATTAATCAATTCCCTGTACTGAGTAGGTGCGTAAAGTGAATGTTGTGTTTGAAGTGTGTGTAAAGTAGTAGGATGTCGACATTGTAGAGAATTTAACGTTTGTAATAATTAATCAATTCCCTATACTTAGTAGCTGTGTAGAAGGTGGATGTAGTTTTTGAGTGTGTGTAAAGTAGTGATACCGACATTTTACAGCATTCAACATTAATCATTTACACACTAAGTAGGAAAAGCATCGTGTAAGTGTAATGTTTGAATTATAACTGTCAGCTGATTCAGTACCAATCAATAACCCCATTTGATATCCCCGTAAAACGTCTAGATTTTGTCAATAAAGTTCAAACTGTTTATACAATTGTCCACATCTCTCTTGAAACTGGTTTGGCCTGGTAATAATTGTAAAGTACAATCTGAAACGAAACCATTATAGTAATATGACAGATACCTCTGCACAGATAACAGACAACCACACCTATTACAACATTACTATTATTATTAGGCAGTTTACTGTAACCTGTGTACAGTTACAGTACACAGATAACACATCATTATTTAGGCAAGAAGGGTTTTTGAAATTTAAGAAAGGAACTGTGCAAATCCGATTTTAGCTAAATAGGTTTCACCTGTGAAGAAAAACATAACGCTCATGAGTTCCTTAAGTTTTCACTCAGATTTTCCCTAATACCTATCAACATTTACGTTGGATGATGCAAGTAGAATTTTCGTCCTTTTGAAACATCTGGGCCATCTTAGTGTTTTAGCGAATTTCCCATATAGGGAATAAGCTATTACCGTAGTACTCATGGTAAGACCTGGACGCGGGACCGATTTTTTTTTTCATTTCGAGGTCCCTAAAGGCCAAAAACACCATCCGTTCAAATTCATATATATATATATATTTATATATTTATATATAGGCCTATATATATATATATGTGTGTGTCCGTTAGCACGATAACTCGAGCAAAAATGATCCGATTATGATGAAATTTGGTACAAACGTGTAAACCTACGTTTATTCGAACGAGTTCGCGATCCAGCATGATCGGACCATGGGAACGGGGGTTTACGGGGGGTTTTATGGGGTAAAAATAGGTTTTTAACATTTTTGACCCAAAAAACATAAAATTTAGCAATTTATTTCCAAACCATTTTGTAGAGCTTAAAAAAACAAATAATTTAGTATATTGAAGCGTTATTATGCGCCTAATGGTTACGGAGAAAATTCCAAAAAATTGTAAATTTAAAATTCCCATGTTATTCTTATGGAGAATAGGTAAACTGTTGTAGTTTGCTTGTTTATGAACATATTTTGATCAAATTTGGAAAATGTTTTTATTTCTTACTAACTATTAACATAAAAAAAAAACAGTTTTACCTCCCTGATGCAGCAAACCTAAGTACTTGTTAAACTTATTCTATTTAAATCGGGAATAAATGTTATATTTTTAAGTAGACATTTCAGTGTAAATCAAATCAGTCAAATGGAAATTCGCTTAGTCTGCAGGTTTGCTGCGGCGGGGGTATTTTCATTTGCGATAACGCTTAAGTGTGTCGACTATGTTAAACATTGTTCATGTTTAGTCGTGTAACTATTTCCTATAGATATTATATGAATATGAATGTTACAGGGTTGCGAGTTATTCAGCCCGTATCCTCAGACGGACTACAGCTTCTCCACTGGAGCTGAACCGGATTGTCAAGCTCTGTGATAACTATCGGCAACACTAAACATCTTCTGGTAAGTGGAAAATATGTACAACAAGGTTTGTGTGGAATTATCAAACTAGACGCTAGACAAACTTCACGTTCTAATGTTGCAGGATTGAAACTGAGGTACAAGTGCAAGGTTTAATTCTTAAGTGAACTTCATCTATTTATTTCAGTAATTAAGGGGAGGATACAGCAAATGCACTTGATGACGCGAATCGCAGGATACGTGATACAGTCCCATTGTATTATTTTGATGCACCGATTCTCCATGCAATGAACACTATGACAAAAAAAAAAATGCAATGTATTATCATCTTCAGCAAACATACCTATTTGACCAAGTCTTAAGTGTGTCTATTAGTTAAATTAATTTTTCTAGATTACCTATTTAGCATTACTATTCCAAAACTTTATACCACTTTGCTTTCTGTACAATAAAACAATTACCACGTTTAACTCTTTACCACATAAGTAAAAGCAACACATGTCCGCCACCTGCATCGCGCGTGACCGTACATTCTGATCAACCCTTCTAATGCGATTGGCGATTTTAATGCGATCACAGAAGTCATCAACTTACCATTAAACTCGGGAATGAAATTCGGAATAGGAATCAAAAGATTAGTGCTGCCCCGCTAATCCCGCCCCGCTGGCCGACAGCGGCACAACGCTGTGTATTTGCATATTCTCCCCGTGCCACCCCCGTCTGTCTTTCATATGTCGGGCCTCCTTGGATAGACAAGTCAATAACGCGACCCCTGCTGCTCGCTCCGAGGCTGGGGATTTGCAAATATTTACACCGGATTGATTCTCATAAGAGTAGTTAAGATGACAGGTTAAACAGGTTGCGAAGTAGTTGAACATACATTTAAGTGAAGTTTACTATTATCATCTGTAAACATAAAAAAAAATCACGTACAGTATGCCAATAGAAAATTCAGTATGTCCTGTTACTTCTTGATCATCGTACGTGTTATTAAGTTACCTGAAAGTACAAACTATGTCAAATAATATGTATTTGTAATAATATATTCACACTTATACTGTTTACTCACAAGACAGTAAATACAGATATAGATGATAAATGGTAAACGATTTTGATTGGACACTCCAATCATCATCAGACCCGATAGGCGACTGACAACACCTTTATTGGCTCTAATTTCTGTACTGTTATTGGCTCTCGGAAGTACCGGCCAATAAGTTTCTAAAAAAACTAGGATTGGGTCTGGAGATGATTGCAGTGTCCAATCGAAATCGAACACTTATACCATCTTTTATATGTATTTAGAGCGTCTTGTGAGTAAACATTATTGTACTTTTAGCTAAGATGATTATAAAAAATATTGCATCTCTTAAGTGACTGAACCATTTAAGAAAAGACCTTGTAGATAACGGAAGACAGCATTTGTCAGATCTCAAGCCAGTAGGAGGACCGGTGTGTGGAGCCTGCTGTTGTATCATCTGTGACCACTAAATCATGAGAGTCACTGACAACTTGTACCACGAGAGATGTGACATGTACAATGTTGTATCTTGTACTAGGTGATGTCAGAGCTCAAGACAGTAGGAGGACCGGTGTGTGGAGCCTGCTGTTGTATCATCTGTGACCACTAAATCATGAGAGTCACTGACAACTTGTACCACGAGAGATGTGACATGTACAATGGTGTATCTTGTACTAGGTGATGTCAGAGCTCAAGACAGTAGGAGGACCGGTGTGTGGGCCTGCTGTTGTATCATCTGTGACCGCTACATCATGAGAGTCACTGACAACTTGTACCACGAGAGATGTGTCATGTTCAATGTTGTATCTTGTACTAGGTGATGTCAGAGCTCAAGACAGTAGGAGGACCGGTGTGTGGAGCCTGCAGTTGTATCATCTGTGACCGCTACATCATGAGAGTCACTGACAACTTGTACCACGAGAGATGTGACATGTACAATGTTGTATCTTGTACTAGGTGATGTCAGAGCTCAAGACAGTAGGAGGACCGGTGTGTGGAGCCTGCTGTTGTATCATCTGTGACCGCTACATCATGAGAGTCACTGACAACTTGTACCACGAGAGATGTGACATGTACAATGTTGTATCTTGTACTAGGTGATGTCAGAGCTCAAGACAGTAGGAGGACCGGTGTGTGGAGCCTGCTGTTGTATCATCTGTGACCGCTACATCATGAGAGTCACTGACAACTTGTACCACGAGAGTGTGTAATGTACAATGTTGTATCTTGTACTAGGTGATGTCAGAGCTCAAGACAGTAGGAGGACCGGTGTGTGGAGCCTGCTGTTGTATCATCTGTGACCGCTACATCATGAGAGTCACTGACAACTTGTACCACGAGAGATGTGACATGCACAATGCTGTATCTTGTACTAGGTGATGTCAGAGCTCAAGACAGTAGGAGGACCGGTGTGTGGAGCCTGCTGTTGTATCATCTGTGACCGCTACATCATGAGAGTCACTGACAACTTGTACCACGAGAGATGTGACATGTACAATGTTGTATCTTGTACTAGGTGATGTCAGAGCTCAAGACAGTAGGAGGACCGGTGTGTGGAGCCTGCTGTTGTATCATCTGTGACCGCTACATCATGAGAGTCACTGACAACTTGTACCACGAGAGATGTCTCATCTGTTGTGTCTGCGGATGTCGTCTTTCTCATACTTGTTTCACCAGAGACGCTAAGCTTTATTGTCGGCACGATTATGACAGGTGAGCCATTTTTCATCATATTACTCACATTCGCATGGTTTGAAGTTGGGTTCTCTTTTGATAAGCACTTATCCTTCTTACGACATCTATTAATACCAACATAGTTGAGGATTGCGAAGATATTTTTTCAAATACAGTTCAATTAGGACCTCAAACATTTTGAGGGAACACAAATAATTTACTTTTTCTTTTTTAGAAGATCTGTAAACCTCCAACTTCCCCGTCCTAACTTTTCCGATCATGTCAAGCAAATCAAGGTTTGAACAACGGTATGATACTGATACAGCCCAAGCATGAACTGTACTGACAAATAGTATTGGAGAATCCGTGACTCGAACTCACGACTTCACTATCATGAATCATAGTCTGTCGCATTACTCACCATTTTCCCTAATACATAAAATACACATAAGTACGTGCAACAAACGTTTTAATCAACACTTCATTTATACAACACCAATTTTACAATCAAACTAGATTTCACACTGAGTGACATGTGGACGTCAAATCACCCGTAATTACTTGACAATTGGTAATTTCGTCCGAAGCTGCGGTGATTCGCACTGGACAGCAATAAAAGTGATCGGCAGGCTTGTCACGGGGATCATGTCCGTGTTGTAATTGAGAGGACATCGTGTAGCGCCGGACACAATATGCAGCCTGTGGCGGACAAGTTGACAATTAACTGTCAGCGCACAGGTGTTGTGATTGGCCGCTAGTTATCGCATGGGGGAGTGCATTTTGTGTACTGTGAAGGGTGTGCTACAGCAGTATGTTTTATCTATAGATGTTATTTCAGTCAATTAAAAACTCGTTAACCAAATAAAATTATCTAATCATAAACAATAACTCGTCTCCTAGTTATATAACCAAACAGTAAAGCACAATTAACTAAATTAACCCTACAATGATAAATACCCCCGCCGCAGCAAACCTGCAGACTAAGCGAATTTCCATTTGACTGATTGGATTTACACTGAAATGTCTACTTAAAAATATAACATTTATTCCCTATTTAAATAGAATTAGTTTAACAAGTACTTAGGTTTGCTGCATCAGGGAGGGTAAATCTGTTCTTTTTTTGTAAAATGTTAATAGTTAGTAAAAAATAAAAATATTTTTCAAATTTGATCAAAATATATTCATAAACAAGTAAACTACAACAGTTTACTTATTCTCCATAAGAATAACATTGGAATTTTAAATTTACAATTTTTTGGAATTTTCTCCGTAACCATTAGGCGCATAATAACGCTTCAATATAGTAAATTATTTGTTTTTTTAAGCTCTACAAAATGGTTTGAAAAGAAATTGCTAAATTTTATGTTTTTTGGGTAAAAAATAGGAAAAACCTATTTTTACCCCATAAAACCCCCCGTAAACCCCCGTTCCCATGGTCCGATTGTGGTGATGTGGAGTAGTATGAGTGTAAATGAAGATACCTGGGCCCTATATATCTTCCTCTAACCACTGCCAAATCACGCACATTTCCCGTCGTAACCCAACTCTATTGCAAGAATTAATCTAACTCGTCAAAGTGCACAATATTACCTTAGCTGCCTATCACAGCCAGCTTTTATGTTCATAATGTATCTAATTATAATATAATGAACAGAGAAATATATATATATGGACTTATTCTAATTCGTGAAAAAGGTTACTAGACTTAGCAAATGTGAATTCTAATTTACGATATTAATTGCCAGACCACGACCCTTCGAGAACCTAATAAACTACATGATTGAATTACCTTTTGCCCCAACCTACACCCCTTCCCCAACCCCTACTTCTATTAGCTAGACATCTTAGGCTACAGTCTACTTATCCGATCAGATGTACAGCTCCAGGCGCTCGACACTACACTGTACTCGTCTCTTGGTTCGCTGCGCGTGCCTACCCGGGTCGACTGCGCGCGCATCGTGGTCACGTGACTTGCGCTATTGTAGCGGTCCGCTACATCCTCCCCCCGGTGGGGTTGTTTTTTTTTCTTTTCCTAGTTTTGGGGTGATTTTGGGGTTTGGGAAAGATGAAGGACGAAGAAATTTTTTTTTTTTTTTTTTTTTTTTTTTTTTTTTTTTTATTGTGCTCGCCGTGAGATTGTGTCGTTGTGACATCGGTGTCGGTGTGGGAATGTTCCAACAGTTTTCTGCACTCCTTTTGGTTTGACTCATTTGAGGTTATAATGTGTGTCGGTCTTGCTTATAAACTATTAACTATTTTTTTTTTTCTAAACTAAAGGTGACTATGGTTTTGAATGAATTTCTTATAACTATGTTTGGTGGGATTGCTTAATCTAAACCTGCTCTAAAAAATGTGGGCGGGCGTATATCAGTGATAGATTTAATTAAGTTGGGTTGAGAAGATCTGTTGGCTGATGAAGTTGGATATATGATTGATGATGAATTTGGGAATGTTGTTGAAATACTGAAGGTTGATGAAATTAGATGGATGTATTGAAGTCTGGTTATTGCTGGTAATTGCTGGTAAATATGGAAGGTTGCTGAAGTTTGATGAGTTTCTTGAAGTTGAGTAGTTGGAAGAATGAAGAATGAAGAATGAAGTTGTGTAAACTGATGAATGAAGCTGGAGTAGTGTTCTGAAGTTCTTGAAGGTATACTGTTGTGATGTGATGTGACGTAATTTCGTAATTAGCTCTTGAGCCCTTACTAAATTCGGGGCGCTAATTATATCGCTGGACGCCTCTTAATGATGGATGAAATGCGTTGGGTTTTGAAGTTGATATGAGGTTGATGATACGTTTACTCAGATGTGAATTTGGAGATTGTTTTGATTGATGATTAATTATTTTGATGTTAGTTATCACTGATATATTCCCTGGATATTCGGTAAAAATTGATCGCGACTACTCTACTTAAGTTTACTATTGATACTTATGATCTAAATGAATTTACTAATAATAAGAAATTGTTCTACTTAATTTAAAAAAAAGAATTTAATTTACTGAGTATAAAAGGGAAAAAATCTAATGTTTATCTACTTAAATGCTATGGATTTGATTGACTGGGAGATATATTACTAAATTTCTGTTGATTTACTAATAATTAATTAATTAACTAGTGTGACACACATTATACACTCTTTCAGCTATTCATGGTTGAATGGAGTTTCGAAAGTCTGTTGGTTGATGTAAGGAATGATAGTGTTATTGTAAGTGTAAATTCATTCGAAGCTCCTCTAGTGCCAATTATCAAGAATTATGCACAGAGGTATTAAATAATAATTATTTATTCCACCGACGGCTTAGCACAACTTAATTTTTTAAATAAATATTGTTTTTAATATGTTCCTTCAATGTGAAGGATTGATCAGTGCTTGGTTTGATTATTTAAATAGGGCGGAAGTAGAGGTTTGAATGGAACAGATGTTTGTACTGATAACGGCAGTGTTATCTCGTGGCTGGCGCTTGCTATTGTCTGTTTCCTACTAGTCCATTTCTTCTCTGTCGCTCAGCAACATAAATATATTTATATATTTTTGTATTTTATTTTAACGCATGCAAGTGTATAACACATAATAAACATTTAAATTACCCTTTACAAATATATAGTACATAACTCTTCTTCTACGCTCAGAATTCTGCCTTTTATTTACAAACATATGGATTGTATTGTGCGCTGTTATCTACTTTGATAACGATTGTATTGCGCCTAAATACCATATATCTTATTTTAATATACGTGGATGACTTTACTTACTTAATACTTTTTATGAAATGTTGTATTTACCTTTGCGATTAAATTGCTTATATTAACACAGAAATACTTAATTTTACTTAATTCTACTTAGTTCTACTTAGCCTAATTGCCATAGTTTAAGTCTAGCTTGGTCTGTAGTCAGTTGTCTGTATCGTTCCAGTGTTGTCATTTTTCAGTCCAGTACTTTTAGTGAGTGTTTGTTGTCATAAGTAAACTGTCGGCTGCACTATTCATATGACAGTTGCAATCTGTCATAAGAATGTGTTATGGCGAACGATTCCCGTCATAGCCAATTTGAGCAAATTAAAAATAAAAAATTACTTAAAAAAAAATTAGTCGTTTGCTCAGATTGTAAGTTTTAAGGGGATTGAAAAAGTTGTTGATTACTGGGGTCTGGAAATGCATATATTAAGTACAAACACTATGACGTGTTTCGCTGCCAACTTGCCACGTGTTGTCGCTTCCGGCTTTCCGGCCAAGCGGTGCATCGAGAGGTGTAGCCGCACCCTCTGTGAAGGTACGGCTTAGACTCAACTCCCAACACCCTATCAGCCGGGGCCGGAGTTGTATTGTGTACCGTATTGTTGAGAAGTATTGTTGCGAAGTATTGTTGTAGTCAGTTACTCGAGATTTCTTGCTAGATGTTCACTTATAACTAATTAAACTAGGCTAAGGTTCTATTGTGCACTCTGACGACGTTTATTTAATAAATTGGTTGAAAAAATCGTTTCAATTGTGAAATGTGGGCTTTTGTCACAATCTTACCTGTTGAGGGGTTTACCAGCTTTACTGACACTGGTGATGAGAAACTGTCAATCACGCACGGTTTTGACCAGGCGTATTGGAGTTTATAATTGACGTTGTCTATTGCTTTGGACTGTGGGTGCATTTTATACATTACCCAATCGCCTACTTTGTAAGGATTGGGTTGACGACCGCTGTTATAATATTGTGTGCGTTTTTCTCTTGCCTTCCGTAGGTTATCAAGTGCATGTTGCCAGCGATTGTCTGTGGTTGGTTGAGGTTCTTCCCCAATTAATTTATTTAAATCCCAGGCTAATTGTAGTGGATGGTTTATTTCTCTCCCCAAAAATAAGCTTGCAGGTGTCGAACCGGTGCTTTCATGTTGAGCGGAATTGAATGCTATTTGAAACCAATGAATGTTTTGATCCCATGTTTGGTTGTCGGAATTGTGATATATTCTCATAGCAACTTTGAGATTTTTGTTGACTCTCTCTACGTTGTTTGCGCTTGGGTTGTACGGTGATGTAAATATGTGTTTGATTCCGAAGTTTAAACACATTTCCTTCATTTGTTTTGATTTGAAAGATGGTGCGTTGTCTGATACTAAGTATTGCGGGAAACCGTAGTGTGAGAATATGTGTTTTGTGAGAAGTGTAGTTGTGGTGGCAGCTGTCGCGTTTCTAGCTGGTAAAAGAATTACAAACTTTGAGAATGCGTCCACCACAGATAGTAGGTATGAGTTGCCTGACTTTGTCCTAGGAAGTTTGCCTACGTAGTCAATGTACACTTTTTGGAATGGTTTTGTTGCTAGATCGGATGATAATTCGCCTACCCTGGTGTTCGGAGCTTGTTTGGATCTTTGGCAAGAGAGACATGTTCTGACTTTGTCGGCTATTATTTTGTTTAAATTTGGTGACCAAAAAAATTGATTTATTTTATGTATAGTTTTCTTGATTCCTAGGTGTGCTGATGTAGGTGCTAAATGGTAGTATGTGAAAATCATGTCAATTAGTTTCGTGGGGAGTACTATTCGTGGTGTCTTTTGGCCGGGTGCTAAATGCATTAACACTCCGTCCTTTACTGTATATGCCTGGTTTCTATGTGGGTCCCTAATAATTTTGATCAACGTGGGGTCGTCTCTTTGATGTTCGTCGATGTTTTTGAAAGCTTCTGGAATTTTCATCAAAATGTTTACTGAATGTGTATTAGTGTCATCGTTTAGTGTTACTACTGTTGGTTGTGTGTCGGCGTCCTCGTATAACCTAGATAGACAGTCGGCGACTGGATTATCACTGCCTTTTATGTGCTCAGAATGAAATTGGAAAGAGTTAATGAATGTTATCCATCGCGCAATTTTACCTACTTGTCGTGGATGATTTAGAAGCCAAGTTAATGCTGAACAATCTGTTTGAAGTGTAAACTCCCTGTGTTCGAGGTATTGTTGGAATTTTGTCAATCCGAACACGACTGCTAGGCATTCTAATTCAACTGTGGATTTGTTTACTTCGTGTTTGCTTAGTGGTCTCGACGCGTAGGCTACTGGTAATAAACTACCTTCGTGTTCCTGTGCTAATTGCGCTCCTAGTCCTGTGCCTGAACCATCTGTTTGTAGGATGAATTTTTTATTGAAATCTGGGAGTCTTAAAACTGGTTGCGACGTTAGAGCTTTTTTAATACTTTGCAAGGCGGCTTCCTGTTCAGAGCCCCATTCAAATGGTGTATCTTTGCGTTTGAGTTTGTTTAATGGTGCCGAAATGTGTGAAAAATTCGGTATGAACCTCGCGTAATACGCTGTCATCCCGATTAGCCTAGAAATCTGTTTGACATTTTTGGGGGTTGGGAAGTTAAGAATTGGTTGAATTTTTTGTGTGTCAAATGTAACTGTGCCGTTGCGAAAAATGTGGCCTAGGAATTCGATGTGATTAGATGCTACAGTCATTTTTTCTGGGTTGATCGTAAGACCTGCGTTTTGTAATCTAGTTATTACTTCCTTTATTTGATTGAGATGGTCTGAAAATGATCCATTTGAATAAATTACCAAGTCGTCGAAAAAATTGAAAATGTATTTGTATTTTATGTCTCCAAATATTTTATCTATTAACCTCGTCAAAACCTGTGATCCTGTGGCTAATCCAAATGGTACAACGTTGAACTCAAATTCCCCAAATGGGACGACGAATGCTGTGTATTTTTTGCTTTGTTCTGTCAACGGTATCTGCATGTATGCGCTGTTCAAATCCAACAATGTATACCACTTCGCTTGACCTAAATATTGAAATGCTGATTCGACGGTTGGCATTGGCGTAGACTCTAAATTAATCAAGTCGTTGAGCTTTTTGTAATTGACTACAAATCGCGTTTTGTTTCCTTTTTTGGGGACTACAAATCCTGGACTACTGTATTCGGAGGATGATGGTCTTATCACGCCCTTTTGTAATAGGTCGTCGATTTGTTTTCGTAATGCTTCGAGCTTTGGCGGTGCGAATTGGTACGGCCTACTCCTTACAACCTGCTGAGATTTTAATTTTATGTCGTAGTGTATCAATTTTGTTTGCCCTAATCGTTTCGATACTGTGTTTGGAAATGACTGTAATAATTTGTGTATTTGTTGTATCTGGTTTGGTGTCAAATTATCGCCCAAGGTGTAAGTTTTGTCTTCCTGTAGATTACTATCGTGTTGGTCTGTGTGTAATATGGCCATGACCGGTCTTGTACCGTATGGAAATGTTACCTTGTGATTCGCCACGTCGATGATTGCTTTTGTTTTTGTGAGGAAATCTAACCCTAATACAATGTTTATTGGTAATTTAGGTGCTATTAGGAAACTGAATGTCCAAGAGAAGTGTCTAATTTTAAAGTGTAGCTTTGCCATGTGCGAGAACATTACCTTGTCGCCTGAGGCTGAAACAGCAAATTGATTGATCGGAGTGATTGATTTTGTAATTAAGTGATTATTTTTGATTCTATCAAAAAGGGATCGTGAGCAAATTGACGTCGTAGACCCTGTATCTATGAGTGCATTTGTTTCAATGTCGCCGAAAAAAATTGGTACTGTACATGTTTTTAATTTAGGAAAGTTTGGAGCATTTTTGTTTTTATGGCTATGTGTGTGTGTGTTTTGGTTGATTGTTGTGTGTGAATAGGCGCTATGACGTGTCGGAGGTGCGAGAGCGCCAATTATCGGCCTCCTCTGGAGTTTAACTGTGTATTGTGTGTAGGTGTGTGTTGGTTCGTAGTGTCGGTGGGCGGGCGGTAGTGTCTGGGGTCATTGACCTGCCTCGGTGCGCCGTGATATGCACTGTTATGCACTGGTGTCCTATAGTATGTACTTGGCTGCATATGTGGTCGATGTGGGAATCTTGGTTGCCCATGTGGCTGTTGCATGTATTGTGGTGTGTATTGCCTATGTTGAGGTGTAAATTGCCTATTTTGAGATGTGAATTGCCTGTTTTGAGGTGTGAATTGCCTATTTTGAGGTGCGAATTGCCTGTTTTGAGGTGTAAATTGCCTATTATTTTCTGCTCTGGTTTCCCATCGGCGTGATTGCGAGTTGCTACCCTCCTCTAACTGTCTCACAACTTCTAATTTTGGGATAAGCGCTATTAAATCATCAAGTTTGGTCGGCGGCGGGAATCCCGCAAGACGTGCCCTATTTGTCGCGTTTATACCTGTCAATATTACCTCCAGTAAGTCGTATTCTGTTGGTATTAGGATTTCTGCTGATTCTTTCACCTGGATAATGAAATCTGAAAGTGACTCGAATTGACCCTGTACCCTATAGACTGTTTGAGTCAGGAGCTGTTGTTTTGCCCTTTCTGGCAGAAAGGTACTAATTATAGTAGGAATTGTTTTACCCTTGACCTCCCAGTTCTCCTGTAATGCCATGGTCCAAATATCCCTTAATTGCCCTGCTGTTTTGTGTAACAATGCTATCGTGATTGATTTGTCGTCGGCTAACTTTAATTTCTCAATTTGAATGGCCGTTTTCAAGAAGGCTAACAATTTGCTTGTGTCCGTGCCGTCGCAGTTGGGAGCTTTCGACGCTAGATCGTCGACTAATCTCGGGTTTGTGTGGGTGTGTGTTGATTGTGTTACTGGTTTGTTTTGAGATAAAGCTTGAGCGATTGAATCGCCTATGGCTTGGGCTGTGATTCTAATCATTTCCGCCGTCTGATCCGCTAAGATGGGTGTGTTTTGTTCCGTGGGTTTTGGTGTGTCTGGTACCGTTGGCACTTGCGCTGTCACCGCGTTCTTTAAAATGACCCTATTTTCTTCCAGTGTCTTGGCTGGGGTTAAGCCCCACTTCTCGCACTGTAGAATTGCGCTTTGCGCATCAAAATCTCGTATCCATGATACCCCTGTGGGTTTTGTTTCCCACTCGTAAATCTTGGACATCTTGCCTTGATCTACTATTATTTGAATAGTAAAAAAATTCAAGACCTAAAAACCTTTTTGATATCAACTATTTTACCAAACAGGTGGGAAGAGTTTGGGCTGGGCAAATTGTAATTTAACAAGAAAAAGAGAGAAATTATTTAAAAAAGGTGTGAATTTTGCCTAATGATTGTATTTTACTGCAATTGGTGTGTCAAATGTTTGACTAAGATCTGATTCCCTATATTGTTCAAATGTATGTCATCCCTACGATTTGAATGCCTATATGTGTGTAAATAATATTTATTTGAATTTAAAACATGTGCTAGAAAAATTGGTTGGGTATTTTGATTTGACAATGTGTGTATAAATGTGTTGAATCGAGTTATTTTATCTATTGTGTGTGGTGTATATTCTGACCTAGGGAAATATGGTAATCCTAACAGTATCAACCTGGTGCCTAGATAACGTTTCCTGATTACCCTGAGCAATGATACATATTGCTGTGTCATCATTGTTATTGATGTATTGCTGAATATGTCATTGGTTCCTATCCATAACAATAATGGTATTTCACTGTTGAAATATGGATTTGTGATTTTGATTTGTTTCTTTAATTGTCCAATTGTTGCGCCTGAAATTCCCATACTGTATTCTAATTTTAATTTACTACCTTCTCGGTTAATAAAATATTCCAGACGTTTAGTCAGTGAATCGCCGAGTATTTGAATTTGTATCATATTACGGTATCAAGGTGGTCGAAAGAGTGTAGCAGGGTAATGGCATGTCGGTATGTCGGAATTCTTTTGTTTGGTTGTAGTGTCGGGCCTGCATGTTCAAGGTCGCTGCGAGTGAATGAAACTTTGTGAACTGTAAAATATAAAACTGTAATGCATTTTATGTCTGACATCTATTGCTGTACTGATTGTTGTGTTATTGTTGTACTAAATTACATGAAATTTTATGTAAGATAATAATTTGTTAATGTGAACAATGAATTGACTCTGTGGTTTTGGCTCGATTCAGAAGGAATCAACACTGTCAATTAACGGCCTAAATTGACTGAAATGTTGCGAAGTGACGATTTACTCAAGCAAATGTTGTTAACAGGCTCTTGGCTTTCTTTTGATTATGTAGTACATTTTTTTTTACATTTATTATTATTATATATTTTTTTTTTTACGTTTTAAATGTTTTTCTGTTTTTATACTTATTTTATATATTTATTTGTATTTTTGTTTAAGATGAGCCTGTAATAACTGTGTGTAATGTATATTTAAATCGTGTATGTTTGCTTGGAAATAACAAATCTGGCCTTAAATCGTCGCTTTATCTTTGAACTTCTGTTATCTAACATTCCAGTTCTGTTCTAAGTCTGTCTGGCCTATTAATGACATGGACTCTCAACTTTCACTAGCCCACCTCAAATATCAAAACTTTGCTGAACAACTTAAATTCTAAACACAACTTAAATTAAGGTGATGAGTTACAACTAAAATATGTCAGACTACGCTTTAAAATACTATTTTAATCATTAATTAATTCACTGCAGTACCCTTTCGGCTGTAAAATTATGAAATAAAAATTTTTGGGGATATTTATGACTTTTTGGGGTTGGGGAGGTGACATACAAATGAATTTAAAATTCCCCCCAATTTTGAATTTTGATTTTTTGGTCGTGGCCTGTAAACTATACTGATGTGCACTTTGACTCCTAATATTTTGCTTTCGGTAATAAAAATATTCATCAAACACTCATTCGGCCTGTCGTCGAGGTATATTTAGTTTAATTACTGCCTTTCAGACTTGATGTCGAACTCGTGAGTGATTACATAAATGCATTTAAACATATTTATCAACTTGGTTTGGTAAAATATTAATAAAAAACATCAAGGTTCTCCTAATTCTACTTTGAAATTAAAACATTCTCATTAAAATTGATTTTTAAATTTTCCTTGGAAATAAAATAAATTGAATGATATTGATTCACATTTCATGACGTGCCTAGCTATGCATGCTCGTGCGTTCCAGGCCGCCACGTGGTGCCGACCTGTAACCTGTCGATTTCCTGTCTGAACAAAGCACCTGGCTGGTCTGAGACACGTTTTAATCTATTCTATTTCTGTTAAAATTGCATTTTTGGCCGGATCTTGACGCTCTGCTACCACTATGTGGTGATGTGGAGTAGTATGAGTGTAAATGAAGATACCTGGGCCCTATATATCTTCCTCTAACCACTGCCAAATCACGCACATTTCCCGTCGTAACCCAACTCTATTGCAAGAATTAATCTAACTCGTCAAAGTGCACAATATTACCTTAGCTGCCTATCACAGCCAGCTTTTATGTTCATAATGTATCTAATTATAATATAATGAACAGAGAAATATATATATATGGACTTATTCTAATTCGTGAAAAAGGTTACTAGACTTAGCAAATGTGAATTCTAATTTACGATATTAATTGCCAGACCACGACCCTTCGAGAACCTAATAAACTACATGATTGAATTACCTTTTGCCCCAACCTACACCCCTTCCCCAACCCCTACTTCTATTAGCTAGACATCTTAGGCTACAGTCTACTTATCCGATCAGATGTACAGCTCCAGGCGCTCGACACTACACTGTACTCGTCTCTTGGTTCGCTGCGCGTGCCTACCCGGGTCGACTGCGCGCGCATCGTGGTCACGTGACTTGCGCTATTGTAGCGGTCCGCTACACGATCATGCTGGATTGCGAACTCGTTCGAATAAACGTAGGTTTACACGTTTGTACCAAATTTCATCAAAATCGGATCATTTTTGCTCGAGTTATCGTGCTAACGGACACATATATATATATATATAAATATATATATATATATATATGAATTTGAACGGATGGTGTTTTTGGCCTCTAGGGACCTCAAAACGAAAAAAAAAATCGGTCCCGCGTCCAAGTCTTACCATGAGTACTACGGTAATAGCTTATTCCCTATATGGGGAATTCGCTCAAACAAAATGTCATCGACACTAGCGATCATTGTCATCGGACATGAACTAGATAAGAAAAACAAGCTTCAAAATTTTGAATGACATGGGATGAGAGGTCTACTTGTGTTGGTTCTATTGGTGTACTTTGAAGAATATTGTTATGTTGCTAGTTTTTTATTCGAGTGAGCTCTCTATAGTAGATCTGACTTGTTGTGATATCACCGGTGAAATTGTGTGATTAGTTAAGTTTGAGCCCGGCCTTGTGGAGGAAAAATGTGTACACCTGTATCCAGTTCCTGCTGGTGGATGGAAATGTAACATTTTCGGGTTGCGATTGATTCGGAAGATAAAATAGGTGTTTTATACAGTAAAGTACAGTTTATACCTAAACATGAATTACAGAATGATATAAAACGGCAATTCAAACCTTATCAGCTCAAACGTGACTCTAACCTACCCTAAGTTAGAAGAAACCTATTATAGCTACAATCATACCTCTGATCCCTAATCTAATCAAACATAACCTAACACGAACTCAACATAACTTGACAAACATAAACTTACATACCTGCAACGACTACAAAGACATAAAAACCTAACAAGAAGAAAGATTTAGGCATGTTTCTTCTACACCGTAGAAACTCTAGAGATGAAAACGATGTCCTAAATTCTAAAAAAAAGTATTTTTGTTCCTGTAATCACTTAGGTTAAAAATGAAAGTCCTAAATAATGGTTTACCAATAATTTTACACCATGGCCAAATAGTCGAAAATTATGATTAACCATATTATAGCTTTCTCTCTTTGTAGAAAGTGACACGTTAATAACTACAAACCTCTACGACCTGCGTAGCTTTACAAGGCGTATCGATATCAAATACTCATTCACTCTTTTCACTCGAACTTACGTTACCAAACGCTCCTAGTCCTGTAAAACACTGAAACAAAACCTACCCCAGTGTCGAGTCAGCGACATCAAAGTAAGCTGTCCCTCCCATTCTTCTATTTCCAATAAAATAAACCGCGGGAGGGGTGCGACATATTGTGCGCCACCTGATTGTCGCACGTGACACGCGACCCTTGCGACGTTTTGTCTCCCCCCCCCCCGCTCTCTCCCCCGCCCCCCCCCCCCCCCGCTATCGTTATGCTAATATATTATTTCTCGGCATTAATATCAATCAATTGGCCATTACAACCCTTGTACGGTTGTAGTGGTGCGTTGAACAGCATCATTGGACCTACGTGCGGTTAGTGGTTGTGGTCCGAACTGCTAGACGTGGTTTTGTGGGTAGTTTGAGATGTGACAGAAATGGTAAAGGGTGTAGATACTCTGTCTTGAAGTATATTTTTTATTTGAGCTTTGGTCTGTTTAGATTTTATAATTTGTTCATTGAGGCACTTGTGCTGTAAATGGCGTTTTATTTGTCATTCACACACTTCAAATCAGTTCTAATTAAAATTGCAACTAATTTTTAAACTGCTTCGTTTTTTTAACCCATTAAAAAATAATACTGTGGGAAACAAACAAAGAAAATATTATTACAATAGTAAACTATTGCGAATTGTTAATAAACTAGGTTGGTTTGATTTGATTTGTTGCATTTGAAATTCTGGTTAAATTTTACCCTTAAACTAGATATAATCTTTTCACTAATATTATAACAGAACCGCTATGGATCATAAACACAAACAAATGGGGTCACTGACCAGAAAGTAAAATTTTTTATCAATATTTAAATGAAACTGTCAACAAACGAGCTCATCTTGAAAATGAACGAGCATTTGACATAAAACCACATTAGGACAGGACGACGTCTGTCGGGTCAGCTAGTTGTTTATAATAATGATCTACACAGTTTGTTTCTGTTGTAATATTCGTGGATATTTCTATTTTAGCATGGAGTGAGATGCCTTTTGTAGCTTTGTTAGTGACTAAAATGATGTTGTTACCGGTTCCGTTAGGCAGGATAATTTATTTGAAGCCCAATGATAAAAAACAGTTAGGTCCAGTTTCGAACCATCAAAAAGCTACTGACTTTTCTCAGGATTGAAACGGGAACATTTTGATGGTTAGGCGAGCACTACAACCACTTAATTGCCCAGCAAACTTATGTTATTTTACATCTATTACGATCAGTTATCCTGCATACCAAATATGGGACTTTTGGGTAGTTTATGTATGCCTGGAAATCTTCTGCTGAATTCATCTCTAGTCTATAAGTCTCGGTATTCAATATTAGAACGCAGATAAGATAAAAACCACCTCATAGCAAGCTTAGAAAGATTTTAAGAACATTGGTAATGGTATTTCTATAGAGAAATCTTGTTAGATAGCAATCCGTCAATGTTAGTGAAAGGCTGCAGTAATTGAGAAGAAACTCTAACAGATTGTGATCGATGGACGCGTTGACAAGAGACATTTCTATAGATTACCCAAAAGATACCGTAAGCTATGTTGGATCAAGTATAACAAACTTGGACGTAATAAAGCAATGAAACTTTCACACATTTTGTTCCCCTTTACATAATAGCACGCTTGCCTCTAGCCTACGTCCGCACGAGTGAGTACTACGACTATCCGCAGTACTATCCTGATAATTAGACCAATTCGTAAATTACAAGGAAAAATGTGGTTCGGATTCCACTATAAACTGTAGGTCCCTTAGTTGCCATTAGCTGTATGAGCTATTAATTGACAGCAGTGTCTAAGGAATATGTCGGCCTTAGTCACTAACAAGACTACAAGATCGCGCCACTCATCCAACACTCATCATTCACTCATATTTTTGGGTTAAAATACGCACATAGTGGCGTCTCCATCTTAAATAATTGATTGATAGCCTAGAATAGTTTGATCAGTTCTTCAGAAAATCCATTTCAACAATCACAAAATAAATTGTCTACCTAATACACTCTCTTTTTTCAAATCAAATCAACTGTGTTGGAGAATAATTAGGTTGTTAAATTGATAGAATTGTGAGTACAGTAAATTTATTAGATGAAATCTAAAAATTGTGAGTGTATGGTTGACTTGATGTTTTTTTGTTGATTTCCAAAAATTCCATCCCGAAACATTGGACGTCCACTTTTTTTTCTCAAAGGGCGTCTCAAGTAAACAAGTATAGATTTTTCGCAGTATTTAAGCTTTGAAATTTGGGTACTAAAGTAGACATCCCATTTATTTAGTCAAAGGAACATTGAATGAGACAGTCATCAAGTACAGACGAGTATAAACTCTCTCAGTTTTGTGTTACTATCATAGTAGTCGTCTCAATTTCTGTTGATCCCCCATAAAACCCCAGTTATACTTCCTACTTATATTTTTCATTTAAGTTGTAGGGTGTGCTATTTTAATGTTGGACTGATTAGAAAGTAATTGTGAGTTTTTAGTCGGTCCAAGTGTGATGAAAATATATATTTTGTACTCCTACTCGTGCACTGGTGGTCCAGCACAACACAGCGGGATTCTAGCCGTGGCCGGATCGATGCAGGGATGTTGACTCTGTCCCAATATCACTGCAACCCCAGCAATATCCACGGCCTTCTAGCAACCCTCCCCTCCCCTCACCCCTCCACTGCCTGTCCGCTTTAATTAAATTATATGTTAGCTTAGCAAACTTAAAAACTGACACAACTTACGACACGTCTGAGGTGTCGATGAAGAAGTGTCTTGGAGTGTATGATAAAGTGAGAAAATAGTTGAGCGGACAAATTAAAAACAAACATGCTAGACTAGTTGAATATTAAGAAATTTTAGTACCTACAAAACATAGGCATAATTCAGAATTAATTCGTACATTTTTACCTTAATTTATCTGAAAATTCCTCAGAGTCTGCATGGACATCATTAAGTTTAGTATCACAAACATAAAGTTTTTGCTGTGTATTTTTGAAATATATATTGAAATTAAAATCGATGCAAACGACAATGGATGGAAACCATCCACACAAAATTAAGAACCACTGTTTGTTGTAAATATGTAAAATACACTGTAATTTACCAAATTGTACCATATGTCAAAGTATTTGGCAAAAAACCCATGTAATTTCAAACACGTTTACGGAGTAAGGTATTGAATATTGACAAAATAAATTGACAATATGACTCTTGAAATAGCAATCCAAATTTATTTTGAAACGTTACGTAAAAGTTTAGACTAACCAACGGTATGTTTTATTTGTGGTAAAACTACGTGTTGAAAATATAAAAAAACAACTGTTTACACATGTAGCATAGACTAACTGTTTTATCTATACCTGTAGTTACATGCAACAATTGAACGTCATGACACTAGTTCAATCACCATTCTCACGCTCACAATAACACCCCTTTCGCACACAGAGATCTACAAAGCGATGAAATTCAAACTAGTAAGCATCGACGGCGGCGACATATTTCACAGTCACTACTATTTACTTAATGAAGCCACAGTACAAACCGGAATGAATAATAAACTAATTAAACGGTGCGAGCGACGTGTGCGAGACATTTAAGGGATTGAATAATGTCAGCAATAATGGCGGGAGGCGTGAGGTCACGTGACCAGCGTCTGGCGGTAAACCGCGGCGCGCGACCGTCGGGGCGATATAGATATAAATGTATATAAATATGTGTTGCCTTATACGTCGGGAGTCACTGTGTTAAATGGGGGGTAAGATGGGATCAAAGTCTTGATAAATTCCATTTTGGGTATCTACTCATTAGTTTAAGTTCTTATCATTACTAACCTAACGTGGATTTTGACAAATTTTTTCTACGTCTAGCGTCCTACCTTCACATCCTAGGACGCTACTGTTTTTACATAACTTCAGGTTAGTCCTATCGGGTTGCGGCATTACCACATAAAAATCCATTGGTGATTGGCATGATTTGCACCCAGAACCTCACCTACACTGAAGCCCTGCGCTCTACCACTATACCATCACTGGATTTTGACCACAGAGCACAATATTTTTTACACTTTGATAGGAAATCTTTCTACCCTTAGTAGGTTTACTTTGTACTGTAGGTACTGTATTGACTAGTTAATTTATGGGATATAAACCGTGTTTACTTTACCTATCCTATGCCAAATAATTAGGTTGAATCAGCATATATGTTTCGCATACAATTAAAACACGCACGTGACAAACATAAAAACGAAACATTCATGAATAACAATTTCAGTGTAATAACATGTATTTTAATTTGTAGCTCAATAATAAAATGACTTGTGGAATCAAGATTTGAAAATCTCTTGCAACGATCTGGTAATATTCGAAACAGTAGCACTATCTGATTCATTGTTTCAAAAAAAGATAAATCAACCAGAGACCCGTGTAGGGAATTTGCTACAGCTCACTCCCATAATATTGTCGTACGTCAAGTGGTTCAAGTGTTGTAGGCCTATCAGACGATGTCGCAACGGTAGGGTGCATGTGTTATCAGGGTTTCGGAAATCGTGATTCCACTCCGCGTTGATAGCAGAGCCAACAACACTGATAACAACAGGTGTGAGATAAACCTACTGCTTGGAAGCTAGGGATCCTCCAGCCACACCCTAGTTATTTGTTTTGTGGATAAAGTAGTCTGAGGTAGAAATAATGATGGTAGATCTTTTGAATATCCAGTGCAAACAGCTTCTGTTACGTCTAAGTTCCACTTGTTGAATGTGAAAACGAAACCTATAGCAACTGGTTTGGCCAGAGCTCTGAAAGGCGTTGAAAATCTTCTTGCTTGTCCAGTAGGGAGAAGAATCTGTTGAGAATGACAACCTTTATCTCACAGACTAAATACGGTTACCTCCCGTATTCTTTTGAATCCCTTCTCCCAAAGGCAGAAAAATACCCATAACTAGAATCCTTATTTCTCTATCCATATAATTTCTATGAAAGATACCGGTAATTTAACCTACCTATCATCCGGTGGCTGTACATGACTTATTCAGTAGAAGCAAAAGTAATAAGAACAACTTGGTCGATAAATAATAACAAAGACTTATTTGAAATATGCAAGACAAAACTATGTTTCTTAGGAGGGTAGATTCTCTAAGTAATCTCTCTAAAATAGAATCATACTGGTGCAGAAATACCGCATCTTGCTTGATCCAAAACCATCTTCTGTAGGAACTCGTCTAGGAGTTCGAGAGAACTTGGTGCATTTGTGTAAGGTTTCAGTGGATCACACACTCTGGCTACCCTCCACTATAAAGTTATCCATTTACAGTTTCTAGCTTTTGTTTTGCTTCTCCCCAGGATCTACGTAAAGAAGTGCCTGGGCTGTTCAGAACGCATCGGTCCGGACGAGTTGGTGATGCGAGCGCTCGACTCCGTGTTCCATCTGAGATGCTTTGTTTGCGTCGTCTGCGGCGTGAGACTCCAGAAGGGCGACCAGTTCGTGGTCAAACAAGGCCAGCTGTTCTGCAGACCGGACTACGAGAAGGAGGTGGAGATGATGCAAGGATATTCGCAAGGTATTGAAATGTTATATTTTATTTCCTTGTACGTTTTTGGTGGTATTTAAAATACAAAAACCCTCTTAAGCGATGGTTGTGTCACAGGGTGGTTGAGTCCTTTGTTGCTCAATTTGCTCACTTTTCCTCTTTTCTTCTTTCTTCACTATGGGAAATGACATTCTTACTTTTCTCTGGCTATACAATTTTACAATAGTTAAAGTGTTACCCAACAAATACTAAATTATAATTTGTCCTATGCAATTTGTAATTACCTATACAATTTTACAATAGTTAAAGTGTTACCTAACAAATACTAAATTATAATAATCTATATCCATTTGATGCTCGAGAAATTAACTCGAGGGAATCAACCACAGTATAAGCAGTTGGATATATTTACCTAAGGATCGTTCTTTTTTAGGCCCTATCTTCACTATGGGAAATGACATTCTTACTTTTCTCTGGCTATACAATTTTACAATAGTTAAAGTGTTACCCAACAAATACTAAATTATAATTTGTCCTATGCAATTTGTAATTACCTATACAATTTTACAATAGTTAAAGTGTTACCTAACAAATACTAAATTATAATAATCTATATCCATTTGATGCTCGAGAAATTAACTCGAGGGAATCAACCACAGTATAAGCAGTTGGATATATTTACCTAAGGATCGTTCTTTTTTAGGCCCTATCAATTGAACCAAGGTTATATAAGCTGAGAAAGAACGAAGAATGAATCTTTAACCATAAACTTCTATGTCTCAACTGATTCCTTTGAATTATAGTATTCATTTACACTGTTCTAAGGTGTTATTGTCAGTATTCGCATCATATTTATTCTTAACATCCATTTTCCTGTTATTCTTCCTTAAACGTCCATAACTAAATTCTACGTGATCTAACGAAGAAAGAAATCTAAACTTAACAATATCAACTATTCCACCCCATTTTCACTTGGAGGTGCGTTAGAGAGCGTCTTCTTCGAATTTTCCACCTCTAACCACTAACAACACCACTGTGCCCAGCCATGGGCGAGTACCCGTGTGACGAGCTGATGCCTTCAGCACGAAGCCAGGACGGACGACGAGGACCCAAGAGGCCGAGAACTATTCTGACAACGCAGCAGAGACGAGCCTTCAAAGCATCCTTCGAAGTCAGTCCCAAGCCTTGCCGCAAAGTACGGGAAGGACTAGCCAAGGACACGGGCCTCAGTGTGCGAATTGTGCAGGTAATTTCGACAAAATTTAAGTCTATTTTGAAATTCATGTTTCGTCAGGGTTGTACTCTCTTAATGAGCTCTTCCTATGTAGAAAATTTGAAGCGATCTCTTTGACGAGGATTTTTTTATATTGGAATCTCCATTTGCTGAAAGCAATAATATAATTTATTTCAACTTTGAGGAGGGTATGGGGATTTAATCAAAAATGTTCTCTAGCTGGTAGACAGTTCTTTCCTGATAGCTGTGTCTTTGATTTTGTTTTATTATGAATCGACGTATACTATACAAGTTGTTGTGAACTCCAATCTGTAATATGGTCACTAATAGAGAAGTCATACAATCAATATACTCTCAAGGTACACTTAATATACCATCAAGATACACTCAAGAATTAAATTTATGATCTTACCGTTGGAATAAATAAATGAATAAGACACATAACAGTTGTAATGTATTATCTGTTACAACATTACTGTACTTTGTTGTAAATCACTATAAGATTTCAACGCCATAAGGTGTGCGATGTTAAATGATTGAACCCATTATGAAATGTTATTTCTCTTTAGCTCACACAATTTCAGCATTCTTGAAACATTTAGAGTATTTTAGGAAAAGATTAATTTTGAATAGTTTAGTTTGTTAAACTTCAACAAAACATTATTTATATTTTTAATAAACACTAGAACAAAATCTCGTGTGACTTTTTCCTCGTTGTTTGTTAACATACAAAGTAATTCTCTACACAATAACATGTAATTAATCTACGATGTAATTGGGAAAGCTCCAAAATTAGTTTCGATCGTTAAATGATACATATTAAAGTTTTGCGCTTTGTTGCTTTAACGTCAATAATAGGTTTCCAATCAAACATTACACTAGTAAATGTATATTGAAGTTTGAATTGGACCTGTTTACATTTAAGTGAAACCCTCTCTTTACTACCACGAATATAAACATAGAATTGATGATAGATTGTAATTACTTAAATTTGTTACAAATATTATAAACTAGAATATACTAGCAGATGCAGTTAGGAGCGACTTTGTTGTAGATCTTTCTTTATTTATGGTGAATCATGGAAGTATGTTTATTAAGTGAAACACGAGATAGTGGAACTATCATAATTGTATTATATTTTATTTTTAAGTATCTTAATTGTTTTTATTAAAAAAAAATTTTTAAGCAACTAGGTATTTCAATTTACTTTTAATTTAAAGTAATTTAATTGAGATTTGGTTAACTAAATTGTTTTAATAGCAACCCAACAGACGCAGTGACAGCTCCTATATAAAAATAAATCAAATTTAGTAACACAGAAACGTCATTTTATCTAGTTTCTGTAATTTCTTAATTACGTGTTCATAAAAATTACATGGAACAGACGAATTATTTCAATCAATCGTTGATTAGTTCCTTCATATTAATATTACCACGATATAAGTTTCCTACCACAAGAAGACGAGGACGGATTTTAGATCCAAAATTGCCCTAACATTTGTGTTATACTAATTAGTCATGGAAAATGTTCGCAAAAATTCTTTAACTTAAAACCAATATCACGACCAGTATCACAACAAACTAAGAAATTAAAAGTCAATTCAACCACGAAACATTCGCCAAACATATTGCATAAGCATGGAAAATATATTTCAAAAATACACATTTTACCACCTTTCATAAACCTAAACTTTTGCACCGAATGCGTATAAGGTCGCGGGAAAGATATCTGACAGACTTTATTAAAGTAGACCGCGCAAACCAAAGTTGAACTTAATGAGGTTTGCAGGGAAAATTAAATTCCCTTTTCCCACCACGATAATCACAATTAGCCCCAAAGGGGTGGTCAGGTCTTGCGACAAATGTCCTTTGTTTTTCTCTTGTCTAATTTGTATGCGGACGCCGCACTATGTTTGTGCGCCTTTCCCTACGCTGGCTTTCTTTATAATCCTTTCAAAACCCGGCGGAATATTAAGTCTCGCTTGTTTTCCCGGGCACGCGCTTAATGCCGTGTTTCGCTAATTATTATGGAAGGGTGTAAATCTACCTTTCTGGATGCAAGAAATGAAACAAAGGTTGTGAGTAGACATTTCCATAGCGTGGAAGTACGAATTGGTATTTTCAGACCTGTATACAGGGACGACGACAGTTACAAGTTGAAGATATAAATGTGTTTAAAGATTCGATTGGTAACTATAGCATTTTTATAATTTGTTTGACCCTAAATGAGCACTAAATTAGCTATGGTAGGCTCGACTCCAGTTATGCTAGTGAGTAATCGTTTGGATAAATGACCGCTATAGAATCTGTTGAAGTAAAATGCGTTTTCAAACGTTAAATATATCATAACAAAATTTAACCTGGAGGAGGAAATGGTAATTAGAAAAGAGAAGATTTTAAACTGTATCCTACTTTGATTATTCCAATGTAGAATACAGTTTAAAATCTTCTCTTTTCTAAATATTTTTAAACATATGAACATTTGAAACTCAATATCTAATCCAACGTAATGTTATTCAGCTGTTGTAATTCATTTTCGATACAATATTTTGAAATGTGACCATTTTCTGATGCTGAATGTTTTGCAGGTGTGGTTTCAAAATCAAAGAGCGAAGATGAAAAAGATTCAGAAAAAGCAGAGACTCGACCAGAAGAACAACAACAAAGACGGAGACTGTTCAGATGAGAAGGGTGAAAAGATCAAGATGAAAGAAGAAGACCACAGTGAGTATAATCATAAGCAGACGAAATAAACTCCATACACTTTAGTTGCGGCAAACCTGCAAACCAGGTAAACTCTCGGCTGATTTTGTATTCAAACCAATCCATGATACTCTAACAAGAAAAAAGGAAGTTTATTTGGAAAGTAATTATATGCTTCTGCTTAGAGATTATATTTGGAAGGAACCTTAATACCTAGTAAAAATGTCTTAAAGTTGAGCAAATATGTTTCTAAAGTCTGGTTCTTAGGTGCGAAAACAACGCACAATTTTACCTTTCCATAAAATTGGGATGGTTAGCAAACTTATTAAACGGAAAATCTAATACTAAAGTAAGCAATATTATGAAATTGGTCGTGCCCACGGTAACATTGCTCTGACCCTAATTGCCTGGGGGAAATACACTTTAATGAAGCACTTTTCAAGTAAAACTTCACATATTGGGAGTTGGGATCCTCAAATCCTTCATATTATGGCGTTGCAATGAGTTGAGACGTTTGTTGTGTTTAAATGTGCGCTTGACTTTGCACCGTACAAATACAAAACGCAAACCAAGCGCTGTGTCACTTTTGCCTATCAGCGCCTGAAACCGATACTAACTTGACGATAGAAAACTTTAAATTCTTTAGTTTACGCGTTCTTACGGTTATTTTTAAAAGACGAAACATAGATGGATTATATTTATTTGCAATTCAGAGGTGATACTGGATTTTGTCTTTACATTTACACGCATTCGCTCACACTTGGCAATCAAATTTGACATGATGGTTAGTAAAGAATAAAATATTATAATTATATGTAGAAACACAACTCAGAGTAAGGATGAATCTACAAAGTCAACTTAGGAATTTAATTTGAAATACGTTGGACGAGTACATAATAACCAACTAAATAACAAAAGAAAGACTTTTTAGTGCGTGATCTCTATTAATAAGTGAAACTATTCAATATTTTCCTCTTTTATAAACACGCAACGCAACTGTAAATTAACCTTAGCTTATTCCATGATACAACTTCAAAACAGAGTCAACAGCTAAATAGTATTTTACCCAAATAATATCTCATAAAATCATACTTTCCCAAAATACTCTCTTTACAATGAACTTGGCAGATGAAAGGCGTCGGTGCCGAAGATGTCGATAGTACTTGGCCGCCATTTTCTTAGTTTTCTCACAACGCGACCTTAGCTGTTTGTTTTCGTGGGTCCGGTGTTGGGGGGGTTACCATAGCGACGCCCCCTTTCCCCCGACAACCACCCCCTCACCCTGTCTACGCGTTTCCGGACCAGTTTGTACGTCCCACGACTGCCAAGTATTCACTTTCTCAAACTTTGTTTATTGATAGAATCTTGTATCTAAATAGAAAACAGAGGATTCTAAAATATAAATACAGTACAACTGTTTCACTGAATTACTTTATGACGTGCAGGTAAATGTTGTTTTGACATCACAAAATGTCAAAAGTTAACTCTTTTCGTAAGGGCTTGTATTTTTGGGTTTGTTTTGTTAGGGGTGTCGATCTTTGTTAGATACCATCATTATTTGATATCCAAATAATAAAATGGCATCTGAGTCTTGTTTGTTGTCTGAGAATTATCTAGCGTGAGTAAATCAGCAAACAAGTACGAAGGCTAGCACTGTTTTCACTCTGCTAAGCAGATAATTCATCTTTTTAGGAGAGGTTAGATAATAAAATTGTAACAATAGGTCCCTCTCCTCATTTTACCTACCTCGATGCATTTTACGTAAAAGGAAATTTAGACGTCCTCAATTTAGATTAATAAAAGACAACTACTTGGATCGAAATCTTATTGGAAATCCTTTTCGGGTCACCAAACGGTGAATATGTTTGAATTTTGTAAAACTTTTGAAGGGATTAACGTTATGTATATAAGGTTTTTTGTTATTATATAGGCCTAATGTTATTGTTTTTACATAGAACTCTAAACATATCAGATAAGTTCAAATCCACAATTACTTTACTAGGTGAAACCATAAACGAATTAAAATACACAACACCGAAAATGGAAAAGTAGTTTGAAGAATCGACGAGAAACTGTTGAATTTTCGTGAATGCGTAAAGCTATATTTAAAGTAACATAAACATTGAACGCTATGTTAACATTACAAGAGCATTATATTACTGTGAAATACAAATAACAAAGTAATTCCACAGGCTATATAATAAATAATTAAACAGTATGCATATATTTCTCGCATTGTATGTTATTTGATCACTCAATGTTATTGTTTATGAATCTTTGCACCTCTGGGTTTTTATACTGTAATATTTTTCCAGATTTAAATATTGTTCCACCTATATTATAATATGAACCTGTTTATTAATATTTGGTCAAATACCTATGGCTTAGTACTAATATTTTATTTCGTAAGCCAACATTTTTACAATTAAATGGAAGGCGAACCAGGGAGAGTCTTGAACGCGAGAAATGTCTCTTTGTCCAGCCATGGCCAATTTACCATACGTTTTGGAAAAATTGTTTTCATGTTCATAATTTTATAACTATGCAGAAACACCTGTAATGGAGGAATTATATTTATTTGATCTGTACCAATTTATATGTTATTATTAAATATTGAATCATCAAATTACCTAACTGAATGTACACCTACTTCATTTCACAAATGCCGACGTTATTTAGAAATTTTTAGTAATCTGCTACTAAAAGAACTGGTTGACCATATGTTTCCCCTTACAAAATATCTCTAACTGATTTCCTTAAAAAAGAACGATTTTTCAAAAACTTTTAACTCATCAATGAACCTCCAACGCTTTTCCTTCAAATTGTTCCCCTCCGCACTTATAATTCATCACCTCCCTCAAAACTAGTACCTAAAAACTCATCCCCAATACATTTTTTTTTCAAATTGTGTACACAAAATTTATATTTCAACACTTTCCTCCCAAGACTTTTATCTCAAAACTGACCCCCCAGCAGTTGTCCCAGACGCTTTCTTTCTCAGAACTTTTCTAAACTCTTTTCTCTACAAATTTCCCTAGCACTTTTCCCTAACCACTATTTACACTCAGAAAACTGGACAATTTCAACGAAATAAAAACGATATTACAAATATTATCATCTACACCTGTTCTTCTCGATAATGTCGGACTACATAATGTCAGTAAACATATTATTTCTATGATATTAAATACGTTAATGTCCTGTTATAGGTCCAGGCATGGCTGGCATGACTTTCATGACAGACAGTTGTTCGGACTCAGAGCTAGGTCTGGGCGGCGGTGGAGGCGGCATGGGCGGCGGGGTCCCGGGGGCGGCACCTTCCGAGATGTCCATCAAGAGAGAGCTGGACCATGACGAGGTGGCCTTCTACAAGACTATGCTGCAGAGTCAGCCGAGAGAGTTCATCACTGCTGGTCAGTAGTCGAGACTAAACCTTAACTAACCTAACCTAACCTCCTAGCCTTAAGTAAAATGATCTCAAATGGCAAGACAGTTTCTAGGCTGTTACTGGATGGTATTCTGCAAAATTACTGTTTGGATAGGTAGACAAGAATTCATCACTGCTGGTAAGAGATATAGTCGAGACTAAACCTAACCTAACCTAACTTAGCATAAAGAAAAATGATCTCAAATGGCAAAGTTTCTAGGCTGTTACTGGATGGTGTTCTGCAAAATTACTTCTAAATAAGTAGTCTTCTAAAACCCTAGCTTGAACTTAATTTTTCACGTGAACAAACTATATTTTTTCAAACATGACCTAGCGTAGTCCCCCAAAGAGTAGAAACGTCCTATGACCTACTAAAACCAAAATTGTTTGTAACAATCTCAGTTAGTGATTATAATACCGCATAGTTTTCTACGGTCTTTAAACTGGACCTAAACCATAGTGACACTTTACGCTTAATACTACGGAAAAAATATTAAGGAAAATGTAAAGAAATTATACGGTTCATTACCCGGTTCGATTTCTATTTTATCTGCAAAATTATAATTAAGAATAAGGAACTAACGTATCCACCATTCCATCAAAAAACCAAATACGCGACTACACACAAAACATATAACAAAATAAACAGTTGATTTTCCCCATATCAACTTTTTAACGAAAAACTCTCCGTGAAAACAAAAGCCAAAATACAATTTCCCCTCGTTTCCACCGTTAGGGGCAGCTGTTTGTAGTCCGGTGATTGTTATGTTATCGCGGATAAAAACCTTAACCCCGTTATATCGAGCGAATGATCCGCGGGCGAATCAAAACATCGAATCCTCCCCCACCCCTCCCCCCTCACCCTGGTAGGGGATGAAACGTCTTTAACGCGGAGGCCTCTATTACGCCGCTTTGGTACACGACTTTAAAATGGAAATCAGGAGCGTGACTCGTCTGCTTCTTATTCATATAGGGAAGGGGAGGAGGTGGGGGGAGGGGTTGATCGTGGTGTAAAACTGTATTACCAAACGAACTTTCCATTAGAGATTGGGGAGACGTGTTTTGGCATTCACTTGGGAAGCGTGTATTTTAGAGGCGAAAATTTGATGGGGTTTTGATGATTTGATTTTTACCATCGTACTTTTTTTCCGTAATTATGAATAAATTATGTTCTGACATTCAAAATAATATATACGTTCATATAAAATGATGAAATTTCAAATAAATAAATGGTTTCTGGACTAAAATGGCGTTTTCATTAGCCTATCAATTATTGATGCCAGGATGCTATCCAACTAAGGTTGACGTTAGAAAGTAACAAGACTGGAGTTTATTGGACCGTTCCATAACAAACAAGAGTAAAAACTGGAGTTGGTAAAAAAAGAAAGTAAATGAAATAACAACAGAATCAACTACAGTACTTTATTCCTGGCTAGATCTTTTTCTACCCTAGCTATAGGGATACCTAACTATAGCTCTAGAATAAGTTAAACCCAACATCAGAGGTTCCAGGATTATCCTGTATGGTGTCAGAGGGGTTATAGTGTTTGCATTGATTCGGAAGTCAATCAAACTACGACAAACTACAATGGAACAATAGCCGAGGTTCTTAAAGATCTATTGAAAAAATGTTTATAAACATGACTTTGCCGCACCGAAATATACATAAATAAGTTTAATCATCTCAATATCATTCATGTCATAGAATCATGTCAGTTATTAAAAGTGCAGAATGTTTTTAGAACAGACAATATCAGAGAAGATGGAATCACTGAGATAAATTAACTTTGCGCTCACTCACGCAAGATTTTAAGTCGAGAGTTGGTCTATAACAACGTTTTTAAGTCAGGAGTCATTTCCACAGAAAAAAAAACTCTACCTCAGTGGTTCTCGAACAAGACTCTTCTCAGGAGCTGTTCTTTTGCACTAGACTCGAAGTCAGGAGTCGTTACCACTAACTTATGAGTCTCTTACCGTAGATTCTCTGACAGGTCTTTTAATCAGGATTCATTCTTTACACCAGACTCTTACTAATGTCGTTCGTAGTCAAGAGTCGTTTCCCAAGCGTTTTTTATCTATGAATGTGTATCTTGTATTTTGTAATTTTACTATTCTTCATCTAACCATTATAATTTATTTACCGTTATAATCTTCATACATTTCAAACAGCATATTCTACACTCACAATTGTAAATTTTGACACATTGCTAGTTATTATTAGGAATGGAAAAATACCAAATTAATTTGTAACATTTTACAGATAACGTAGTCCACAAGATGGAGCCAGGGTTCCTCGGGTTTCCTCAGAATCCACCAGAAGCCATGGGGTTCCTCCACCAAGCGGGTGGTCTTCCCATCAACCCCATAGACAGGCTGTACTCCATGCAGACCTCCTACTTCTGTGGTGAAGACTCAGGCATCGAGCAATGACAGGGTGTGCCATAACAGACGATCTGTCGCCCCGTTCCCCTCCGAGCCCCCCTTAATTTACCCCCAAAACATTCCCCCCCCCCACATCACACCTGAATAAATGTAGGAAAAGTCTAGTACTGGATGTATGTAATGCAACTATTCCAAAACGCTGTGAATAAGTGAACGAGTTACATGTGTAAGATTTTCTGGTTTGGGCAATGTTTAAAATTATTTGTTGTGATTTTTTAAATTTATTATTTTATTTCCTTCCACAAAACAAAATTTATGTACATTTGGATCAAGTTAAGAGGCTATTTCTTACATTACATTTCTTACATTTATATTTATTTATTTATATTCTATCTATTTATTTATTTTTCTTAAATTTGGTGTGTAGTTGTCAAATATGTTATTTTCAATGTAAAAAACATATTAATGAACCAAATATTGCGTTACACCAAAATCAATAAAAATCAAGCATAGAATTTTCATTTAGAGCAGCAAAGTTTTACCCTAAACTTATATGATTGTTCGTACAATTTTTTTTGTAAAACAATTGGTGGAAACTGTTATGCATAATGGATTAAGTAAAATAAATAAAAAAATATATATTTAAAATCTCCAAACGTATTTATTGGTAATAAAAACATATCAAACAAAATCATGCAGTATTTAAAAAGTTACAATTTGAGCCATTGATTTACATATTTATTTATTGGTCCCATAGCATAAATACATTACAACCTGTATTTTTCAGTTCTCGATTTCAAACGTGGTTTTGAATATCATTGACGAACAATCATGAAATTAAAAACACATGTAACTACATACTATTTATCAACAATAACCAATGCACGTTAAGGTGGGTAATACAACGCAACAAACGCCACTGTAATCATTTATATTTCATTGAACTCTAAACTGCAGTTTGAAACTTTGAGTGTATGGACAAGGCTGAAACAATTTTGTTTTGTAACTTCGGTATATGTGTGTTAGTTATTACTCGCTTCATGTGTCTCTAGTCATGTAAATAAATTGTTTACAATGATCAGCGCGTGTTGAATTGTCCTCTCCACTTTGCCTTATCTGACGCCACGCAGCTGAGAACCTAAACAGCTGATTAGCCGATTTCACGTGTCGTTTTCTCGCCAGATACGAGCTAATCAGCTGAGCCAACATGTGTTGGTGACGGAGGGAAATTCGCACAGATGACAATTGTGATGAGTGGAAACTACTCTTAGAATATATCAAATTTCAAGTTAAGTACTTGGTGGGCAAGCTTTGCTTGGTGTTGAGTATTAATCCATTCCTGCAAACAGTGTGTTTGTTTACTGTTTATTAAGGGCGTTATGATGTACCCGGGTTTCGTTCATTTGCAAGCTATTATCTGCTTAGTAACAGATGGTTGTCAATTGTAAAAATACCAGAGTTCTGAACTTTTAAAGTGATCTATTATGGTTTATAACTAGATTTTTAGTATTTTTGAATGACATGTTTTTTAAGTGAGGTTTATTATAATGATCAATGGCTCGTGGTTATAGGAGTTCGGCTCGCGTGAGCGAGAGAAATAAAGTTTAAATTCCCTGAGGAAGCGGGACATTATTTTGGTCCCGCGATACATCGGAATAATCCAAGGACGATTTTTATGTCCGTGTATATATTTGTAATTGTGTATTCGTAGTGTGGACAATTTGACGAGTCCTGGATAAAAAATTAAGGCGAGTGGAGCACACAAGATTGATCATTAGATTTTTAGTAGCCAATTCACTCACATAAACATAACGTAAAAACTCCTTTTGGAGCACTCCATGGTATATGTGTGTTGTATATCCTGGATACAGAACAGTTTCAATATGCCCGCTGGTGTATATCAATAAGCTACAAGAGTAGCGCCCTTATGTGTAACATTTCCGTCACTCCCCCTACATATGTGCTTGTATCGTGTCTTATTTACAATACCCTTGGAAAAATCTGCAAATATTGCAGTTGCGTTTTGTAAATTAGCTGTGTTCAAATAACATACATTGCTTGATGTATGCGTCTTAGGTACGATGAATTCTAATATAGTTTTTTTTTATTAAAATAATATTTCCTTTTAGCTAAACTCAACAATTTTGGTAAATTTAAATTTAAAAATTTCTGATTCCTAAAATGTTAACTGGGAAATTTACAAGGATGAAAAATCAAATTGTATATTTTTAGCGTTTGATACGTGTAAAATGAGTCAACATTATGAAACAAAGCCAAAAGTATATGAGACATTTATTATACATCAAGAGTTGCTAACTTAAGGATTCTGACTGCGTCTTCTTTGATGATAAGATATACTGCATTTAGTAAATCCTATCGTAATAATTTCAATTTAAAATAATTGTGTAGATAAATCTACTGTAAGAAGTCCCATGAGTGTCCAGGGTTTTCTAAGAAAAGCAGGGTTTTTTTTCTTCCAATAAATCAGAGTATTTTAATTTTCGGTCTGTACAACAACCCAGTGGCAGTGGATGTTTCATTTATTGTAAATATTTTCTGGAAAAAATCTAACAACCTTCATATTTGTAAACAAGTACTTCACAGCTCTGCCACCCAATCAATTATGTTTTTTGACACCCCAACACAACAAATCCAACCCAATATTAAGAAAGTTATCACAGTTTTCCACAAAGGTAGTAAAATCTCAAACCCACTCTTTCTTACATGGTGATATATTCAGACGGTAAGCCTTTGGAACGCGCAGTAAAATTCAAGGTGAAGAGGCGAGGCAAAACGCGGGAATGATAGCGTAGTTTTGGCGGGAGATGTGGGAGGGTTGCTGATAATGAGACCCGCTGTAACCTTACGTCTTTACAGCCACATGAAACACAGACTGAGGCCGCATAACCCGGGACATAACCTTGCCTGGTTTACTGCTTATATCCCGCCTCTCTCTTGGAGTTAGTATGGGACCGGCTGAGACGCTTATAAAAATAAACATAAATATTAGGTTTTGTTATTTGCATAATTTAAATGTACATCGATCAAGTACTCCTATTTTAATAGTAAATCGGTTATCTCAACACTTTAGCACTACAATATTGACTGGATAAAATTCGAGTTTTCATTTCATCAAATTTCTCAAAGCCAAACATCCTTTTGTGGATTTGTCCTACTTTTCTTTATCTATTCCATTTGTTATCGAAACTAATAAGTTTAATTCTACACTACTTATAGCATCCATACCTAATTCATTTCTCGGTTGGGGCATATTTTAACTGCCTACGTTTGGTAGAGAAGTCGCAATTGCACGAAAAGTATTACTGTACAACATATTGAGAATGTTGTTAAATTAGTAATCACAAGTGTAAACAAAATTTACTTCTATCTTACAATACATCGAGTAACGTTTAATTGTATTTCAAAGATGAAGCACTCTACAAAATACACACTAAATTTCCCATAAAATTCTAAGAAGATGTATAAACTTTACGAGTTTGGCAAAGAATAGGATTTCCTTCTACTGTAACCGGGTATAACAAAGTTTATCTAGTTGTTAGAACGCGAAACCTTCTGATCTGACATCTAACATTCAATTCTTCATGATAAAAAAACAATAATGATGTTTAAATAACGATAATGTCACCACCCGTAGGATTTAGAGTAGATTGTCCATCTGAAGTAGATTCACGCATTACGACCAACAGGATATCTCTCAGACTAGGAGAAGGTTCTACTAAACTACTCACTCAGCCTAAACCATGTGAGGGTTGATCTAGTTTATTCAGAAACTCCCATTATCAGCTTATTGGCAGGGGGCGGGTGGACTTCCAAAGTAAACACCATTACACCCCTCATTTCGTGTGACGTCCCCGATTTTCCCTCTACAGGGTGTCCAGATAATCCAGTGTTATACGACTCACCTGTCTAAGCTCTATCACCCAGGTGTTCTTATTGTTTTCACCAAAGCCTCCTCCTGTATAATCAAATCACACGCTCCAGAGAGTTTTCAACAATACATGTTGTGGTTCCTTTGCCCCTCCCGATCGCGCTTACCCCTTCAATCGCAAGGAAAATTAGATTCCTCCGGCACAAAGACCGAGACCGACTTGGCTCTGTATAGTTGTCTTTTGAGCGAATTCCTCCAAAGTTTGGCCGATTAAGCAACTAATGTACCGTGTACGCTTACGTCTTGTAGAGTAGAAATTGTTGTACACTGTGAAATTTTTTTTCGAGATTAATCTTTTCCCATTTGAGTATTGCCTCCTTTGGTGAAATTTGCTGTAAATTATTTGTCATTTTGCTGTAGCGGGGATAATATATTACTATATTGTAAAGCATGGTTCGTCTGGTAAAATTACTAGACTTCTGCTCGCAAACTGCCGGGTTCAAATCCCGCCAATCATCAGACCCTTTAAGCAATGTGATAATGCTTTAGTGGTTTGGAGTTCCCATCTCTCAGTAACTTAATTCAACTAGAAAACAAATTATGGGTATTTATGGGGTTAGAACTTTGTCTAGAGGAAAATCCTCCACTTTTGGTCGTAAGATTTTGACAGTGTGTATATAAATGGTAATACCCCCGCCGCAGCAAACCTGCAGACTAAGCGAATTCCCATTTCCCTGAATGGATTTACACTAAAATGTCTCCTTAAAAATATCACATTTATTCCCTATTTAAATAGAATCAGTTTAAAACATACTTAGGTTTGCTGCAACAGGGAGGGTAAAAGTGTTTTTTATGTAAAATGTTAATAGTTAGCAAGAAATAAAAACATTTTCCAAATTTGGGCAAAATATGTTTATAAACAAGCAAACTACAACAGTTTACTTATTCTCCATAAGAATAACATGGGAATTTTAAATTTACAATTTTTTTGAATTTTCTCCGTAACCATTAGGCGCATTATAACGCTTCAATATACTAAATTATATGTTTTTTTAAGCTCTACAAAATAGTTTTGAAAGAAATTGCAAAATTTTATGTTTTTTGGGTCAAAAATGGGAAAACCCCATTTTTACCCCATAAAAGCCCCCATAAACCCCCGTTCCCATGGTCCGATCATGCTGGTTCGCGAACTCGTTCGAATAAACGTAGGTTTACACGTTTGTACCAAATTTCATCAAAATCAGATCATTTTTGCTCGAGTTATCGCGCTAACGGACACACACACACACATATATATATATATATATATATATATATATATATATGAATTTGAACGGATGGTGTTTTTGACCTCTAGGGACCTCAAAACGAAAAAAAATCGGTCCCGGGTCCAGGTCTTACCGTGAGTACTACGGTAATAGCTTATTCCCTATATGGGAAATTCGCTAAAAAGAAAAAAAACTTTAAAATCAACCGATATACATTATTTAATCTCTTGGGATCCAGGTAGCCTACAACGAAAAGTCATCGTGGGTTCAAGTACTGTAGAAATTTACAGTGCACTACATCCTACAACTTAACTTTTGAGTATTTTCACATGAGATTGTAATTGTAGATTGTAAAAATTATAAACCCATCTATCCTTTTACTTTAAATGTGTACAGCTAGCTTGCATCGTCTGATATTTGTGCGATGTAGTAAATAAGACAGAGACGAGGGCATGTGTTGGGGGAGTGACGGAAATGGAGTCAGTGTTAGACATAAGGGCGCTACACTTGTAGCTTATTGATATACGTCAGCGGAGCATATTGAAACTGAGCCGCCCCAGGTACCAGGCCCAACATCAAAACATTCATATCCTGTCTGCCTCGGTTGTGGAAAAATACTACAGTTTTTGTATGTTTTTGGGAAACTTATTGCTGTTGAAGCCGTTTGGTAGGACAGATGTGTTGTATGTTCAATAGTTGATTAACATTATTTTTTAGTAATTAAAATATCCTACTGAACCTTTGTGTTGTACTTATTTGGTAAACTATTGCATTAGCGATTTAAAAAACATTACAATATAAGAGTAAGTCAGTTTTTTTAATCACTGGTAATTTAATTATAATTTACATTTATGTATTTTAACTATTGTAAATTATATATTTACTTTTATTCTTGTATGTACTCGTAAATTGATTAATAAGTCAACTAAAAAACATGCACACAATCAGAATCAAGTAAAGTGCTATTACCATAGTTACTACACTGTTTTCGAAGCTTAGTCGTAAATTTTCTTTTGATGCAATCCAAACGTATAACTATTATAGAACCCACTGCATTAATTTGAGTTGGATTTAAACTATTGGAAACTAAGTCTGAAACAACAATAAATAAATAAAATGTGTCATTTGGTGAAACAATTTCAAAAACTAAAGTATTTGAAGATAATGGTGCAGATGTTGACATAAAAGTTTTGTTTTGTTATTGCTAACTGAACTTAAACTCCTAGTTGACTTTTAAGATTGTAGAGTAAAATAAAAATTAAATATTATTCTAATAAGCATTTCCACCACAGAATAATACGAAAGTTCAAATTACCGCTACAATATGCTGGTGACGATGGATATGAGTTGGAATGAAGGAACAGTGGGATGCAGGTATGGAGGAATTAAGGAAAAGGAGAAAGAGTTGTATTCAGTTCACACATTCCATTTCTACTCTGGCATTCCCTTCAAAGTTGGAGCTTTGACCCTTTAACCGTCTTACTTTAGATTCATTTAATTGTTATGGAGATAACTTTATAAACAAACAATTACGAAATAGCTTTATTATTTTAAAGAATCGCCTTATTAATTCTTGCAGATAACTATGGTGCATACATCAGTTTCCTTACTTTTGTTACATCTCCTTAACATTTTGTATTTTTATTTGTTGGAATTATAATTATCTAATTATTTAATTTATCTTTAATTATCATAGAATGTTTATACGTACAAAGAAAAACGTGGCATCTAAAAAGTGTTAATCACAGTTAATAATACAATAGGGTGTGTTTAGTTACGGCTTCCATACATGTACAAAATTGGACCTCCCTTTGTTAACCTAAAGTAGCCCGGTAGTACTTAGTTAAACATCTATCATAGAGCAATAAGTAATACGGTACATAGACAACTATAATGAGGTAAAAAACTGTATGGCCTGGTTAAATACTTGGCTGATGTGAGAGCTCCAATTAAATTTGTATTCAACTTAAAAGTTTCTTACATTCAACCGATACAATTTTGTCCTCAGACAGTCGTAAGATAGTTCCGTCACGTACGGCCAGAATGCGCTGGGGGGCATCCGAAGCAGCCAGGGGGTGAATAGTTTGGCCGGGGTCAACATTGTTGGCATGCCTCGGCCATACCTCTGTCTAATACCTCCCCCGCACATGCATCGGTGTCACCAATGGGGCAAATCAAACGAATTCTTCACGTTACGCAAACAAAAAATGTAAAAATAGTTTCTCCCACAAGAATAATTTATAAAATACGTATTATTTACATATATTCTGATAGTGCCTGTGAAAAATGTGTATTGGGGCTATAAAAAGGAATTATATTTGGAAAAAATTGTTTTTGACCTAATTTTGTCCGGTATTCTGTAAAATGAGACTTTTTTCAAGGACAAAAAAGCCGAAATTATGACAAAATCAATAAACAAGTGTGTTAGTGGCAAATGACAATGAATGTTGATTTTTTAAATTTTATATACATATTTAAGAACTGTACTTCTAATAAAATATAGTTCATTATTATATGAGCGGAAGAAAAGAGATTGGCATTATAGGATCTATTACAAACCAGCTATGGTCATTCAGACAGAAATCAAACAACAAAATGCTCGACAAAATGTAAACTATTGTAACACATACAACATGAATGTTAACAGACTGTTGAGCCAGAGAGTGCTTGAGGAAATGCTTGTCAGTCTACATGGCATTTGATCAGTGTCGGACTGATTGGACCAATACGACGTAAATTGTAACACATACAACATGAATGTTAACGGACTGTTGAGCCAGAGAGTGCTCGAGGAAATGCTTGTCAATCTACATGGCATTTGATCAGTGTCGGACTGATTAGACCAATACAACGTAAATTGTAACACATTCAACATGAATGTTAACAGACTGTTGAACCAGAGAGTGCTCGAGGAAATGCTTGTCAGTCTACATGGCATTTGATCAGTGTCAGACTGATTGGACCAATACAACGTAAATTGTAACACATTCAACATGAATGTTAACAGACTGTTGAACCAGAGAGTGCTCGAGGAAATGCTTGTCAATCTACATGGCATTTGATCAGTGTCGGACTGATTGGACCAATACAACGTAAATTGTAACACATTCAACATGAATGTTAACAGACTGTTGAACAAGAGAGTGCTCGAGGAAATGCTTGTCAGTCTACATGGCATTTGATCAGTGTCGGACTGATTGTACCAATAAAACGTAAATTGTAACACATTCAACATGAATGTTAACAGACTGTTGAACAAGAGAGTGCTCGAGGAAATGCTTGTCAGTCTACATGGCATTTGATCAGTGTCGGACTGATTGGACCAATACAACGTAAATTGTAACACATACAACATGAATGTTAACAAACTGTTGAGCTAGAGAGTGCTCGAGGAAATGCTTGTCAGTCTACATGGCATTTGATCAGTGTCGGACTGATTGGACCAATACAACGTAAATTGTAACACATACAACATGAAGGTTAACAGACTGTTGAGCCAGAGAGTGCTCGAGGAAATGCTTGTCAGTCCACATGGAATTTGATCAGTGTCGGACTGATTGGACCAATACAACGTAAATTGTAACACATACAACATGAAGGTTAACAGACTGTTGAGCCAGAGAGTGCTCGAGGAAATGCTTGTCAGTCTACATGGAATTTGATCAGTGTCGGACTGATTGGATAAATACAACGTAAATTGTAACACATACAACATGAATGTTAACAGACTGTTGAGCCAGAGAGTGCTTGAGGAAATGCTTGTCAGTCTACATGGCATTTGATCAGTGTCGGACTGATTGGACCAATACAACGTAAATTGTAACACATACAACATGAAGGTTAACAGACTGTTGAGCCAGAGAGTGCTCGAGGAAATGCTTGTCAGTCCACATGGAATTTGATCAGTGTCGGACTGATTGGATAAATACAACGTAAATTGTAACACATACAACATGAATGTTAACAGACTGTTGAGCCAGAGAGTGCTCGAGGAAATGCTTGTCAGTCTACATGGCATTTGATCAGTGTCGGACTGATTGGACCAATACAACGTAAATTGTAACACATACAACATTAATGTTATTAGACTTTTGAGCCAGAGAGTGCTCGAGGAAATGCTTGTCAGTCTACATGGCATTTGATCAGTGTCGGACTGATTGGACCAATACAACGTAAATTGTAACACATACAACATGAATGTTAACAGACTGTTGAGCCAGAGAGTGCTCGAGGAAATGCTTGTCAGTCTACATGGCATTTGATCAGTGTCGGACTGATTGGACCAATACAACGTAAATTGTAACACATACAACATGAATGTTAACAGACTGTTGAGCCAGAGAGTGCTCGAGGAAATGCTTGTCAGTCTACATGGCATTTGATCAGTGTCGGACTGATTGGACCAATACAACGTAAATTGTAACACATACAACATGAATGTTAACAGACTGTTGAACCAGAGAGTGCTCGAGGAAATGCTTGTCAGTCTACATGGCATTTGATCAGTGTAGGACTGATTGGACCAATACAACGTAAATTGTAACACATACAACATGAATGTTAACAGACTTTTGAGCCAGAGAGTGCTCGAGGAAATGCTTGTCAGTCTACATGGCATTTGATCAGTGTAGGACTGATTGGACCAATACAACGTAAATTGTAACACATACAACATGAATGTTAACAGACTTTTGAGCCAGAGAGTGCTCGAGGAAATGCTTGTCAGTCTACATGGCATTTGATCAGTGTCGGACTGATTGGACCAATACAACGTAAATTGTAACACATACAACATGAATGTTAACGGACTGTTGAGCCAGAGAGTGCTCGAGGAAATGCTTGTCAGTCTACATGGCATTTGATCAGTGTCGGACTGATTGGACCAATACAACGTAAATTGTAACACATACAACATGAATGTTAACAGACTTTTGAGCCAGAGAGTGCTCGAGGAAATGCTTGTCAGTCTACATGGCATTTGATCAGTGTCGGACTGATTGGACCAATACAACGTAAATTGTAACACATACAACATGAATGTTAACGGACTGTTGAGCCAGAGAGTGCTCGAGGAAATGCTTGTCAGTCTACATGGCATTTGATCAGTGTCGGACTGATTGTACCAATACAACGTAAATTGTAACACATACAACATGAATGTTAACGGACTGTTGAGCCAGAGAGTGCTCGAGGAAATGCTTGTCAGTCTACATGGCATTTGATCAGTGTCGGACTGATTGGACCAATACAACGTAAATTGTAACACATACAACATGAATGTTAACAGACTTTTGAGCCAGAGAGTGCTCGAGGAAATGCTTGTCAGTCTACATGGCATTTGATCAGTGTAGGACTGATTGGACCAATACAACGTAAATTGTAACACATACAACATGAATGTTAACAGACTTTTGAGCCAGAGAGTGCTCGAGGAAATGCTTGTCAGTCTACATGGCATTTGATCAGTGTAGGACTGATTGGACCAATACAACGTAAATTGTAACACATACAACATGAATGTTAACAGACTTTTGAGCCAGAGAGTGCTCGAGGAAATGCTTGTCAGTCTACATGGCATTTGATCAGTGTCGGACTGATTGGACCAATACAACGTAAATTGTAACACATACAACATGAATGTTAACGGACTGTTGAGCCAGAGAGTGCTCGAGGAAATGCTTGTCAGTCTACATGGCATTTGATCAGTGTCGGACTGATTGGACCAATACAACGTAAATTGTAACACATACAACATGAATGTTAACAGACTGTTGAACCAGAGAGTGCTCGAGGAAATGCTTGTCAGTCTACATGGCATTTGATCAGTGTCGGACTGATTGGACCAATACAACGTAAATTGTAACACATACAACATGAATGTTAACGGACTGTTGAGCCAGAGAGTGCTCGAGGAAATGCTTGTCAGTCTACATGGCATTTGATCAGTGTCGGACTGATTGGACCAATACAACGTAAATTGTAACACATACAACATGAATGTTAACAGACTGTTGAACCAGAGAGTGCTCGAGGAAATGCTTGTCAGTCTACATGGCATTTGATCAGTGTCGGACTGATTGGACCAAAACAACGTAAATTGTAACACATACAACATGAATGTTAACAGACTGTTGAGCCAGAGAGTGCTCGAGGAAATGCTTGTCAGTCTACATGGCATTTGATCAGTGTCGGACTGATTGTACCAATAAAACGTAAATTGTAACACATACAACATGAATGTTAACAGACTGTTGAGCCAGAGAGTGCTCGAGGAAATGCTTGTCAGTCTACATGGCATTTGATCAGTGTCGGACTGATTGGACCAATACAACGTAAATTGTAACACATACAACATGAATGTTAACAGACTGTTGAGCCAGAGAGTGCTCGAGGAAATGCTTGTCAGTCTACATGGCATTTGATCAGTGTCGGACTGATTGTACCAATAAAACGTAAATTGTAACACATACAACATGAATGTTAACAGACTGTTGAGCCAGAGAGTGCTCGAGGAAATGCTTGTCAGTCTACATGGCATTTGATCAGTGTCGGACTGATTGTACCAATAAAACGTAAATTGTAACACATACAACATGAATGTTAAGAGACAGTTGAGCCAGAGAGTGCTCGAGGAAATGCTTGTCAGTCTACATGGTATTTGATCAGTGTCGGACTGATTGGACCAATACGACGTAAATTGTAACACATACAACATGAATGTTAACAGACTGTTGAGCCAGAGAGTGCTCGAGGAAATGCTTGTCAGTCTACATGGCATTTGATCAGTGTCGGACTGATTGGACCAATACAACGTAAATTGTCGTCAGACTTTAACATTTCCGGACATCCATTTATATGGTAATTTATTACAAAAACACATTCGATTCCTAATAGTTATTTGAAATATTGGGATTATTATTCGTTGTTACTTGGTAAATAGGTGGTTAACATTACCTAATGTTTTCATTTCGTGAGAGTTTATTAGAAAAACATTAGCTATAGGAAAATACATAACATTTTCACTTTATTTACCCCAAAATAAGTTGAAAATAAGGCAGGCAGAAACATGGTTTTACATTAAATGTTCGCAGTAAGAACTACCTTTGTCTTTGATTAGGTACTGTAATGTTAATCTTGTAGTAAATTTTGACTGTGTCTTTCAGGTGTTCCGTGAATGACAACAAATAATTTAGATAGTTACTTTTCAATAGTACACCCAAGAGATCTCAATTAGAGAAGTTAAGAGAAGATCTCAATGCAATCAAGCATTTCCGGATACAAGCCTATCCTAAAATTGTCTTTAAATGATGCTTAACGATAGCAAAACCTCAAAAAGGAGTTTAAACAACTAAAAATCCTTTAAAACAACTACATAAGAGTTTGATAACCACATTCCATTACAACCCCAATTTATATATAAAAAATGTACTATACATTCTCTACAGAACCTAGTTAGAATGTTCATCAAAATAACTATCACCGGTCTATTTGGTCTCCACCATGGTCTATCGATGTATATTAGTTGTAATTACTGTCACACTGTCCATCAGCTGTTCAAAGTGATTATTGTGGCTGCAGCTGACATGTAGTCCAGCTACATGGCATTTACATAGACTATAAAACATACTGGACACATGATGTTGACCGTACTTGATGGCTTGGTGCAGAGCATCAATTTTAAAATTATAAATCAGGAAAAGGTGGTATATTTAGTCTTAGTACTATGTTGCTAATCAGTTTAAATCATGCAAGGATACTTTCCATCATATTGCAAAATTTGAATTGTAGTTGGTGTGAAGAATGCAGTATTAAGAAAATAATCCAAATACAAAATCAAACTATGCATCATAATATATCCAGAAATTGTTAAGATGGACTTGTAGGTCAAGGTAAATATAATAAATTAATTCGTGGTATACCCAAATGCATCAAAATATTAATGAAACCATATTAATCAATCAATTTATTAAATCATCCAACTAACTAATAAAACATCCAACCTTTCATTAATCCAAATAGTCATTTATCCATCCATCCAATATCCGTCAATTGATCCACCATTCACTCATTCATCCATTTATTCAAATGAAGAATATGAAGAATTAATTCATTTCCTTTAAAAACGACAATTACTTCACCTCAGAAATTAACTGACAAAATGTTATTCAGTAGTTGTGATCAATGCACACAAAAACATTGTATCAACGTTCATTCTTCCAACAAATCAACATTTTATTGGTCCACCAATTAGTCTACCTATACGACCCATACAAACATTCTGCGATTTGGCAATACAAAAATTGACTTATTTGTCAGACGATTCATTTCTAAAAATAATTAAACTTATTATTTTTTTAATACCTGCCCTAGATAACTATCAGTTTTTCCATACAGTTGTAACTAATACAGTGCATTACTAATTTCAACAGAGTGTATGCATACTGCAGTATATTTCTCTCCGTAGATATTGAATCTACCCAGTAAACCAGAGCGGAGTAGAGGGAGGCGACTTCCACCCTCTGTTTAATATCTGACTGAGGCCCAGTCATCTATCAGCCCCAAACAGACAAGAGTTTTATTAAAACTCGGAGCTGCTCGTCAATGACCTCTGTAGGATTGAGATGTAGAGGCCAACGGGGTCAACATGAGGTGCATTGTGACAATATAACTAAACCTAACTACATTTTATATTTGAATAGGAGGTTATACACCCCTAAATATTAATCCAACCAAACATTTCAGGCAGAATATATATTTAAAGACATTTTGGCCAAAATTATATTTGAGAATTGTTTTTCCAACAATGTCAAGGTGTGAGAGGATTGCTTTTAAATTCACACAATTAACTTTATTTTTGTCAGTGTGGAACTTGTTTGTTTCTTACTAAGGTATGTTATGAACCAAAACTCATATTACAGTATTACAGTACTAACGTATTAATGGGTTGGCTGGTGACTAAGTTATCAATTCAATCCCTGAAAACCCGAGGTTTATTATAATATAAATTAATTCGTCTCCAGATTTTCGTTATGAAATTTAAATGTAATTAAAACCCAGTTTTTTTAACCTCCAGTAAACAGTCTGAGGTTGCATTTGCATTTAATAAACTTTATTAAGGAATAAGAAATGGACCTTTGAATAATCGTGATTATAAATGCAGAAGGGCTTGAATTAATTATTGCTTTTAAAGTAATTGTTGGGTTGAAATCAGGGGGGTTTCAATTTAAAAATAATAAAAAACGTAAACAAATCTTTTAATTTCCTTGAGTTTACAATCTATGTTTTACCGGATACGTTTAGTTGTATTTGTAGAGTATTAGTACTATAAATTGTATATAGTTATTGATAACAATTCATACTATGCATAAAAATATATTTATATGACTCAAAAATTTTATTTGGATCTTTTATTAAACTTTGGTTAAATAAAAAACAAAGTGCTTACAAATATACTTTGTCATATAAACTAAATAGTGCGTTACTGATTTGATCTTAGGTTAGGAAATGATTCGCGTCTTAATCTATATAAATAAAATTACAGTTTTGTCTGTACATTGCTTAGAATCATGCAGTTTTTGGATATTTTTACGTTGCATAGCCTAAGAAAGCCGAAACGAGTCTTATCTCAATTTCTGTCTGTATGTCTGTCTGTCCATTCTGTGACTCTGTCTGTAACGCCAAAATGTCATTTTACGCTGCCTACTCCTAGAAAACTAGAGTACCGATCAAGGTTCTAATAATTTTTCTGTATTTACTGGATTGGTGAGAGTGTCTTTGGCTATAAAAACATGGCCTCGCTTCTTTGAAAACAAAATAACAAACCACCAAAAACCCAATTTTGTTCGATTTACGTCAAATTTTCTCCCAATGTTTACTATTACATTTTATGAAATATCGATCAGCTGTTTGGATTAGTTCTCACTTCTAGCTGTCACTGATATGTTTACATTCAAAGTTGTTTACAAATACCGCAACCATTTCCGATCAAGTTTTGTCAGCACATCCAAACCAAGTGAGATTAAAAACGTTGTGCCTTACTTAACCGCTTTAATTAATCGCAAGTGCAACGATTGTTCTTGAGTTTTGATAACCGGGGAAAATACCGTGAATCAGTGTTGTATTAGTGCAAGGAAACTTACATTTTTTTAATCATCGTCACCAATACCGTAGCTTACAAAGGTTTCCACTCATTGACGGCGCTTCAAGGACAGTTGTGTTAAGTGCATAGTAAAAAATCACAACTGCAGTGGGTGGGTGATCGTGGATGTTGCTGCGATCTTTCCGATTTCGCTGTGATCGTACCGTAACAGAGGTTTAACCATTGACTATACACCTCTACAGAGGTAGAGGTGACTATACACCATTGACTATACACCTCTACCTCTGTAGAGATGTATAGTCAATGGTTTAACTTAACAGATGTAGCTAAACTCGCTTTTCCAATGTGTCACTTTTGGTTTCTACTTACATTTCGACAACCATATCGGCAGTGTTGGGAAGTAGCGCGCTACAAGTAGCGACGCTACAGTAGCGCGCTACTTTTTTTGTAGCGTTAGCTGTAGCTACGCTACTTTTAAGATTTTGTAGCTTTAGCTGTAGCTAGCTACATTTTTAAAGTAGTTGTAGCGGAATTTTAGCTACTTTTCTCGCTACATTAACATTGTTTGAGATAGTGATTTTTATCATAACCTCAACCTTACGTGAAACAACCTCTTTCAAACTGAGATTTTCAAAAAAATTAGGCCTTACTTTCTTGGCCTTGCTTTCTTGGCTTCATACAGCTGGTTGCAGCCGTTTCATTCCCTATTACAACGTTGTGTGGACATGGAGGCCATTAAATTAGTGTTATCCACATTTTTGGCTCTCATTTCCTTAATTTACTACTCTATGATATTACTGTCAGATAAAATAAAATCGCTAGATGCAGACGACGTTTAAACGTTACCGGTGACAAGAGAAGCTATTGAATGCTTGCAAGTGATTGACAGGGAAATTAGTAATCAATTTAGTTTGTTTATTATACCGATATTGTTTCAACTTGGATTTTAATGGAAACTAACACTAAACCTTAAAATAATGAGAAAGCTGGTCTATCAACCTTTGCTTCAGCTGTTGATTGTGGTTCATCATCACAAGCCCTTCCTTGGTTAGATTACGAAGATTTTTCAAAGGTTTAATAAATTAACAAAGAGGAAATTACCTGATGTGATTTAAGATATGTATAGACTAAATGATAATTGTAACGAAAAAATCTCCATACCCTATAACATGAAACTTACATTGAAAAAATAGCATAGTTTGCTTCTGGTAACAGCTCTTGTATAGGACTATTAATTCCTAGGCTATGCTATGGTTTAAGACGAATACCAAGTTCCAAGTTCAATTATTAGGAATCCTATCTGTTTAGTCGTTGCAAGAACAAGCCTACTATAGCCAACTTGTTACATAGCCAAGTAGGCCTACATGTTATTTTTACTTTACAAATTTCAACATGTTTAAATTAAAAGCCGATTTCAGGATAAGTTACTGGATACTGTTTTCTGTACCAACTAGGTTGAAGCACAATTTGCCCTATGCATAATGACAATAAAGGACGATTTCTTGACATTGAAAAGTGTTATTCATAGAACAAGTAACTTATCACTTAAAATTTTATAGCAATGTCGTTTTTAACATTAAAAGAAAGGCAATAAACTCCAATTTCAGTAGGCTAGGCTCTGTAACACAAAAAAGTATTTTTAAATAATCGTTTTACAGTTTTATTGGTCTTAATTGTTAATATAAGACATCTATAAATGAATCTATATTAAAGAAATAAAATGAGCTTTTAAAATATAGTTTGGTTGTAAATCCTTTGAACTTAATGAAATTTACATTTAAGATGCTTAAAAATAATGCAATATTTAAATATAAGTACTAAATATGATGGGACACCGAACTATTTGGTTCTGTTGTTGAAATTTTAGGTTTATAATGCCAAAAAATTAAATACAATCTAGGAATAATTTGTTTTCCAATTAATGTTAGATACAATACTGACATTTTTTTAATGTTCAGTAAAAATGTAGTTGCAATTAATTTTACATTTACCTAATGTGCGTGGAATAAAAAGTAACGTCTTTGGAAAAGTAGCTAAAATTGTAGCTGTAGCTACATTTCATTGTAGCTGTAGTTGTAGCTAGCTACTTTTTCGGAACTGTAGCTCTAGCTGTAGCTAAGCTACTTTTTTGGAAATGTAGCAGTAGTTGTAGCTAGCTACATTTTAAAAGTAGCTTCCCCAACACTGCATATCGGTACTTTTGCTACTTAGGAAATAAAACTACAAACGTACAAAACCCCAGATTTGTGCGTTTTTTGTCACATTTCCTCAGAATGTTTGCTAGATATATGTACCGATTATTGTTTAGAGATTACGTAATCTTTTAAATAAGAAACCTTTGTTTGGATAAAGGTGGTTTCTTCAAACTGTCATTAATGTGTTAACATTAAAAGCTGCTTACAAATAATGTTATTAATGGGAAATAGCTTTGATTTTCGAAAACTTAAAAAAAATTTAAAACCAAAGGAGATTAATAACTTCGGTACTGCACCACATCAAGTGAAAGTTTTTTTTAGCAAACCATAGTGAGGTTTCAAAGCTTTACGTTGTTAACGTTACATGTTACATGTTTTGTGGCCTGTGTATTTATTTATTTATATAGCCTATTTGCCAACAGAATAACACCTATAATACAGTTTGATTAGAAGGACAGTTTGAATTAATCGTAAGTAGCCTACTACTTACAGTTCTTTTCTCAAATGTAAACGTTGGTTTTTGGTACTGCTACTTTTCCTTTCCTTTTCTAGAACCGGTGGTAGCAGTAAGAATCATTTTTACAACTTACAAACACATCACTATTTTCACTATTTATTTATAAACACTGCACCTTATTGCTTATTAAATTTAATTGATGTCTTACTGTATAATTTTTAGCGTTTTCTGTCTGTACTCCAAAATGTTGTGTGGACTCAATTCTGTATTTGTGTGTGTATGTCTATTGGTAACGCATTAATATCCTTATTTTTCGTGGAAAAGACAAGAGCACCATTGTTAATAAAAATTTCAACCCGAATAAAGTGTGCAGTAGTGAGGTTGAGGTAGTGTTTTAACTACTTTTAACCAGTGTGAAAAGTAACTTTCAATTACAAGCCTACCTTAGGGCTATGCCTCATAGATCTATACTGTAAAGCAATTCCTTTCATCGTTAGATATAAAATATGGACTAACACGATCGGGTGACATTTAATTGCGAAGTATTCGTTTTGGCTTTGAAACTGTCAGATATTGTATTTGAGAAGGTTTATATGTATTCCTAAACAATTATAGTTTTGCCATCATATCTGGAAAATGCACACTAAATATGCAAAACAACTCCTTTTCTGAATATAAGGTTTTAACTTACTACAGTACAAGATTCCCGTACGTAGAATGGGCAAACAGCTAGTTAAATTATAAACATTTTACTTTGTATAACAAATGGTAACCGGCTCCTAGTAGGTCCACATGCTTTGAAAAAGCCCCATACTTAATTATAGGATATTTGAAATAAACTGTAGTGATAAACCAATTTTCAAGTCCTTTAAATCGATCAATGTATCAGATGTAGGTGTGTTCTTGTTGTTAATCAAACATTTTATAAGCTTCATTTTTCCCCACGTAGAATTAGTTTTTAAACTGCAAATCAAAATTCAACCTAAACATTCATATTAAACTTCAAATTAAAAAGATAGTACTAAACGTTTGCTAAATCAAACAGTTTTACAAAAAGTCGTCCTTCACTAGGTTAACACTATGAAATTTAAATGTTACAGGAGGGTCGAGGGAGAAATATTTCCTTTCCTTTTTGGGATTTTAATTAACACTTTCTTGGCAGACAATTATCAAGGTCCAAGTTAATAATTTCGCTCTTGCATATTTATAAGAGATTTATTAGTCATAATTCAGATTTTATGAGTTCTTGGGTAATATTTACATCAATTAAAAATTCCATCTAGTTAACACAATTTATGCAAAATGTGCAAACCCGAGAATTTACTTTCCATTTTGGATTTAGTATAATCTTAAGTGACTAAAAAGTAATCATTGGGTGAAATCAGAATTTGATTTCCTCATTAAACGTTTAGCAACAAAATAATCGCTTACTTTTCGTACTTGTTAAGACAGACTTGATACTTTATATAATTCATCTATCACGGTCACGGCATACAATATCATCGCAATTGGCATGCGCCGGTTCTAGTAGTTAGAGTGGTGGAAATCTGTTGTCAGGTACCAGGTTCAAATCCTGTTAATCACCAAAGATTTAGCTGTAACATATCGTCATTGCCTGGTGGTCCGGAGTTCGCATTACAGAGTGTTTTCATAAATTTGAAATCAATACAACGGATAATCCTTTGGGCAGTGATCAAATGTCTCTGCATTGGTGAAATCTCCAAATAAATCCATAGTATGACTTAATAATTGGCACATCACTAATTACATTGTGGTTTATGGATGATATATAGAACACATACACGTATGGTATGATAGTCTCACAACAAAAGTTCTATATATTAAAATAAAATCCATCGAAAAAGCATTTTTAATTTATTTCAAATATCCCTTAGCTCCATCACTATCTGCTTACATTAATCAACGAAAAAGCTAATTAAATCGTTAAGTATGTCAACTGTAAACGATCAAGAAGAGTGTTTATACTTTTCAGTTTGTTTTATGATGATACAATATAAGGGTTTCTTATCGTCAAAACTCTTCCATACCACCAGTAGTACAACCTGATACTGGTAGTACAATATAAGGGTGTCTTATCTTCTAAACCCTTCCATACCACCAGTAGTACAACCTGATACTGGTAGTACAATTTGAGAGTTTCTTATCTTCAAAACCCTTCCATACCACCAGTAGTACAATATGAGGGTTTCTTATCTTCAAACCCCTTCCATACCACCAGTAGTACAACATGATAATGGTAGTACAATATGAAGGTGGTACTACTCTGGAAAAATGAAAATCCAAGTAACCTTGTGTTATCTACTTTATGTTTAGCAACAACGTTGAAGCAGAATTAGTGAGAGTATAAGAATTGACTTGTGGATACTGAAGTAGACCAGCTGAAGCTGGAATTGGATCTATATGGACCAGCTGTAGCAAATGTTTTTTTTTTTTTTTTTTTTTTTTTTAAAGAACGTAGCAGTGTGAGCCAGTCACAGAATGCGCTAGCGTAACGACCAAAACTCAATTTTCTACCTAATATTTTGTTGTTGGCAAATTTGAGGATTCATAACAGTTGCTAAAGCTCACAATAAGTCATTCCATTAGTTTGAGTTGGTAAAAAAGATTGTGTATTCCACAGAAATCAGTAATAATTTAGACCTGCACAAAAGGTTGGCTCACATCAACTACGACGATTTTGGTTTAAAAACTAGCAGCAAATTTAACATGGGGATGGAATCTCTTAAGCTAAATTTGAAGTAGATAACATGTTAACCCACTTGTTTCGTTAAGATGCGAGTATTATATTGTATTCCAGCATACATTCCCTGGCGTAAAAGTGCAGTAACATTCAAGGTGAAGAGGTGATGCAAAACGCGGGAATGATAGCGCAGTTTTGGCGGGAGATGTGGGAGGGTTGCTGATAATGAGACCCGCTGTAACCTTACGTCTTTACAGCCACATGAAACACAGACTGAGGCCGCATAACCCGGGACATAACCTTGCCTGGTTTACTGCTTATATCTCGCCTCTGTCAACCGTAATGGGAGAGATGTAAAAATATATTAAAGAAATTCATATTGAGAAGTTTCCATAGGAGTTGTTAGCCTTTTAGATACTACATTAGATTGGAATCGATAGCCTTTTTTTTGTTGTTTTCCACTGAGCAATACATAATTAGTTGTCTCCCTGATAAACCATGATCATAGTTTGTATTTTCACATAGCAGTAATCGATGCAAGTTTTAACTACGGTACTATTCCATGCAATATTCTTATAAGAAAACTGCCCAAACGCTGGTCTTGTCATGATTTAACAGCGAAATTGTACAAGTTTCATTACGTTGGTTATGAATTTATTAGACAGTTTATGAGATTTGACAGGTTTCACGTTAAAAGTAATAACGGTTTTTTACCTTGACTTGTCAAATGTAATTTTCCTGTAATTGTATTTTTCTGCAATTTCCAGCATCTCAGATAGATATACCTACTGTAGTCTTTTCCACAGAAAGTTGAGGTAGTATGTAGAACAAATGCCCAACATCTCAATTTTACCTAATTAGCCCTACTCAAAGTTATTGTGAAGAGCTGGAGGTTGATGCAGAATGTAGAATAATTTGTTTACCTAAGGATAGCTAAGGAAATATCTACCTTGTCACAGCCAAAGGTGTTAATGTGGATGAAGTATTCATACCTGCTGCAAACTCAACATCCTCTTTTGTTATCGTAGTAATAATAATTTTACCCATTACTACCTCACCCCTGTTAAAACCATCACCTCCCCAATAATCCCTCCGGGTGTCCAGTAGATAATCCCTGTTTGATTCACCTGTCTGTCAGTTACCGTAGTGTACTCTATGACTCCCAGGTGCTCCTTGCCTCCTACTGTATAATCAAATCACACACTCCAGCGAGTCTTAAACAATATGTGTTGTGGTTCTATATGTTCCCCTCCACAGTTCTACTCACTCTATAAGTTCTCGCTTTAATGTAATTACCATTATTGATTTCAGATTCAGTTACAAATTTACCACTGAGTAAGCGTGTATAAGGTTCTAAGGACCTCTATTATTTTTGTAACAAAAACTGTTATCGCTATGATTCAACATATATAATCTCAACATGAAGATGCACTTGTTTTACCTCTGTAATTTCAAAAGTTTAAGAAATTTAACACTACTTCGAATTTACACATTTTTTAGTTTGAAAAGGGTTTTGTATGTTTCAATCACAGCTATAAATCGTAAGTTTAATTGAAAATGTCATTAACAAATGATAAAATGCGCAAAAATCAACAATTGAGGTACCTTTGAAACTTTTATTACACGTATAATTCTACTCCTCGGCTAGGTGAATCTTTCTGTCCATGCTTGTCAACTTGGGACAAAATAAAAACTCCTAACCCGCTATACCACTTGTGGTATGGGACGGGTTTGAAGCACAGCAACCCCAGTATCGTGCTGTACCACTGGTGGTATGAGAGGGGTTTGACACTCTGCAACCCCAGTATCGTGCTGTACCACTGGTGGTATGAGAGGGGTTTGAAGCACAGCAACCCCAGTATCGCGCTGCACCACTGGTGGTATGGGACGGGTTTGACGCTCTTCAACCCCAGTATTGTACTGTACCATTGGTAGTTTGGAACGGGTTTGACGCTCTATAACCCCAGTATTGTGCTGTGCCACTGGTGGCATGGGACGGGTTTGACACTTTGCAACCCCAGTATCGTGCTAAAACCAGTATTACGGGATGGGTTTGAAGCACAGCAAGATATCAAAGCAATATCACTGTCCGTGTAGCACGACCGACAATCAAAGATGGCGCGGTGTCGCTACTGAACAAACCCCGGCCTTTGTAAATAAATCGCAAAAACATTCATTAGAGCAGAGCCTTTGTGTGCAGTACACGGACAATATGACGGCGTTGACAACGCTGTACGTGGAACTGTGACGTCAACTGTGCGAGCTTTAACTAAAACATTTGCTAATAAGTCGTCATTAATTTATGTTCCATTCAACATTTAATTATTATTAATTAATATCTTTCAACGATTTTTCTGTAATTTGATACATAAGATGATAAATAGAGGGTCTTGATTTTGATAACCGTTGTGTTTGTTAGGACTCAATTTAAACATGTTTTCAAACTGATTATTCTTGAATTGTTAATATATGGAATAAGCTAAAAAACTACTGTAAGTGTCATGGTTAAACCTAAACCCGGGACCATTTTTTTCGTCCCCATAGGTTAAAGACGCCATGTTTAGATTCATTTAACTCAGAAATAAAAACCCATCCAAGTTTGATTACAATTAACGTGTAAACCTACTATTATTTGATGACGACAAACTTTTGAATACACTACTTATGCAAATATGTATGAGTTAAATAAACAATATTTTTTAAGTTAATTCAGTAAAAATTTGTTTAGAAGTTACAAAAGTTAGAAACAAGGAATCCTAGCGTGTAAAATTAAGTGCTGTAAAACTATTAAATTACAAAATATAGTTGGGTTTAGTTATATTGTCACAATGATCATGTTAACCCAGTTGGCCTCTACATCTCAATCCTACAGAGGTCATTGACGAGCAGCTCCGAGTTTTAATAAAACTCTTGTCTGTTTGGGGCTGATAGATGACTGGGCCTCAGTCAGATATTAAACAGAGGGCGGAAGTCGCCTCCCTCTACTCCACTCTGGTTTACTGGGTAGATTCAATATCTACGGAGGGAAATATACTGCAGTATGCATACACTCTGTTGAAGATTTGATTATTGAATATATTTTTACATAAGAAAACTTGTACCAGAATGTGTTTAGAGAAAATTAAATAATCTACTTAAATATTTATTAGTTACATTTGTGCTTTAAACTAGCTTGCATTTATCCAACCACAAGCAGTTTATAATCATGTAGATTCTTGTATTTTGGTAACAACTTATATGCAGCACATATATAAGCTGAAGGCTTGTATTTCTATAGTTTAAATGTGCGTTTACTATGATTACTGGTTATGGATAATTTGACATGGTCGTGGCTATAAAAACAGCTGGGCTTGGTAGAACAGCTGCTCAAGACGTTTAACTAAAATTTACACGTAATTTCTACGTATTTTTTTTAGGAAACCAAAATGGACACACAACAGCTGATTTACAATGAAAAAAGTGTCACATAAATCCACTTCAGGAAGAAATACAAATAACCTAAAGAGCAAAAAACTTAGAATCCTGAGGAAAACTTCAACAATATAAACTAAAAGTAAGGTAACCTAATCTGAAAAACCAACAGAAGGATTTAAAACTCTTAAATTAATTTTGGACTGAATTTATACATCCTACATCTACTCCGGATTCTTCAATCTACAAAATGTTTAAGAGGGAAGAAATTTCTAAATAACAATGCTTCAATAATCCCCAAAACGAAACTCTTCATATACCAAAATAGCAAAACTTCCCCAATTTCCACACTTAAACCAAAACATTATCACAATTCCATAAAACTTACCCAATAAGTTTCATCTATTTCCTCACAATAAATCCCGCCTTCAGGTAGAATCTCCTTAATAACTGAGTCTTGAATAGAGGCAGTATCACAAGGGGGGTTTAATAAGTGCAACAATGGGCGCGTCGCTCCACGGTGGTCCCGCTTTGTAGCCGTGTATTGATGCACACGGGATTAGCCGATATTTAAATCGTCCCCCGGGCGTATTAAGATCAGATTCACTTAGCTGTTTGGCCGTCGTCGGGTCACGTGACCGCCACCTGTCAGCTGATCTGGTCACGTGAACCATCAGCTGATACTGTGACGTAATTGTTCGGAGCAAAGTGGTTGTGAGAGACTGAAAAAGTATTGTTGGGAACGTTGATTGAAGGTGTGTGATAGGAATTTGACAATGGGCTCGGGGGTTTCAATACCAGGGTTCTCGAATAGGGTATAAGTATGAAGAATAGTTGGTTGGTATTTTGGAAGTATGACTGAATAAAAACTAGGTTAGGAAAATTGACTAGGAATCGACTAGGTTTTTTTGCATGCTGGAATCTACTCCATAATACCTATTGCTTTCTCTTCCTATACAAGTCAACTCCAAACAACAATATACAACCCCACCAACAAATAATTATTTTTGTAACTAGCTTTACACTCGCGTTACACATTATATTTTGATATTGAAATAATATTTAAAAATTATAAAAACTAGATACAGTGGATGGTAAGGTTATTTTTAAGTTTTACCAAGAATTTCAAACTAATAAATTCATTATAGTTGAACAAAACAGATCGTACAGCATAATATCATTGAATGCTGCATAAAACGTGGTTTAAAACTGTACAGGTATTTTTATAATTCAAACATGTTTGGCTATAATACATTTTAAATAAGCCTTTGTGTTCATCTGTTAGCAGTTTGTGTCCAAATAACTAACATTCTTTGCTATCCCTTACCGCCAAAAATTTAATTTAATTATTTAAAAAGTTTGGTGTTGTTGTATTGAATAATAAATGAGTTCGAAATTTTCATTTATTTTGTATTATTAATTAAATTATTATTAATTATTTTATTTTTATTTTATTGATTAAGTAAGTTTACTAGGGGCATTTGAACATGTTGAAATCTACTTCACAATTTATTTTTTTAGCGTATTAGCGTTTTAGGGTTGTAATTTATTTATCTCTAAATTAAATTTAAATGTCTTCAAACTTATTTTTGATACTGAACTATCGGAGTACTTTAACTGGTAAAATTTACAGATATGTTTTTTTTCTGGCTGTATAACATTTAAATAACCATCTGTATTAATTAATTCCCTCTTTGAGTCCAAATAACTAACATTCATTGCATTATTGAAACAAGTGTACCTTTATGATTTTTACTGTTCAGATAATAAAATTGTCTGGAGTACAAAAAATACGTCTAATAACACTTATAATAACATATTTACACTTATAATGTTTACTCACAAGACGGCAAATGCATATAAAAGATGGTAAGTGGTGATCGATTTCGATTGGACATTCCAATCATCATCAGACCTAATAGGTGGTCTGATTATGATTGCAGTGACAATCGAAATCGATCACCACTTACCATCTTTTATATGTATTGTGAGTAAACAGTATAAGTGTAAATATATTATTGCAGGTGTTATTTGACGTATTCTTTGTGCTTTTAGGTAATTTCATAACCCGTATCATGCTGATCAAGAAGTTATTTAATCAAATTGTTACTTATAATGTTATTGCTTCGCATATTGATTTATTTATATTTTCCAAGTAATTAATATCTCTAGATTCTAGTAATTAAAATCTCTAGATTGCATAGTGTCCCTACGACAAAAACACTTTCTTACAAACCAGACAAAAGAATACATCCGAGATATAGTCTTTAAATCACAAAATCTTCAATTAATGCACGAAATTGGCCGATCTTGAACCAAAGTTTACCGTGTCGTCTAACTTCTCTTTGATGCATTGCAACAATCCATATTCAGTGTGAGATACAATTCAATAAATATTACTTCTGATATCGTTCTAGTATTGCTGTCTTTTTGTATTTGTTATTGGATTATGAGACGTAACTTCTATGTGACGTAACTCAATTACCTTGATTATTTAGAAACCTAACTTTTTGCTTTCAACCCTAATTAGATAAACAAAATTAACTAAAAACATAATCTACAATATCCAAATTATATAAGTACATTTCTTACTTAAACTCAACCAATACACTGAGAACCCTCCTAACTCTTGTATTGTATCCATACTTGTCATCTCTACAGTATTTGACTCGGCCCAGATATAACTCCGCCACATATTGCCTCGTCCAATATGAGCTTGTTCGCTCCAGGGTCATTGTTCACATATCTCTACTGGATATTGGACTCTTGGACTTTCATGTGTCAAATCCTTTAAGGACCGAAGCAAAGAATACATTGTGAGGAGAGAAGACGTGGTTATCATAGTTTGACTTCAGTGGAGAGAGAATGGAGATAGATGATAACTTAACAAAAACACTATATGAAGAAACTGGATGATGGTATCGGTGCTAAAATAAGTTAACAAAATAATTATTTTGATGCATACATTTTTCCCCTGCATGTTTTATTTATTTTGCATAGTGTGATTTTTGGACTTTTTGTTTGTGAGTCAATAGGAAATGCATCTTAGTTTTGTTGTTTTTAGTTTAGTTTAATTAAGTGACGTGGCCAATTATTCTAAAACCCCGTACGTCTAAATAAATATTTAATCCAGCCGTTTATGTCTATTTCGCTTTAAAACAACTCGCAACATTTTCACTTCCAGCCGTAAAACTTCTCAAACATCACAGTTTGTAGTGCGAACAAACCCGCGCTATTTTATATACTTTCCCGCCAATTTGACAGCCCAAAGCACAACGTATCACTCGATCCCTGTCACAATAGACTCTTATCTCAAATCCTTGATAGTCTGGACACCTGCCGGCTACTGTACACTTGTACCGTGGGAGCGCCCTGGGGAGCCACCGGGGGAGCCACCAGCGCCACCAGGGGGCGCCGTTCATAACCTCCCCGTCGCGCCTGTTGACAACAATCCCTGTTTACTCCTTGGATTTCCAAGCCATGAAAAGTTCTACGAGGATTATTCTAAAGCTCCTTGAAACTTACTATGTGGTCTGCGTTGGTGGCCGCAATTTAATACGCAGCGGGAACTCTGTAAATGAATGCTAGTAAGCCAATTCGTTTTAGTGTATTTCCTGTGGTAGATTTGGAGAAAGGGAAAATGATTAGGGTATTAGCATGGCTAGTTTTCTACTATGATTGTTATCTTATTGCCTTTAGTGGAAGAAGTTCTCGAATGCACGCAGATAGATGTCGTCGTCCGAAAGACATTTTTCTTAAAACCTACGGCTTACGGAGGGAACCAAAACACCAGAGCACAACATACCTAAAAGTCATTGGTGAGATTTGAAGCCGAGTTAGAAAAACAAAAGCCTCTGAACGTTAAGTTGCGTTCCTATGGTACAAAAATTGATAGTGCCGACTTCTGATCTAGAGGGATCAGTGTCATAGCGTCACTACAAAGCTAATACAATGCAATTCCTAGCGAAGATTTATATTGGGATGATGTTTTCTATGCTTTGGATGTTTTGTGAGTTACATAAAGTACATAAAGTTTTTAAGGACACGCTGACTCATATTAACAAAATGGGAGAGGTGACATTTTGCTAAACATAATAAATCGTTAAATATTTCTCATTTTCTGGCGTGGAAGTTTGCTGTCTGTATAGTCTTTATCGTGACGGTGGTTGAAAATCCAAACAGATATAAATACAATATCTAATCAGAACAGACTAGTTCACCAAACGTACATTTTACATTTTCATAAAAATATTCCACAAAGAGGGAAGAATTAATTTTAATCCGACCACATAATGTTTCAGCGAACAAGTAGGGATCATGTTTGCAACAATATTACCCGCACGACCACAACAGCTGACATTTAAAATCAGCTGGAATGTTTTGTTTGGCACGGTCAGCTGATTATGTTTGCCGCCACCGCAAACGCTCTCCACCTTTCAAACGCGTAACTCGACCTCTGATAAAACACTAATTAATGCGATCAGCTGATGATCGACATGAGTGGTTGCGGCTGTATGGAATGTCCACTGAAGATAGAATATTCCACCAATACAGGTGTGGTTTGCCAGTTTGGTGGCCAAATCGATTAGTTTGTTTAGAAAAAGTTTGTTTTTAACTAAAACATTTATTTTGCTGCAGATTTGGGAATTTGTAAAGTAACATAGGTTTATGCTTGTGTAAAAATACTGTTTTTTTAGAACTGGTTAGGATATCATTTGAAATTACTGTGCACTTCAGTAGACGATTTTAAGCAGTTGTTTTATTTGCTTTTACATTTGAAAGAAATGTCGCCGGTGCAATTCCTAAGTAAAACTATACAATTTATCAGAAAATGTTTTGATACATAATATTTACATAGAAAAGGTACAAGGAAACGTAGCTTTTGTGCAAAATTATTTCCCAATCTTTAATGTATCTTACACTTACCATTATTATTCTTCAAAAATACATATACGAGGTGGTAAGAGCAGTTAAAATATGGTAAGAGCCGCAAATTCCTAACAATATGGTACTAGTAGTCTAGTTAAAAAATACAGTTTATTTACCGAATAACAAAAATTTAAATACCGATTGCTTTAACGATTATTTATTCGAAATATTCGTTGATGGAGATTATTTACTGACTGAGAAAGAAAAGTAGACTTCGAGTTTAATGCGGGGTAATTTAGTAATCACTCTATTCAAAACTTAGACGATTTTATAAAATAAGTTATATCCATACGACGATTAGACACCAGGGTACTCAATTGATAACAAATATAATTAATTAAAGAATGAGTTTTGACTTTTGTAGTGACTTTTTCACTAAAACCATTTACTAAGAACCCAATGATCAAGTACTTCTGAATTATTATGAACATCATAAAGCGACTGTCCACCAGATCGAACCATATACCTTCTGTTTCTATGCGAACACTACACCCACCCCCATAGTTTTACAGGTGATTACTCCATTACCAAGGTGATTAACCAAGGAGCGTTCCCAGACCACGGGGGTCCAGCTCGCTCTAATAGCTTGTTTATTGATAGTTGATAACTGCCGTGACGTCAGGGCTGAAATCGTTTCACAAGTGACTAAACACACTTTGATGTCGGCTCCCACGGCCGCGTGCCGCGTGGCTCGGATCCTACTAACCAGAAACTGTCGCCGACGCTGGCTCTGAGCCCCCGGTCAATTTGTAAATAGTCGCCACGCGTGCGGAGCGTGCCAATAAAGCGACCCTCGCTGCCAAACACCCCCCGGGCCCGCCAAAAACACCCCCCGGCCCGCCAAAACACTCGACCCGCTGGAACTGCCACAATTTCCGGGGTTCACAATTTCGCAGGGTCAACACCGATGTGTTGTTTCCTGCGTCGAAATTGATTCTGTCAAAGTTGTGTGGGAAGAGTTGATTATTTTGTATTTTTGTACCTGATATAGGGTGTCCTCAAAATATTAGTGCAAATTTAGGGTGTGAGTTATAACTTTTAACCAAATATGTTTTTTGTAAAAATACGAATTTACAAAAATCCAGCTTTTAACAGATGTCCACAATTTTTGCTAATAAGTTTTTCGATATTTTACACTTATCATCGACACATTTGGCTGTGTAAAAGACAAAACCAATCTCACGAAGTCGTAGTGTCATCAGGAGTACCCCAAGGCTCTGTTCTTAGACCTGTCCTTTTTTAATCTTCATCAATAACATTTCTAGTAGAGTGCCAGATTTTGATCCTTCTACGTTTGCCGATGACACGTTTTTTTGCTTCAATGCTAACGATCGATTGCATCTTGAAAACCCAGCAGATCTGAATTAAATACAGCTTTAACTTACTACATGATCTGCGTGCGTAGGACGGGGCTACAGCCAGTTTGAATATTCTGTTTTACGCTTCTCAATGAAAGGACAGCAAACAACTGTTGTCATAACAACACAATCTTCATCATAAATTTTAATAATTTCTGTAAATTTTTCACTCTTTAGGTAAATTTTACTCTGTGATGGATGATCATAAAACCAAAGATTTTCCGAAACAAAATCTGAATTGGAAAAATAATGTTGCAACTTGCGAACCCAACTTAGTGCAGATTCCAAAATCAAAGCATTCAATGCATTTAAATCCATACGTAAAGCTAATGAGAGACTTTAGAAACAAACATGGAGAAGATGAAGTTGCTCCTACAATGATGACGGCTAAAGTTAGGAACTTGAGTAACAGACGCTTAAGTGGTCAGAAGAGTTCTGGTGACATTAATAAACATATTACTCAGTAATGAACATGACTGATGCGTTAAGACTAAATTATAAAATTGTGTAACTTTAATTTGAAATTAAATGATCAAATTGAAAATTTGAGCTGTGTTGGAAGGATGGAAATAGTTTCATTTTTTTAGCTAGTAAAAGAAGTCGCGCTTGTCAATCAGGGTTAGCACAAATACAAGAAAAATTAATAATTATGAGGACTATAATGTTTGTCTTTATGTATTTAATTTTAGCATACTGTGACATAAAGTTATATTTTATTGTTTTACACATTGGGGAAAACATTGTTTTTCCAATTGAAGTTTTCTTTAACTTTATCATTGTTTTGGTCTCTAAGCGATGGCTTGTTAATTACGTAACAGCACTTGAATAAATTTTTATTTTAGCTGAGTCGTAAACCAAAAAACTAAACCAAAATGTGTACTATGTAAAGAATATGTTTTAAGTTCGAAAAGGAACAATGTTATAAGCATTCATCTTTAAAAGTGTACTATTTGGCATTAATATTCACATTTCCTACAATACTGTTTGTAGTCAAATGTCATTTTTCACTTTCAAAGCTTATGTAATATAATATATTTCTTTACTTGGAAAAATACTAATCAACACGAGCCATAGTTTAACGACCGATTAGAGTCCTAGGTTGGAAAAAAGAGTTAAAAAGACGCATTCACAATGAAACACAAATAGTTCGGTGTGATAAATTATCAAATCAAATCAACCGATCAATTCGAAGTATTTTATGTGTAAAGGTCATCTCAACACCTCCACCACACTGAAACCTACGCAGACTTCATCAGATCCGAGATTGAAACTGCGTAATACGGAGACACGGTATCAGAAAACGAGGAAGAAAATTAAAAACGAGAAAAAGTCGCATGATGAAAACCGAGTCTTTGAAACTTAATGAGGCTTGCCGTGTAGCGACACAAGGAATGTAATAAAGCTTGTAATACGGCGCTGTACAACAAAAATTGCTTTTTCATCAGGATCTGATTTTTCTCTTTATTCCATGTCATTCGACCTTTGGAAAGAAACCGATCAAAGGATCCAAGTCTCCATATTGAAACAGGAGACGTAGCTACGAGTATTGGAGACAAACAAACTCATATAGACTTACAATGGGAATAGGGAGATGTTTGGTAGATGGGGAAACCAAGAGTTACAATTTGATATAACTATGATGTAACATATATAACATAGGTTAAACAATGTTAAGGTATGTGAAACTAATTTCAAGAAGTTGTGCTCGTAGTATCAGCTTGTGGATCAGAATGTAATGATTGTATTATTGTGGCTTCTCCTTAAGTACTCGAATTCATTGTATTCAAGAAACTAGAATTTAATGCCTTAGCCGCTTTGATTTGGTTATGCGAAGGAGAAATCTATTTTTTTAAGACGTCATGCAAATGAATGTTATGTAGAGTTGCCATTAGTGAAATACCAAACTGAATTGAGTATATAGTCCTGATTTAAAAAAAAGACGATACAACAGAATTTTAAATAAAACATCCTCTAGTTATTTTGAAGTTAAGGCAAATGTCTTCCACTTAGACCAAACTAAAATTATTTGATGTGTTTCATTTTAAAGGTATACAATTTATCAGAGCTGCAAATATTGTTCGATCTTTGAGAAGATAGTTGAAATTATCTCTTTGCACCCAACAATTAAATATATTTCTAAGTGATAATGTAAATTCAGTACATAAAATGATAATTCATCGTAACTTACTGATCACAAATGAATCTAAAGAACAGTTAAGCTAGAATGTGTTGGTCAAAGTTTAAAGTTTATTTTATGATGAAAACATAGTGTATGCAAACGAATATAAAAAAAATATTCACATAACTTTTTAACATAAAGAATCACGTCTTCCAAAGTGCATTTGCTAATAAACATTTTCAATTAGACCACAAAGCGTTACTATTAACCAAAATTTTGACACACAACCAACAAAAATATTTTTACCCTCATAAACTTTTCATGTCATTCAACTCTGAATTGCAATTCTCAACACATCTAGAGAAAGTAAAAGAGCCGAGTGTCGAAAGGCAAGTCTTGTAGACGTGTTCCCCCCAGTTACAGCTTGATTAATGGTGAAACTTAATTAAAAGTAAAATTAGGGTAGCATTCGTACGAGGCTCGTTACTTGGACAAATCTTTGCCGTCTGCTACATACCACGACCCCCCCCCCCATGCCCCCCTCTAATATATCCCCCCATACGGCGCTTAAACCTATGAGATCTCTTACAGTGACGTATGGCGCGATCGTGGCCCACTCTGACAATTCCACAACGATTATTCGAGATATATCGCGCAATAGTAATTTTATCTCACTTTTCATGGCTTCACATATTCGTTTTTCATCGTACAGTGGTGAAAAGAATTTTTTTTAAGTATTTGTGGTGAATTAAGGGGTTTTGTGGGTTTTAAATTCGTTAGGAAGGTACTTTTTATTAGCTATTATTTTGTGTATACGTATAGAACATTATATAGAAGCAGTCATTATTTTTTACGTAATTATGACATTTTTTCAGTTTTCTATCTCAAACCACTGAACTAAATTACAAGAAATTTCACTTAAAAGGTAACCTACGATACCTCGGAATGTCTTAAGCATCTCGTAGTTGTATCTTTTTATTTGGGCTTTACTCCAGGCCATATTTCTGTGTTGGGGCTTTGGAAAATAATATTGATAACCCTATAGGGCAAAGACTTAGGCTAATACCTGCTATGTTGAAATTTGTTGTTGTATTAACGTTTTTTAACAATATTACGATTATACTTTCGTACACTTGATTCAGAACGACAAAATGAAATTTATATTTGACCAATGTTTATTTTAAATAACCTATAAATACCATTTGTTGTAAAAATACTATATACCATGATCAGTGGTGATAATATAGGCTATCGTTCACCACAAGGGTGTATTTGTTTTCTACAGAAGCTTTAAAGTAAAAGCTTGATTTTTTGTGTTTCGGTGATCAAATTCAGCTGCGAAGCACGGCAAATATTCAAACATTGAAATAACTAACACAAATTAAAACGAACTATAGTTTCACCTCGAACATTTCACCCTATGATTGAAAACTACGTAGTTAAATTCCTCAATAAATATTTCTACATAATTAAATTTTTTCTCTCGTTTGTTTGTGTACGCTCCCTCATCAGAATTGCTGATTGGGAAACATTTGCAGCATTCGTTCTTAATTAATTTCCAAGCTAGGGAATATAAAAAGGCTCTAAGAATGTATTGGGGGTATCGGCTAGGCATGGCTGTGGGGCGGGCTGCCCGGAGCTTGGAATTCCCCGTCGAACGCAAATAAAAATACTTCCACCATTCTTCACATGTATTGGTTTCTATTATTCAATTATTTATTTGCGGAAGTATTTCAATGAGGGGTGTTATTAGTTTTACATAGTTTTCTTTCCCTCTCGTTATAAATTTGAGAAACATACTTTACACAGTTCGTTGGTACATGTCGGTAGAGAACTATATAGTTATTGGACAAAAATGTGTTTATTTGCCTGAAATGCAACTTCGTCATTAAACCTATTAGAAAGTCTTTCATATTTAAACCTCACCTAACACTTAATAAACTACTTAATAAGGTCCTCTTAGCAAGTTCTTTTTTCTTACGCTATTAGTGTAACAATGCATTAACTAAACTTAATAACTGTGCCCCTTGTTAACACAGTTAAATTTAAGATCCCAATTAATATTGAAATGTAAGAAGATAATCCGGTAGAATTTTTAACCTAATTTCACTAGCTTAATCAGTTTTCGCCAATCCCTTACAACGTGTTAAGTTTTCAGCTCAGACGATACAGTTTTGCATAAAACACGAAAAGGTACAAATAAGTATTAACTATATCGACCCTAGTTGCATAGCTTGTTACTATTTTTTTAACAAAATCGAAACCTCAACTTTCTCCAAGAAGCTAAAAACACTCCACACTTAAACACAATTAAATTGAAAACCAAGATTATTCAAAAACTTAAAATTATTACAGAAACTTAAATTACACTAGACACAAAATTTCATCTCACTATACATGTAGAAAAACGAAGAAGCAACTTTCCTGAAGAGCTAAAACCACACAAATTTAATCTGCATTGCCAGCATGTACTATTCATGATAAAATACAAACACAAAATTATTCAAATAGCATTATAACCAGACCAAAAATCACTTTTACTTTGCTATTCATGTAAAAAATGAAAAACCGCGATCTATAACAACGCCCGACTAAAAATTACTTTGACCCTACTCTTTAAAATAAAGTCATCGAGACAATATCTATATTCTCTATATTGATATAGATGAGTTTGTAAACAAATAGCACCACATCAAACAAAATGGAATGTCCGTTGAAACAAAATAAAATAAATATCTCCGAAAATCTAAAACCACAACACTAACCCTCACTATAAACTTTCCAATGCAAAAAGTCTAAACCACAATTTCCCTAAAAATACTCAACGACACGCGCCCAAACAAAAAACCGACCCCCTCTGTAAAAGCTGCACTTTGCGCCCCTCTATAAAGGCCGCACCTGCATCATTCGTTCAATCTGTTTCAAGAAATTTTCCGCATCTCAAGCGGTCATTTGTCATTGCGTAACTAGGGGGGTGAGGAGGGGAGGGGGAGCAGCTGCCCCTGTTAGTCATGGATTGGAATTCACGCATCAAACTAATAAAGGGGAACATATTTCGCCCATCCCCTTGTATTATGCGCACCCTAACTTTTGTTTAAGTTTAGCGGATCACTTGTTAACCCTTTAAACGTTTTGTCTGCGCACAAGTGGCGTCGGGCTGATCGCAATGGTTAAAAAATACTTTCGAATCGATTACCGAGCTGATTGAGACGTGGGGTGTGCAGTCGAGGTCGTAACAGGTTCCATTGTAGATATGGGGCAGTGATGTTGAAAATGTAAGGTTAGAGTTGAACTTATGCAAGTAGACTATCATCCTATGATCATTGAGACGTGGGGTGTGCAGTCGAGGTCGTAACAGGTTCCATTGTAGATATGGGCCAGTGATGTTGAAAATGTAAGGTTAGAGTTGAACTTATGCAAGTAGACTATCATCCTATGATCATTGAGACGTGGGGTGTGCAGTCGAGGTCGTAACAGGTTCCAGTGTATATATGGCCAGTGATGTTGAAAATGTAAGGTTAGAGTTGAACTTATGCAAGTAGACTATCATCCTATGATCATTGAGACGTGGGGTGTGCAGTCGAGGTCGTAACAGGTTCCATTGTAGATATGGGCCAGTGGTGTTGTAAATGTTAGGTTAGAGTTGAACTTATGCAAGTAGACTATCATCCTATGATCATTGAGACGTGGGGTGTGCAGTCGAGGTCGTAACAGGTTCCATTGTAGATATGGGCCAGTGATGTTGAAAATGTAAGGTTAGAGTTGAACTTATGCAAGTAGACTATCATCCTATGATCATTGAGACGTGGGGTGTGCAGTCGAGGTCGTAACAGGTTCCATTGTAGATATGGGCCAGTGGTGTTGAAAATGTTAGGTTAGAGTTGAACTTATGCAAGTAGACTATCATCCTATGATCATTGAGACGTGGGGTGTGCAGTCGAGGTCGTAACAGGTTCCATTGTAGATATGGGCCAGTGATGTTGAAAATGTAAGGTTAGAGTTGAACTTATGCAAGTAGACTATCATCCTATGATCATTGAGACGTGGGGTGTGCAGTCGAGGTCGTAACAGGTTCCAGTGTATATATGGGCAGTGATGTTGAAAATGTAAGGTTAGAGTTGAACTTATGCAAGTAGACTATCATCCTATGATCACTAAAAACTGGGTCTTAAGGACATGGCTGCGTCGCAGAAAGAAACATGTAACTAAGTGATGATGTTTTGGTCAGTTACGGATATCTACCATCAGAGAAGTGCACTACAACACAATCCTGTCACTTCTACTGAGTTAGGTAAAATTTAGCAAAAACATACGATGTATTCTCGAGTGGAATGTTTGTTCGATATATCGTTTTCACGCGAAGCAAATATCGATTGTATGTTTTCAAGAAGACTTTTGTTCACACCGTGCTGTGGTTAGGTTAGGTCAGTCCCATTGGCTTACTTTAGTTAACAATACATTATATTTCACAGGCTTGGGACGCCACACTTTGCTACAGCGGCCAATACATTGACTGCGCCTTCAGACTGCGCGATGCAATACAGGTACTGTCGCTATATTGCCTATCTAACGCCTGAATGCTGTCGACGTTTTACAAAGGTTTTACCTAACTACGTCAATATGATGTGCTATTTTTACATATTTCTGTGTAATGTCAAAAAAGTGTAAAAGTAATCTAGTCTGTTTTGTTAGTCGATGTGTGATTTAGACAAATTATTTATAATTAAATAGCATAGGTGTTTTTATAAGACCTGAAAGTAGTAAAACCACATTTTTAGTATACATAATATTTACTTGAAGGGGAGTTTGCGACATGAAAAACTCTCCAAACCACACAGTCGTAGTAAAAACAAACGGAAAATTGCAATTGATAAAAGTTAGTACTCAAGCCTTCAGAAAGTAACAAGCGCTACTCCTAGATTATCTTTGTCCCGAAGCAGATTGTCTTATTCATTATAACCCTTATCCTTCACTTTTCTTCACTTAAATCACACTTCCTGATGTATCAGCAACTTATGTATTTACATTTCTTTGATAGAGAACAGCGAAAAATATAAACTCTAAAAATAAGAGCGATCCAGAAAATTTCAATATTTACACAAAATCGGAACTTCCCCGTGACGATTCGGGCGTGACGGTCGCCCCCACAAAATCCCATTTCGAGGGGCTTGTTGGACCCAGCAGTTCGCTGTCACAATTAATGCCACGCTGACGTACAAACCTGTCACGTTGTCACACTGTCACTGTGGCATTATCATGACAATGAGCTCTGCCACGCCACTACTGTAGGATCACTACAGGCCGCCCCATGCTGGGCACACCACGTCTGCGGTCGTTTTGAAAACGGAATGCACATGGAGTTTAATTTTTGCCCATTACATGGGTATGGTGTTTTTTTTTTTTTTGTAAGTATATATTTTGTGATTTATTAGGCATTGGTGGTACAATTTGTGATTTGAAAAGGTTGCACAACAGATGGAGTGACTTTAGGTAACATCAGTCCTCAAACTTTAGAAAAACATTTAGAGTAGGCCTACCTTCAATGAGTATGTAGAGAACCTTTAACAATGAGTACAACTGACGGGGTGCGATGATGTGAGTTCAATTATGCCAAACCATCCCGAAATTACTACTTAAAATAAATTATTTCATATTTTGTTTTTTTTACACGCAAACGCAAAAAAACCAAATAATTCAGTTTTATTTTTTCTGTGGAAACTAATCAATATTTTACTTATGGAAAGCTCTAAATCAAAGTGACGAAATAGGGACAGGGCAATATAATTTTCCTTTTTTTTTATTTAGACCTAAAACTCAAGATCGATGCCATATCACCGAGACACACTGTAATCACCAAATGTGTTTCAGTATTTGAACCCGTAAACCTTTAGGACAGAAGTTACACGCTCAAACGACAATTCAAGCCATGACATTTAACTTTGTATGAATTCTAGGGTCTAAAATGTATTTCTTGATATACCATATATAATTTCAATAATTTATTAACTCAAAACACTGTTCACGTTTACATCTTTTGTTTTCATAATTTTAAATTGTAACAGGTAATCCCAGCTAGATGTCAGTTATAATGTAGAATTTAGTACCAATGTATATTTTTTTATATAGTAAATCTATATATATAAAAGGCAAAGCCCTCACTGACTGACTGACTGACTGACTGACTCACTCATCACTAATTCTCCCACTTCCCACTTACCTAGGAGGCTGAAATTTGGTACACTGATTCTTTAGGCATTAAATAGGAAAACTAAGTGGTTTTTATTCTGATCGGACTCTCGGGCTCCGCCCCAGTGGCTCTGGAGTTTCCCATGTTAACCTAATGAGTACTCATATTTAAATGGAATTAATGAATCATAACAGCTGTTTCAATTAAACAAGTTGGTTCTGTTCTGTGATGTTCAATAGCAGCACTATTATTTTTTTTTAATTTATGACAACGGCTAATTTGCAACCAAAAGGTGAGTGAGCGTAGCGAACGAACTTCAACCTGGAGGCGAGTTAGCTTAGCGAACGAGCTAACCTGAAGGCAAGTGAGCGCAGCGAACGATTTCCAACCGTAAAGATGAGTGAGCGTAGCGAACGATCTTCAACCAGGACGTGTGAGCGCAGCTAACGAGCTCCAACCTCAAGGTGAGTGAGCGTAGCGAACGAACTTTAACCTGGACGAGATTGAGCCATGCGAACGAGCTCACATATGAAGTTAAACGGGGCAAAGCCCGCGGGTACAGCTAGTATGAGATAAATGTTTAACTATATATTTCAGAACTACCGGTCGCCACAGAGCGCTGCAACGTCTATTATACTGTATGAACTGCGCCTTCAGACTGCGCGATGCAATACAGGTACTATAGCTATATTGCCTATCTAAAGCCTGAATGCTGTCTATTCTGAAATAAAAATTATACTACCGGTATGAAATATTATTATCTAAATATTCTGAATTAGTCGTTAGCAATACCTTTACTCTTTACCGTACCATAGTACCCGTAGTAGTAGTTCGTAATAGTTTTTGGAGTTTACTCTTTATTGTAGCCATAGTTAATTACTTAAAACTTAATTAGTGTATATAAATATCCTTAACTTGAACTTGAACTTTAAAATGTTGGTGCCAATGCATTTAAAGCAATATAAAAGAAGTGCTCTACATCTACAAAAACTACACTAAATCTAATAATTTATTTTTCAAAATTAATTTTGAGTTGAGTGTTTTAGTGAGTTGATTTAGTCTAATTACTTATCCCAAAATACTATTTAAATTTATCCTAAAACTCTTAAAAACGACATAGACCTCTGTTAAAATGCAAACGAATTCGTTAGAAAAAAATTAAATGTAACAGAATTGACGAATGTTAAGATTGCAGAGTATTAACTAAATACTGAGCTGTTTAAAGACTTTGTTAGTGAATTCTGTATTTGTTTGTGACAATGAATATCTGTCTTTTTAAATTATAAAAATAAATAGAATCCATTGTTTTGTTACAGTTTAAAAGGTTTTACTACGCTGTTTTAATAGCTAAAACAACACTCAAACTCGTAACAAACTCGAAATCAAAAGCAAACATTTCACAAGTTAATTAAAGATGCCACATTCGATATTTATCCAATGTTCAATCAAACATATATTCTAATCCACGAGCTTTCTGGGGACTAGTTAAGGCTCAAAGAAATACTCCTGACATGCCGTCTAGTCTGCATTTGGATGACGAAGTAGCCAGTGACACAACAAGCATATGTCAGCTGTTTTCCAGTTATTTCAACTCGGTCTACTCTCCATCGTCACGAGTTTCACCTAGCTTTAGCTATCCCGTCTTCGATTCTCTCTGTGTCATAACAACCTCAACTGAGGAAGTTCTCAGCAAGCTTAAGAATCTGGACACTACAAAGGGAGCTGGAATTGACAATATACCGCCATCTATGCTTCATCACTGCCGATCTCTCTTAGCTGAACCCCTCACAGTGTTGTTCAACGAATCACTTAACAAAGGAATCTTCCCTAGCTCTTTAAAGTCGGGCTTTATCATTCCTTTACATAAAGCAAATGATCCCAGCGACATACGGAACTACCGTCCAATCACTATTCTGCCGGCAATTGGCAAAGTCTTTGAAAGTATCGTGGTAGATAGACTGAATCCTTTTCTATCCAAAATAATCCATCCTTCCCAACATGGCTTTATGAAAGGCAAGTCTACTGTCTCCAATCTCCTGCTCTTTCAAGAATATGTCTTGTCTGCCTTTCGCAAGAACTACCAAGTTGATGCAGCCTACATTGATATGGCAAAAGCCTTCGACAAGGTCGACCATACAATTCTTGTGTCTAAGTTGCTGGGCTACGGAGTGGCTGAACCTCTTTTGTCATGGATTTCTAGTTATCTTCAAAAACGTTCTCTTGTCGTGAGGATTGGTTCTACCACTTCCACTCAGTTCTCACCTTCTTCAGGAGTTCCACAAGGTTCTTTGCTGGGACCTTGCCTCTTCAATGTTTTTGTCAATGACCTACTAGACAATTTAACTGTAAAGGCCTTACAATTTGCTGACGACCTGAAGATTTTCACTACTGTGTCTACACCAGAAGACTCTCAAGAAATTCAAAATAGCCTTTCTGAAATTGAGGATTGGTGTGTCAGGAATAACATGTCTGTAAATCCCAGTAAGTGCTCTTGTATAACCTATCACCGCATCAAATCCCCAGTCATGTACGTATACTCCATTTCTGGTACATCCATTCCACGGTCCCAGTGTATAAAAGACCTAGGCGTTATTTTTTCCAGCGACATGGGATTTTCTGGGCATATAGATCACATCAGTAACAAAGCAAACAAGATGCTTGGTTTCATAGCAAGATTCTCCAGAGGCATCGACAACCCTTCTGCTCTTCGCTCTCTGTATTGTTCCCTTGTGAGACAGCTAGTGGAATATGCAAGTCCCGTGTGGTCGCCTTACACTGTTGGCAATAGGACGAGACTGGAGGCTCTACAAAGGCGTTTTCTTCGTTTGGTTGGTGTCCGGCTGGGTTTTGCCTATCTTGATGTGCCTGTGGAGGAACTGTCCAGCAATCTGAACTTGTCACCTCTTGCCCTGCGACGTGACGTGGCTGATGTTATTCTTCTCTGGAAGATAGTCAATGGTCACATGAACTGTCCAGATCTCCTAGCTGAAATCGACCTCAGAGTGCCTACAAACACAAGATCTCGAGATCTGCTGGGTCGAAGATACCACTCAACCAACTTCGACTTCAACAGTCCTTTCGCAAGGTTTACTCGCCTGGGAAATCGAGTTGCGTCTGGGTGTGACCTGTTTTTCGATGGACTTCAGCAGGTTCGTCGGCAGGCCTCCTCTCTTCTTCTTTCTGGGAAAGACTAGTAATTAATTTATTGTTGTTTGTTAATCTTTATTTTCTGTTGTTGCTATGTTAGAGTATTTATTGTTGTTTGTTAATCTTATTTTTTTTTTTTTTTTGTTGTTGTTACGCTTTGGATATTTATAACCTGTTATATCTTTGTTAACTTATATTTATCATCAAATTTTGCTTACCTATTTTGTTGTATTCAACCATCATGTTTATCTTTGTAAATTGGCTGCTGCCGTTGGAAATAAAATAAAATAAAATAAAAATAAAATAAAGAAATTGTAAACAGGTTATAACTTTCTTACTAATTTATTTCAGTAACACTTTTTCTATAGTTGATAATTGTGACACACGTTTATATAATTTGTTTACCTTAAAATTCCCGAATGTCTTTGTGCGTTTCCGAAGAAGAGGATTTGTTATTGAAGGAAGCCGATATTCTTTAATATCAAACACCACCTGGGATAATATAGGGTAAATTGTATTCACAAAAACCGATCGAATATTTTAACATAAATTTATATTCTCTACGGAGGATTTTTAAAAGGTACCAAGTCTTTTATATGTAATTTTCAGACGTAATTTGTATTATAAAATTGTACATTAAGTTGTGACGTGTTTATGTAAAATCTGAATAGCTTCATTGCATATTTATTTACCATCATAAATGTAACAAAAATCAATTGAAAGCTCTAATGTCCCAGTGTAATTATGTAAAAATCATTGTATTTACCGAGCTAAACCGAGGTATTAAGACATTAAAGCACTGCCTCACTTGTGTAAACGTTTGCAGACCAACAAATTCTCCAGGAAAACTGAAAGACAACACTTATTGAATGGGTTTGCCATAGTTGAAAATTATGTTCCACATCCGAATACTGATTATTCGTCTCGTCACCGATTTAAACACCCAATACTTTAACCTGCACTTATTCTGAAAACTACGTACCAATCAACTAATATACATCCCAACTATTTTGTGTTTATATTGTGATTGATTATTTTCCATAAAGGATGTTTGTAATAGTTTCAAAATACTTCTATTTTACAGAGATAGTCCACCTGTTTAAGAAATCAAGTTGGACTACCATCAAACTCTTTCACAAAGCCAGCAAGCCTTGCTAGTTAGTAAAGTAGGATGGACATTAGACATTTTCCACTTGCTTCACATTTACATATCTTCAGAATGTTATCAGTAAAATATTACTAATTAAAATGGGGGCGCCAACTAGGTGCATATTTTACCCCAAATATAAGTGAAAGATGACTATAGAATGAAGCGAGATGCCTTGAGTTGCTTTGTTGCTGACTAACTAGTCAGCTGTTTCATTAGTATCTATATAAATAAAATTAGAGTTTTGTCTGTACATTGCTTAGAATAATGAACTTTTTGGTTATTTTTACATTTCATAGGTCAGAGAAACCGAATCAAACCTTATCTCAATTTCTGTCTGTCTGTCTGTCTGTCTGTCTGTCTGTCTATCTGTCATTCTCTTGGTAACGCTAAAATACGCACTTTATTACAACTACTCCTCAATAACTATAGCACTGTCCCGCCTGAAACTTATTTTCCAAATACTATACATATATGAGATGGTTTTAGACGTATTTCATCGAATATGAGACAGTTAGATATTTAACAGTAAACCCTTGAAAATCAAGTTTTTGTCGATTTTTGACGTGGAATTTCTGGAAGCCCATGTTAACCTTATGAGAAATGAAATTATTGAATCTTAACAGCTGTTTCAATTAAACAAGTTGGTTCTGTTCTGTGATGTTCAATAGCATTAAAGTTACAAGGATTACCAACAGGGTGCAGCACTAGCACTATTATTTCTTTTACATTTATGACAACAGCTAATTTGCAACCTGGAGGCGAGTGAGCGTAGCGAACGAGCTAACCTGAAGGCAAGTGAGCGTAGCGAACGAGCTAACCTGAAGGAAAGTGAGCGCAGCGAACGAGCTCCAACATACAGGTGAGTGAGCGTAGCGAACGAACTTCAACCAGGACGTGATTGAGCCATGCAAACGAGATCAGATAGTAAAAATAAAAGTAAGCCTACCGTTATAGGATCGACCGGCAGACACAGAGGTAATTTAACCTTTTATTGATTGTCATACCGATCCGGAACAACAAAAAACAACATAAAATGAAGCTATGTATAATAGTTTGGCCAGCATATCTTAAAATATGCAAACCAACTGCTGTTCGTTATATAAGAAGGTTTCAACTGAATATTATAAGATCCCCGTGCGTAGAACGGGTACACAGCTAGTCATTACTAAAAGCCTAATGAACAAAGCTGGGTCCAGTTTCGAACCATCAAAATGTGTTTATTTTCCAAAATCCAACCGGCGACCTTTTAATTACGCGGAGAGCACTATTACCTCAAAATAAGTGCTAATAGAGTTCAAAATATCCTCAACACGATTTCTAGGAACAAACGAATTTAGATGAGTAATTCAATTACTTAACCAAATCAAGATGCATTAGTCCATTTAATTATGGAACATGTAAACTAACATTTCACCGCAACACAGTCCAGCCCAACCTTGCAAGCCTCTTCAACCCCACGCGGACCATCAAGACATATTGGAATTTTTCCCCAAACGCGGCCCGACCTAAACCCCTTCGCCCTCAAAGCCTGGTTACACTTCCAGTCGAGTTCACGTAATAAGTTATGAGCAAACAGTGATATGGGGATTTAAAATTCACGCTCGGTCGAGCATGACGGGGCCTCAGTCTTGAAGCAAAGAGCTCCGTCTGTCTGGGGTCAGTAGACTGCCATTGCGGGAGAGGGGGCGTGGCCCCGCCAGCCAATGGGGTGAGGGACTACTTGACGCGCGGAGGAGTCGCCGCGACGCCCGACGCAGCGTCGGCCCACCACCAGTGTGCCGTTGTGGTTCAGTGTGTGCGCTGCCTGGAAATGCTGGAGTTTATCCCGTGCAATATGGTGCCGACCCACCCCGGCCAAGGTATTTGTACATTTTAAGATTTTTCTGTAGATTTGTTTGGATATAGAAGGTTGCTACTTGTATGGGTTGAAACCAGTATGAAATCAAAGATCGTAAACACTAACACCCCCTTTAATGTTATCTTTTACCGCATAAGGAGCTACAGATTCCACACTCATGTTAAAATTTTAGCCAGTTTAACTATGAAAATAAACGTTAATTAATTGGAGACATCAACACATTGCGCAGATGGACATTTTCGGCTGATTTTAATCAGAAACCCCCAATTGTTTAAATAAGAGACTGAAAGTAAAATTTCACACTAATGGAGAAAACATAGCTTGGTAATTGTACTTAATTTCTGTGAGTGGCTTATTCAACAAAGTTCTTTATCAACGAAGATTTAGCTGCAATATGTCGATGCTGTTGGTGTTAACTTCAGTATCCCAGAGTCTATGATTTTATCCTTATAATCGTCCTTATGAATCATATGAAGACAATTAAAATAAGGTTAACCGGCGCCCTGACCTGCTACAATGAAATATGTTGATGTCCACTGTTTCTATTTTACTTTGACGACCACATATAATTGTACGTATTCTGGTATTAAAATAACCGATAAACTTCTGATTGTAACGTGCATTTTCAAACTGGAAAGGAGCATTAAGTCAACATTACCAGACTCAATATGTTATCGGGCATCAAAACAAATAATAGAGACTTAAGATTTTATTGCAGGGTGATCAAATACATGGGGGAATAAATAGTACGGTATATTGAGTCAACTTGCAACCCCCACAGCACCCGATGTTTGGGAATTTCAAAATGTGTTGATGTAACTATCGGTTTTGGAAACGACTGGGCGCGATGAATTGCCATCTTCTTAGTCGTTAACCTATCGTCTTATGGGAAAGGACTGCGCCAATTTAGCATAGCAATGGACCACACAGTTCCAATTAAAAACGGGAGAGAAATGTGTACACAACAACAGCCCCTCTACATTAGATCCAGCATTAGCTTCTACCCATACAATGCCTATTGAAATATCTTGCTAAATATGTTTGTAATCGGAGATAAAATGTGCCAAAAGTTTTAAAAGATTCTTGTGTTTGGATTGTGAAGATCACAACAATGACCATCAGCTGTTCTGATTAACCAATCAGCTGTCCCAACAATGCTCAAGAGTAGCCTGTAAACACAAGGATGGACGAGTTAGCGGTTCTGGTAGGATAAATTCTGCCTATTTCCATTTAAAAAATTCTTTATGCTTAAGATTTAGCATATGTTCTGTGATTATTGTTTCATTACTGAAGTGATTGTTTCAAAATGTTTATTAAAATTGTTATCGTTGGCGGATTAGATGTCAAGAAAATGAATTGTTACATGTTGTAAGATGTCATCTGAAAATATGAACTTGTAAAAATGTATGTATTCATATGAAATAGATAAATACAGTTATTCAAAGGTTCTATTAGCATTGTAAACACACTATCAACTTTGGGTACTGCAAGTAGAATTATTGCCAAATTATAAAATCCGAAGTTTAGAATTGTATTTTATGTCTGATTACGTTTTTTTTTTTTTTTTTTTTTTCAAGAATCAAGAACTTTATTGTCAGTCTAATACATAATGTTGTACATCAGTATCTCCTAACTCGTCAATTAACACTTATTCTCCTAACAAGTATTATCAAAACGCCCATTTTATGTCGTGGATGGATTTTCGACCAAATTTATTTGATTATTTTTCACAAACTGTAAAAAAAGTAAAATGTGAATTTATAATGAATGTCTATAAGCAATAAACCAAAGAAGAAGTACTGTATTATAGGTTAGAAATTAAGATTAAAAATATTCCCTAATAGCAAAGACAGTTTTCTTAAAATATAATTAGCCCTAATTGAAATGTTGATATAATTTTGTAGTTGCCTCAATTCTATTTAAACAATATTTTTTCTCAAATGTGTTTGCAGTGCTTCCAGAGCCTATTTAGTACGAATGGGCTACCAAGAGACTAAAATATTGAAAGGTTATACGTTTGAGCAATTGTGTTTATGTTAAAACTTCTGCATAAAAAAACTGAAATTAGTAACAGTGAAAACTCACCACACATAGGAAAATGTTAACGAAAACGAATATTTTTCGGAGACTCAAATTTTTAAGTACCTACAATATAAAGATTTTTTGTCATAGCTTACTAGAATAATTGAATCAACGCTAGTTTGCATTCCAAAAATTGTGTCCAACGATTTGATTATGCGAAACAACTTTTATTTTGTAACAATAAATCAACGGCGTAAGACAGGCACTCTAGATGCAGTATATGTAATGCATCGCACAGACTGAAGGCGCAGTCAATATTATGAACTGAGCAGAGCAGCGTTGCGACCTTATAGTTGTATATTTAAGTGGTTTAAAAACACGTACATATCATTAGGAATATGTTGTTGCCAACGTAATGTTCGTTTTTGTTATTTTTCATCTCTTTTATGTGTTTTGGAGACTTTATGACGACCTCCTAGGAGCAACAACCACGTCAAGGCTTGACAATGACACCATAAGACTTAAGGTTTCGACACTTAGTGTAGCCATGACTGCCGAAGATTACGTTGGCAACAAGGTATTCAACCTCTAGATTAGTAATTGTTAAGTAATCCGGAAGACAACACCTAAAGAAAATAGGAATACGAGTATAAATACTTATTGAAATCCATCATTGACATTTTAGTTTAAAATAAACTGAACCGCAACTAAATCCATAGCTTTTTAAAGGTTGAATAAATATTAGTACTTTCTTGTATTAACATAACAATAAAAACATGTTATTTCGTTATCAACATAAACATTAGGCAAAAAATAATCCCTCACAAGGACGTTTATGGGAAATCATTACAGTATTTAAAGTACAATATTATTTACACAACTTTCACGCAATTTATTTATTTCGTTACCAATAAATAAAAATTGTGGATATCAATTAAACATGTAATAAAGTGTTGAGGATTTAACTGTAAAACACTTTCTGTAAACGACTAAAACATTACCTTGTCAAGCTACCAAATTTTAGAATTACTTATATCAAAGAGTTTTTTCTCATTTATAATTTAACGAACATTTCGTTATAATACTCTTGTTCAACGTGATTCCCTTTAAAACATTTTTATGAAGTGTAAAAAAGTGGTAAAATAATGTATTTTGTTTGATTTTCAATTCCTTTAATCCACAAAACCTCCCTCAAAACTAAAAAAATTACAAATATTAATACTAGTCCAATAATAATTGGAGTATCTCTTAATAATCATTAAAAACATTACTCACAAACCTTTTAAAACAAAAAAAAATTCAAATTCAATTCACTACTTCATCCAGTTACTCTCGCGTATTCATTCTAAAACGACCAAACAAACGCTCATACGAACAAAGGTTGAACAAATTCTAGTAATAGTCCTCATTTTCATTACGACCCCAAAGCATTATAAAGAGTTTAAATTATGTAAACACTAAGCGCATAATCTAGCTAATGTCCTTTTAAAACCCCCAGAATCCCTCCAAAACGTGATAATTAGGTCGGGTCTGACTACCCACAATACTCACCCCAACATCTCTTAAATAATTTATTGATACAAGTGAACCAGGTGTTGTGTTGTAAGTTGAGTGAAAGATTCAAACAGAAACTTCGCTGATGGATTCATGTGCTGATCCATCAAGTTTCACTTAAGTAAGATTCACCTGTTTCTTCCTACTGTTTATACAGGGTGTTTCCAAATTGTCTGGACATATTTTGTGGACTTTCTCCTTGCTAAGACAAATATAAAATATCGTATAAGTATGGGTCTAAAATGCCTAGATTTCTGTTTGTCGGTCTGTTTGTGATTTTTAAGAATTATTTTATACCTTGGACATTTTTCAAGATACAAATTTCAAAATTGGTATAATGTGTATTTTAGTAGGTAGAGCTTACGAATTTTCGTTCCAATATCTCAAGCCATTTCAATATGGCAGCCATTTAAAATCTTAAATACCAAATTTAATTAAGACCGTAAATATTAAGAACATTGTTTTTCTAATCAAAAATATAGAAAATTTAAATCCAAATTAAATGAGACCTTGTTTGTTAAAATCAGATGACAAACAACCGAGTTATCAGTACTTTTCTTCTACATTCGGTTACACAATTTAATAGGACTAAAATTTGTAAGCTCTTTTTATCTACAAAAATACACATTTATACCTATTTTGAAATTTCTATCTTGAGAAATTCCAAAAAAAGATAAAATAATTCTTAAAAATCATAAACGGACCGACAAATAGAAATAATTTTAGACCCGTACTTATATGGCATTTTATGTTTGTCCCCAAGGAACAAGTTCGCAAAATATGTCCAGACAATTTGGAAACACCCTGTAGAACCCACGTTGTAGTTGCTTAAAGTTGGAAAATATGTTTAGCTATTGACTTCTATAATCCTTTATGGGTAGCTAAGTTGTAATGATGCTTATCTAAATTTAGAAGGACGCCGGTTTGATCTATAAACCTACATACAATTTTTAATGGTTCGAATTTGAACCTAGCTGCTCTTAATTACATAGCTTTCAATGATGGTCCGGCTAATAAACAGCTGGTCTTAGTCAGTTATCAGTAACAAATGTTTATACTAAAAATTATATTCATATTTTGGGTTGAAATAGGCCTTAGTTGTGGTTCTATCTCATAATATACAAGATCACCTTAAAATCGTCTGTACAGAGTCTGAGACTTGTCATCTATTTACACAAGAAAATTTTTGTTTATTTGTATTGAATTACTTGTTCTTGCAACTAGTCTGTGTAATGTCAACAATTTGCTAAATTCAACAATTGACCGTCCAAAAAAGAATGGTTTTTTTTATCCAGAGATGATCTCTAAAATGCTAATTTCAAGTAAGAGTAATTTCAAGTATTGGACAGTCGTAAGGTTTTGCATTTTATAAAATTATGTATATTAAAAACATTATTAAAGAGACGGTTAAGTTAGAGCATAGAGCTTTTCAATACGGAATTTAAAATGCACATCTCATCAATAGACGTGTATATTAATAAGCACTTGAAAAAACCCCAGCTAACGTCAAACAAAGTTACATATTATATTTCATGAGAAAAGGGTTGAATGATTAAGTTTAGTTTCCATTTAAGTGTAGCCATTCCATCTCCATGTTAAATTTGTAGCCAGATTTTTATCAAAATCGTTGTAGTTGATGTGAGCCACCAACAGATCGCGCTGATCTAAATTACTAAATTCTGTCGAATACACAAATCTTTTTACTAAGTCAAACTTGGGGAATGTCTTATGATTTGCTATAGCAACTGTTATGACCTATCAAGAGGGTCAGCAACAAAAAATAAGGTAAATAGAATTTTAGACACTAGCACATTCTGTGACTGGCTCATACAACTACGTTATTTTTTTATAAGAAATTGGTGACAGCTGGTCCATGTAGATGAGATGTCTAAATGGTGTAGCCTAAATATATTGATATATTAATCGATAAAATATTTCTGTGAATATATTATCTATTAAACGGGGTAACGCATAAACGATAACTATTTCTACTAGAATTATTAGTACACTTAATACTTTTACAAGCCAATTCCTATGAGCAACGTGGGGCTGTCCCACCTCCCTCCCTGGATGTACAATAACACAGACGGCGCAGCGGCGCAGAGACACATCGCCGCATCACTCACAGCCGGCGCAGATTAACGTAAATCTCGACTTATTAAAACGGGAGAAATATCTGCGCCACGTGATATAGAGCTTAATATCGTCCACATGTTTATCTGGAGACGACTGTTTATTGTGCAACAATACGGACAAACGCGTTCAGCGTTGCAAAACGTGTCAAGGAATTGTAATGCGGGCGTGAGTGGTTTATTTTGGGAATTGTTGCTTTTGTTTCTGGTTGAGTTGAGGTTTTGAATCGTGTGAATGTGTTTGACGATTTGGTAGGGAAAAATGGGGAAGATTGGGAGAGGTTTTGTTATTTTTTCATTTTCTCACTTGGAAATCGGATGAAAAAGAGGTTAAACTCACAAAGAAACATCTTTATTCCAAAATATCTCTTACAGAAAATACACATATTTTAATATTTTAATCCATTTAGGCTTACATTCAAATCTATAGCATAATACTCATAATAAAAATAATACGCATAATCTATACATAATAGGTTATTACTGTCAAAAGGACTAATCATAACAGGAAGTTAAACCGTTAAACTAAATCCATTCATACAAGAAACCACAATATGGGTAAAATTGTGAATCTTTTCCAAAGTACCAGCAAATTCTCGTGTATAAAAATTTAACCATAGACATGATATCCTCCTTTCTTTAAGGGTTGCCAATTTATTTTCAAGTGTACACGTATTACGTGCCTAATAAAAGCACGCCGTTTTGTGTTGTTTGGTTGTAATACTGGAGTGCGGCAAAAGTAAAAAGAGTGCGGAAAAAGTCAGAAAATGCAGCAGTTAGCAGCTTTCTGTACTATAATCAGTGCAAGGAAGTCCACTTTTTCAGGTGACTTTAGAAAAAGATTTTTCCTATTGCTCCCTTTATACAGATTTACATAATAGCACCCTTCACAAATGCAGAGAAGTAAGACACAACTTGACATTATTCTAATGTGGATGTTTCTTGCAGAGCTGGTGGGTCCGAAATGCGAGAAGACGTACGAGATGTGTGAAGGCTGCGGACAGAAGATACACGACAGATTCCTGATGCGAGTCGGCGACGCGAGTTGGCACGAGCACTGTCTGGCTTGCAGCGTGTGTGGAGTCCTACTGAATCATTCGTGCTACTGGCGAGCGAACAAGTTGTACTGCAAACCGGACTACGACAGGTATATGACAATCAATTCTCAAAAGGTTTCTCATTCAATGTCATGGATTATGTCTTAATTTTGTCGTCATCAACATCAATAGGTGCAGCATCCCCACAGGGAACAGGTGTCTATTTTCCCCCGATTTTCTCAAAGTTTGTCAGTCAAACAATGTTCATTAAGAGCACTACCAAGAACGTTAGTTTGTTTACCTAACCCGCCATGTTAAACTTCCCTATCCTAAGCGTGATGTATACAACTTCCTTACTTCTCGAGTGATGTAAAGTATCAAAAAACTCACTCGGTGATGTAATGAAACCCATTTAAATAACATTGAGTGGATAACTTAAAAAATATAACTCTATGGAGCCAACGACGTTTAACGCTAGAAATCAGCTGTGTGCTTGAATTTTATTGTTATGTTTTGAAGAATTTTCCTAACCTAGCTTTTGTTTGTAAATGAACCTTACTGTTAAAGGATGAGTGAAATGGGTAATGAAAAATATTGTTCGTAACCTCCTGTATATTGTCGGGTCAGGTAAAATCTTGTACGTTACACGTTACGCAAGAGCGTGTTTACATCACTTAGGTAAATTATGCAACTCGCTTCGCTCGTTGCACAACTTTCACCTGCGTGATGTAAAAACGCTCTTACTACACTTGTAATTTAAATAGCTATTTCACCACACTACTATGTTTTGACTAACTTTCCACGCAAAGGATTTAGTCCGAAAACAGATGTTTGCCGCCAGCTTAATCATATGAGGGTGCATTACGTACTACTGTACTGTAATGAGTTTTTACTGGACATCAGCTGATTATAATTGGCAATGAAGGCTATAAACGTAAACATAACCTCCCTTAGAGTTTATTAGTTGTGAGTGCTAGTACTTTAGTTAGTGGTAGTTTTATATCGGATTTGTTCAGTTTCCGTTTCATTCTTATAGGTTAGTATAGCGAAAAATATGCACGTAGCTGTTCCAAAATGTGTTTACCGGACTAATAACATAATCAATTTCACAATTCACTAGTATAGGAGCTGAAACAGGAAATAACGATTTGGATTTTATAAGGACCGATTTGGCTATAAATTATATTTTCTTGTTTTATTGTACCTACCTACATTTTTGTTTGTTGAGCAAAGTTTACTCGGCAAACTATGTATCATATTAAATATCGATAGTGACCACGGATATTAGAACAGATCCAGTAGGTATCATAAATATAAACAAAAGACGTCACTGTACCAATATTAAACAGGTTTGAATATTTAAATGGAACTGTCAGATCAGGTATTCGATTATTTGTATATTTTTGGGACAGTGACGTCATTTTTTTTTCTTATGATCCATACCATTTATGTTCTGATATCCGTCGTAGTGACTAAAAGATAGGTGTTATGATAATCATAATATTTTTAAATCTGTAATTTTACGAAATTTTACGACCTCTTCAAATACTGCACAGTATTATCTTTGACAATTCAAAATCCAAAACTGTTCCGCGTTAGCACACCTTCTACACGCTCTACAGAAATTCATCTCCTCGAATCACCATCCTTACTAGGGAGAGTTTAAAATCTTATACGAGAAGGAGGTTTATAAGAAAATAAAAAATCAAATTAAAGAAGGGAGCGGCGCGGAATAGGCCGTTGTGTGCAGAAAAAGGAGGCGTCGAGACGTTCTTAATATGGAGGGAAAACTCCCCTCTTACACTGCCGTCTCAGGTGATCAACATAGGCAACAATAGACAGGAAATGCAATAACATCTGTTTACCTTCTGAAGATGCTCTCTCAAATGTGCTATTGATGTTAAATGCGTATGTTGCCGGTACAGACGATTTTTGCTACATATCTTACTAATATTATAAATCTGAAAGTTTGTGAGTTTGTGTGTATGTTTGTGTGTATGTTTGTGTGTGTGTTTGTGTGTGTGTTTGTTGCTCAATCACGCATAAACTACTGGACGGATTGGGCTGAAATTTGGCATGCTGATAGCTCACATTCCCGATTAACATTAAAGCATATTCTTATCTCAAAAACCCTTTCGGGCTCCGCCCCAGTGGCTCTGTAGTTCCCCATGTTAATCTTATGATTTTTCATATTTAAAAGGAATTAATGAATCTTAACAGCTGTCTCAATTAAACAAGTTGGTTCTGTTCTATGATGTTCAACAGCATAAAAGTTACAAGGATTACCAACAGGGTGCAGCACTATTAATTTTTTTGTTAATTTATGACAACAGCTAATTTCCAACCAAAAGGTGAGTGAGCGTAGCGAACGAACTTCAACCTTGAGGCGAGTTAGCGTAGCGAACGAGCTAACCTGAAGGCAAGTGAGCGCAGCGAACGAGCTCCAACCTAAAGGTGAGTGAGCGTAGCGAACGAACTTCAACCAGGACGTGAATGAGCCATGCGAATACTTATGAAGTTAAACGGGGCGAAGCCCGCGGGTACAGCTAGTCAATCATAAATATAACACTTATCAAGGACAATAGTTTAGTTAAATTAGAATTTTTTGTGGTAAACAGTCAACAAACAGTAGGTAAACAGCTAGCGAATGGTTTAATTTAACGAGGAACATTAAACAAATTCAACGTTTGCATCTTCGTACTCGTCTGTTTCACATTGAATCAAATTCGAATCACTTTTAAGAGTTATTACATGAATGCATTCAACAGCAATTGTATCAACCGGGTTTCCGACTTCTATGTAGTGAGATGGCCTGTAAAGCTTTATTGTTATCAAAGTTCAGGTTATAAAAAAAAACCGATGATTTAGGAGAACTAAGAGTGTCGAATAATCAAAACAGCTACCATACTGACTGTGTCGGACTGAAATCAGCTGTTTTATTATCAAGCAAGGACTATAGTTTCCCGGCTATTTATTTACATTTTTTTCTCAGCTTGTAGAGTGATACAAAGACCCTTAAATTTTTCCTTAAACCGATGTATCCTTACTAGGACCATACGCACCATTGATCACCTTTTCTATTTACAGTAAATTGTGTACGTCTTTGTAAAAGATTTTCGCGTTTCATTACCGTTTTCTACAAGCTCTGAGACATGTAAATAGTTGTATAGTAATCCAAAGTCGACATTATGTATGCACATTGTATAAACAGACCAGTGTGCTAAACTAAATTAACAAAAATAAATAAATAAATACAACAAAGCACGCATTTAAAAGCTTAAGGTCCCGTTAATTGATAATCAACGAACGCTTAAAAAAAAAATATAAATATAAAAAAAAGTGTATTCATAACAAAACGCTATACCACTAATAGTATCACCTTCTCAATTAAGTTGTTTTCAAAATGTTACAGTCAATATACAGTTTTAAGGGATAAGGGATCTTGTGCAAAATATGCAGAAGGTACGTCTACGTCTAGCATTTGTTATGCAAGACTAAACAAATATTAACACTGGAAATCGGTCCAAGCCTCTAAAATTTTCGTGTTCAATATAATATGCTGACATAACTAAAAAAAAAAATGTAATGTCCTCTTCTAAAACCACCAATACCCATATCAACACGTAATATAAATTAAGTGTGAACTAAACAAAACTAACTCCTGTGTCTAGAGGTCGCCTGTATTGTCATTTGTTCGCCGTATTTTTACCCAGAGTCGAGGACGGTAGCATTTGTCACGGACGTTCAGACAGATCACCTACAACAGCGCGATATTGGTTCTACTCCTCCTCCGACTCTCTCTCTCTCCCCCCCACCCTCTCTCACTCCTCCTCCCCCAGACCCCCAACCACCCCTCACCAAAGGCTCCATTCGTGCACGTGACTCAACTCAAAGTTCTCTCTGAATTTGTCGTTTCACAACTGAATGTTTCCCTGTGGCCTCAGTTTGAAATTAGAATTGAACCTTTGGTTTTGAAATTACATTACTTATTTGTGTGCGATCAAGTTTTTTTGTTAGGAGGTCACCAATTTGATCCTGGGAAAGGTCAGAAGATTTTTTATTTCAAACTGGACCCAGTTTTCTATGAGCAATAAGCATTTTACAAACCGTGGCTTATTTTGTATAAAGTTGTTTCACATTGTAAAAGATGAAATTGTTTGGAGGAATTTATATACATGTTGGTAAGAAACAAAGAGCAACAAACTATGAACATGCAATTGGAGAGGGAAACATCTATAATCAAGCAAAAATGTTAAATTGTGCAAAAACTGTATTTTTCTAACCAAATGGATATTGGAATTTAAATGCTAAAGGAACCTTGAATAATACCACAGAAAATTGAGTATTCTGTATTCACTATTGTGGTTTACTAAATCTACCATTTTAGATTGTGGTTTGTACTACTGTATATACCACTATTTTTAATTCATCCTGTTCAGACAAACTTGTTTCCAAGATGTTATAGCACTTAAGATTAAATCATTTCCCATCTAAATCAAGTTTTTCATCTCTTTCACTTACAGTAGATGTGTTCCTATCAGTATTAAGTCCTCATTTATGATGTCTTGCAATTTATTTTGGGTTTTCTTCTTTTGTTTTCATCAATTTACTAGATTTTTGTCTGATTTTCTTCATCTCCATCCATCCATGTTTCAAATCAATCATTCATTCTACAAGTTATATGATATAGAACCATTGTTTTCACAGCTTTAAAGATATTGCTTCTTCACAATGAAATCTTGATATTCTCACAAGCTATTATCATTATCAATTGAGATGAGGACACCACCTAGACGTGTTCATTATTTCAACCCAAATATAGGTGAAGGATGAGTGTAGAATGAAGTGAGATGATCTGTGTAGCCTCGTTATTGGGGTCTTTGTAGAAGGTCACCAATTTGATCATGAGAAAAGTCAGAAGTTTTTTGACGATTCCAAACTGGACCCAGCTTTCCATGATCATTACGTCTTTAAAAACAGCCACGGCTTCTATTGTACGTGTTTTGGGTGGTTTTTATTTCCTTTTTCAATTGTTTTACACTTCTTGATCTTCATATCATCTGAAACAAATATGAACTTGTAGAAAACATTGTTAGTGTATATAATATAAACAAATACATGAGTTATCTCTCTCTGTGTCACAATCACTCTAAATTATTCTAATTAAGCTTAAATTAAATACCGTACTTACCTATATGCGTTGGTTACTGCATTGATAGAAAAGAGAGTTTTAATTTCATTATAAGGCTTTTTCGTATGCTTATGTTTTTGGTCCACTTTTGTTGTCTGTCTAAGATTAAGTTATTATAAATTTGTTATCTTCATTCATCTGAAACAAATACAAACTGTTAGAAATTTGTGTAACTGTACGTTATAAAATTTCTATATATGTATCATTTCATTATGTCCCACTCAATCATAAACATTCAAATTGAGTTTAAATTAAATACGTACCTCAGTGTGAGTTTCTGCCTTGATAAATTTTATGTTTTTGATGATCTAAAGAACAACATGGTTTTATTTCCAGACTGTTTGGAGTGAAGTGTTCCCGCTGTGGAGACAGACTGCTGCCTCATGAGATGGTGATGAGAGCCCAGGCACACGTGTACCACTTGCCCTGCTTTGTATGCGTCGTCTGCTGTCAACCACTGCAGAAAGGCGAACAGTTTGTGCTGCGAGGCGGCCAGCTGTTCTGCAGACAAGACTTTGAGAAAGAGATGTTCCTCCTGCAGCAGTCAAGCCCTACAGGTATAACAGCTGTTAAAAAAATCAAATATGCTGCAACTAACAAGAATGATGTTTTACCATAGCTGGATCGCTGAGATAGCCCTCACCTGATAAAGGGTCCACAGTTGTGTCTTGAAATAATTCAAACTGAGCCACAGACAAGTGAGATACAGAGGAGACAAGCATATGGGACAACCGTGCACTTTCAGCTCTGGTTGGGGCAAAAATATACTTTTGACGATCAAGGAAGAGGCTGAACGGTGAGCACTGCACGGAAATTGCTATCGCACTGGGCACAGGGTCTTCCTCCACCATGAGCATTATAATACATGAGGGCAGAGGGGGTCATTACCCTAGACACCAGCACTAGCGCTAGACACCACTTAAGTTTACCATAAATAAGCAATAAATTTAAGCAATACGTTATTCTTACTAAAGAATGTCCTTAGAATCATTAACAGATTTTCTATAAACACCTACCAACCCAGTGTTTAGACTTTTATGGTTTTGTAAAATAAATTATTTTAGACTGGATCCAACAATGATTATTAGGAATCATTAGTTTTTTAATATCCTGGAAACCAGGTAATCTTACTTTGGTATCAATGCTACGATTTCATTAGTCCAACACTGAATCAGACAATTACGATACAGTTGTAAAATAAGGCTTGTTCTCTGGTGTGCATCATGCAAAATTGACTCTAAAGAACAAGAAACAGTTATTTTACATCAACAACTTTGAACACACTCCCCATCACGAGTAGTGACAATCTTCTTGTAGTTCTGCTTCCAGTTTCCAAAGCTAATTGAGAAACATAACGAAACACACAATTGTTGCAGACGACATGTTGCTGGATGAAAACAGTAGACCGAGAGACGGCAGAAGAGGACCCAAGAGACCACGGACGATTCTAACATCGGCCCAGAGAAGACAGTTCAAGGCGTCGTTTGAAGTCAGTCCCAAGCCTTGTCGTAAGGTGAATATTACTTTCTCTCCTTTGTTTCCATAAACCTATATTGTCAAGTTATCTTTTTATTGTCTTGTTTTACTTACTACCACTAAAATTATGATAAGTCATATATATATATTATTTCATTGTTTGACGAGCTTTGTCCGTAAATTAAGGTCTCCTCAGCTAATGTCACAACCAATGGAGCTACTTCAATTCTCAGATTAACGTCATGTTCCTTACTTCATTCACTACTATGCTAGCTGATTTCCACCCTTGGAGTAATTAGTGTTGTCATAATATTCAAAAACGTTGTGAAAGAAAATTGACGCTTCCACAACGTCAACGTAGTATGAATCACGTTCTGTGACTACATTTCAGTAGGAACGTGTCAATCCCTGGTGGTCACTGTTGTCAGTTGACAGATATGTACCCATGCAGAAAATTGGTTTGACGTAGAAAATGTGCATTAAATGCTTAGGGAGTGCTTAAAAGCCTGTACATATTTCCATATTAGCACAATGGGACCGGCAGTAGTTGATCATCAGTTTCCATGGAGAGTGTTTGAATTTAAGGAAACTTTGGCTGCAAATCTGCTTGTTTGAGACTTCCAAGGCATGGTTCCTAATTGTTGTAAAGAGATGTCTCCTATTAGTTTGATAATCGCTTGTGTTCAAACACCATGATTTGCATATAAAATTCCCATTATTTTGGTTGTCTTAAGACCGATAAACAAAATCAGTCAGCATACACCATGGAAAACATTGTAAAACAGCATAAACATTTTAAATATGATATCTGACCTCCCTCTAATCCTTGCGTACATTTCAATGTCCAAACACTTTACTCCATTCCAGACTGTAAACTGGTGATGGACTTAAATAGTGGTTGATGAATGAAACCACAAAAATAGTTCTGTAATACATAATTAGAAAAATGTTTCGTTTCGTAGGTTAGAGAAGCCCTAGCCAAGGAGACAGGTCTGAGTGTGAGAGTCGTACAAGTCTGGTTCCAAAACCAAAGAGCAAAGATGAAGAAGATACAGAGAAAACAGAAACAAGACTCGGACAAATCTCCGGGTGATAAAGACGAGAAGAGGGACAAAAACATCAAACAAGAACCTCTCTCAGGTGATAATAGTGAGTAGTTTAGGTATAAAAAAATGAGTTCAGGTAACTGTAAAAAGTAACAAAATGAACAACAAAACAATTTCTACAATGACTATTGTGAATAATGGTTAAACCCTAGTGGGATTTATAAATATAGGTATACTCATTATGTAATCTCAATTAGAAGAGGCAGTTTTGAAAGATTCAAACCCGGGATAAATTTTGTGTAGAAAGAAGAGTATACACCTCTATGTTTACTTGTGTGAGTGTGTGTACTTCAATGTGCTCTTTCAGTCTTCAGCATTAAACTACAAATGGAAACATTCTATGCTATAAATATAGGTTACTCCTTTAGTCATCACCGATTCACTATCTATTACTATATAAAGCTAATTTCAGAAAATCATATATTAGGGTATTTTTCTAAGGGCTGTTTTTGCGTATATCTCCGTAGTTTGCGTATGGCTGCAAAGAAGCGGCTCGACGTTTACTGACATCATTGGTGAACAGAATGGCAGCTCTGTAGTTGAAATGTCGCTTTGCGGTGTGTTTTAAGAATTTTGTAAATTATTGAATCGCCGTGAGGTAAGGTTAGTGACACGTATTTTGACCAAAAGAACCATATCCGACGCCGACAGACAATTATCAAGCATCTTTGACAAATTTTACAACTTTCGGTTTAAAAATCGAGCTATGATGCTCCTAAACTAGTCATGTAGAGATAGTGGACTGACGACAAAAAAAGGTGGATTAAAAAATTTAGTTACTTTTTTTAGTTACTTTATTTTAGTTTAGTTTATTTAGTTACTTTTTTAGTGGTACTTTTTTTTAGTTATTAAAAAAAGGTGGGTAACCTATGTTATATCATTGAGTATACATGTTACGTGTATACTCAATGGTTATATTCATTGTATCAATCGTTGTACGCTCTTATTGTTTCAAAATGGCACCACTTAAGTGCCAAAATGAGTTGCTGAGTGAAACCTTAAGAAAATATTCACACCTTTTTGAAATAACTTCAATATGTGTAATACCTTCCTTAGTTAAGCCATGTACCACAGAGATAGATAATTTAATAGCACACTAGGTATGTGAATTAACCGTGTATTTTATTCCAGATCACTACCTGGGCATAAATGGGCTCAGCATGCATGACTCGTCTGATACAACGTACGCCCAATCTAGCCAACCTCTCAACCCAAATCATCCATACTCCCCTGATGGTGAGTGCTTATTTTACCTACTCGTACATATGAATATTTTACACAGCGTTTTATATAAAAAGGCACATTATTGGATGTGGGGTTTTTTTTTGTGGGGGGGATGTTTGGGTTTAAAACCTAGACTAGAGTAACACTTTTAGGACTTCAGGTGGTAAAAACATCGTATAAAATAATCTAGGAATTGCTGAATGAGTGATTGAAATAAGGGTAAATGTTTCACCCTTAGAGTCGAAAGGTACTCAATACCCTTCAGAAAATTCTTAAAAATTGGACTTAAAAATACAAGGCCAGGTTTTAAGCCAATAATTGTAGAGATAGCTTATTTGACAACAATTGATTTCCCACAATTTTACTGTTATGCATTCAGTTTCTGTTGACTTGAGTCATTTTCTAAAAGTAAAACAGTGTATTAAGTGAGGGATACTTTAAATTAATTAGGGAACTAACTAATTACTCCGTTTTACCATTTTAAAAAGAGTACGTACGGTACTGTTTATTAGTATTTTTTTTCTACATTCTTGTTTACCTTTTTGGAAAATAACGGACATGCAACATTTTTCAACTTTTTTGAACTTGTTAACAAATTTGTACATTGCCAAAATTGGGTACCAATTTATTTAAATTTAATCTACTGAATTGGTTCAAATTTTTAAATTACAAGTTTTTATCTAACCATTTTTGTATTGTCAGTTGTTCTGCAGGTCTATTTGTATTTTTTAAATGTTAAAATACTAGTTTAAGGTACACCACAGTTAAAACAAATTGAAATGGTAACAGTGCAAGCTTAACTTTGTACCAATTTCACTTTTGTTTTTCTCATCACAACCATTTACTCTTGAATCAATCAAACATCAGGACATGGCTCAACCATTGCGGCATATGGTTTCTTTCATACAGCAAACACAATAAATCTGTGCAAATTCAATTTACTGTGGATTGTAAAGATAACAGTACAACTCGAGTATGAATGATATACCAATAACTGCTATTGTGGAGCGACGTTACCGAAATGGAAAGATTCTATATCTAAATAATGCACATAACAATAATTTTCTTATTTTTGAAAACATACTCTTCCAGGTCACCGTTTTGATTCTGAAAAAGCCTTATGCAGAGTGTTGAATGTTGAAAACTAAACTTAACCACTAAACTTTTACTGTTATGTTGTTGAATGATGAACAAATCTCACTGAAGAACATGCTGAATATGATAAGTTTGTTTCCCATTGAAAATACGTTTTTTCTGTTTTGTAGTTAGTTGTCAACACAAATAAAACCTTTTCACAAAGTAAAATACTACTACTATAATTTGTAAATAAAGCAAAATGTGTCCAGTCCTTCTTGGTTCTCAATCGTCCACAAGGGGAGTTAAACTAGTGGTATATGTGTTATTTAACGTACCAGAGGATAAATAATACTGTTACTGAAGTGTCACCTATTATCTTGGTATAAGATTACAAAGAATACAGTTACATAAATGTAACGCCATGTGAACTGTTTGAATAAGTGACACAAATAACTATCTCGCTGATCACGTTTTCCTATTAACAGTGAGCATCACAAGATGACAATACCTTGGTAATTACTGAGCGCATATATTATATTTGTGACGACCACTTAACAGTTAGAACAAGCAAACGAAACAGGAATAGTCTGCATGAGGAATTTGTGTTCAAGAGAGCCATAGGGTGTAAAATAACAATAAAAATAACCCTAGAACGACGGGATGAAAAGCACTACCCAAAAAATTATAGGTGACACAAATAGTAGTATTATTTAGTAGTAGTTTTATTTTAATAGTTTTTAATGAACATTACTGAAAAGCTAAGGAACATTCCTGACTGTTGTTGCAAAGTAACAATATTTCTTATCTTTAGGTCAGCTGATACGAAATTTAGACAACCTGAGCCTTTACTAAATCTCAATCTTTTTTCCGCAGATGCCTACCCAGCGCACTCAGGCGAGAGTTTCTGCAGTTCGGACATCTCATTGGACGACAGCACCAACCTGGACGAGGGAGGTTCCGACACCCTCAGTTTAGAGCTAGGTCCTCCTCCTCACCCGCATCCCTTACAACATACCTCTGAAGGTCTACTGCTGGGACAGATCAACCCTATAGACAAGCTCTACCTCATGCAGAACTCTTACTTTAGCAGCTCTGAACAGTAGACAAAGACGCAGGTGAAAAGTTACGATAGTCACTAGTCCACGGAGGGGAAACGGGAGCGGCCCCAACAGCATTCTGGGATTGAAGCTTCAAGAGACTGGATATTTGTTTGAAACGTGGAATTAACTCTGGATGGAATTTCTTAAGCTGTCTGGCTGGGTTATCAATTTGGAAACCATAATCGGCTAGACTTATTCAATACAAGCTTAGGTTAACTGTTAAACATACACTTCCCCCTTGCACTATTTAAAGTTGATGGAAGAAGCTGCACCAAACTCTCATTCTATTCTACAATCATCCATCTCGCAGGTTTCGCTTATCCCAATTCAATTTCGCTTGACAATTCGACCAGGACAAACTGAAATGACAAGCTAAATCAAGCCAGAAATTTGACAGTTCGTGGGAGCGCCAGCTTGAGCTCAGTTTCTAAAATCTAATGTTCTGCCAATTCTAATTACTGACAAGACAAGCCGAATTGAACATGCGTAGCACACTTTAAAAAAATAACTATAGGAGCATTTCTATGAATGTGAAAGGTGAAATATCAGTTGAACCGTTGTTCCTAAATCTACCTGCAAACCAAATTTCTTTATCAGTTATTTCTACTTTGACGGTGAAGTTTTGAATGATTTTCATAGCTCAAGAAATTCTGCATCTAGAGTAAAATGTTTCCAAAGAAGTTAAGTTGTAACAGCTAATCGTTTGACAGCAAAAATAGCTTTAATCCATTGTTAAAAGGTTTTTACTTAGCTTAGCGTCATAGACCATAATAGACGCAGCCAAAGATAAATTATTCTTAAGTTATCTAATTCAATCTAGTAAAAGTGCTTGACACACTGGACGTGTCAAACACTAATATTTTCGTAGAATACAAAGGTAAAACGAGTTTACTATAAGTTTTATAATCCAAACGCGGTATAAAGTACAAAACATAGGTTAGATTTTAAACTCATTGTTTATTTGAATTAGATTTCCAACACATAATAGAAATTTCTCAATTAAATCATAGAATTTTTAAGATGTAGCTGATAGTTATTTTGTTTCCCAAAATTATTTATCAGGATGTATCAAAGTATTATATTCAATAACATCTTTAAAGATAATGAAAGGTTTTATCGTCTAATCAACTTATTTTGAGATTGTTTAAATGTTGTACATATGATTATGTTACCATTGTAAACATCAGGTAAAACTCAAAATGTATGTTAAGTTTAATTTACAAAATATTTAGACATTTTTAGACTTAATGATCCAATCTTAATTTTAGAAAACAGCTGATAACAAATTATTACAAAAGGGCAACATTGAATCATATGTTAAGTTAATTGTTTGTTTTTAAACATGTGTCAAGAGAAACTTTTACAATTGGCTGTACACTACAAACTTATATCCCCACCCTATTTTGGTGTAAAATCTAATTTTATTCATGCAAACAGTTAAAACACTATTATAATAACCATAATTTTAGACAAAATGTTAAAAATGTATTTGTATTTTATGTTATTTCCCATACTTTGATGTTATTTACATAAGAACCTTAAAACACTTATTCTAGTCATAAAAGAGCTGTTATGTTTCGAAGCAAAAGTATTCCAGTCAGTATAGTAGAAGTTATGCTTTTACAAATGTGATATTTTGTTAACCATTATAGAGTAGAGTATTTATTTATTTATATGTGAAACCAGGCATTCATTACACTTTTTCATTTTCCATGCATTCATTTAACAGCCTTTGTTTCATAGGAAAAGTATAATTTATTATTTTTGTATATATTGTAAAATTATATCTCAATGTTTGAATAAATATTTAATAAACATCTAGCCCATTGATTAATTTACTTAACTTCCTGTATAATTTTGGTGTAGGCCTTTTAATTTTGCCCTAGTTACCTATTATGGTTAACAATATGGGAGTTAATTTGTGGCGAGAACGCCGAGAACTATTCTAGCTGGTAACCAACCCTGGCTATTAGTCAAGTCATAGTAGCTGAAAACGATGCAAAGGAAAACCGAAACTCCTGCCAAGAAAGAATTACGTTCTGTGATTAAGACCTATGTGGCCTAAGGCATCAGCCGCTATTAAAATCTGTTACCTACAAATAGACTGTTGTCTATACGGAAAAGTAAATGTACATAAAAGTGACTTAGGAAGTTTACTGAAGGTCTTACACTATCACACGAGGCTAGTAACTGGTGATTTTCAGTTTCCATTGAGACAGATAAAAGTTTAGGAAACCTTACTTCCTGACCAGCTGAAAATAAACTATAGCTTGTAATCAGATCTGTGCACTGGACATAAAGGCAATCTCAAAAATGGCACACTTTTATTGATTTGACATTTACAGTAATCAACTGCACTCCTTTACTATCCCAGGGCCTGACCGTACAGCGAGATGAATGTTTACATTTTGTCACAATAAACATAAACAGTATCCAATTGACAGGTCAGATTATACACAATAAACTGCTACAGCTGATTTATTTGCACTGGCAGGTGGGCTCTCGTTCGAATAAAAAACATGCAGTATGAATGCTTTAAGCATCTAGCTATACGCCTCACTGACGCACGGCCATGGAGAGTTCCTTGTATTTGTATACGATACAACTCACAATCAGAAATTATTCCTGACGTTTAACCACATCAGAGGTAGAGGTAAGTGCTTACTGCTTACTGTGTTAAGTGGAGATGATTTATTATAAACAAAAATATGATAATTTTAATTGCCATAGTTCCAACTTGTTATCAATTTTTCAGTGGTGACTTCAATTAAATTTGAAAGCGAGAACCCTGTGACATAGCCATTTTAAGCTGAAAATTAAGGATGAAATTTGAAGAGTGAGTGTAGAATGTAGTGAGATGGTTTGGGTAGCCTTGTTAATGACTCAGACCAGCTGTTTCTTAGCCAGGAGCATTTATCAAGTACCATCTGGGAAATCAAACCATGAAATCTAAGCTAATCACTTTTCTCAGGATCAATTTTGTGACATTTGGTAACTACACGAGCACACATCACTACAGCTATATACTTCATAGATCTGTTCCACCAAATGGATATTGGCTTTGCTCCACATAAACAATATGGAAAGAACCATTCTTTTCTAACCACATTTGATTAATTTCTTACGTTGACAACTTCTTTGGAAAAAGACAAAGTTGAGGACTTCTAGTTTGAGTGGTCCTTTCAAATCAGCTCCAGAGGAGTAAGTTAACATGATTGAGACTCTGAACTCACCGTGTTAACTTATTTTGCTTGAGGCTGAACTACGGACAGTTTGATTCATCATGAGTTGCTGCATACAAGGCCTGACCGAGCGAGGATGATCACCACACACGCCTAATTTAGTCATCACTGCTGCAGCTGCGGTGGGGCATGCATTGACAATAGGCATACAACCGATATTAAATACATCCGATGACTATAAGCTTGGCCATTGACGAGGGCTTGTCACTGAGAGCGCCACCAGTTTACACCTCTACCTTTTCCACATTTGTACTGGAATGAGTTTTGTTAGAGGTAGTGTTATTTTAAGAAACAACACCACAAGACTTAAACCAGTGATGTAGTCGAAAATTTTCCTGTGTAATGCTCACTTTTGCCCAAATACTGACTCAAAAGTAGGACTCTTGGAAAAAGTGAAGTTTTTTTTTTAAGGGGGAGGAAGGAAAATGCTTTTACGCACAAAGGTAGCCACCCTGTAGTGTGAGACTCCTGAATTTATCACAGACTACTCACTAAAAAACCCCCTCTACTCTGTTGGACACAGACCTGGAATTGTTTGTCACATTACTTCAAGTCAGGCCAACATGTGACCTTGAGGGCTCTCACCTTTTCTGGCATTTATATACTTTATGACCTACTGTACACCGCATCCCGGTCAAGGTCGAGCTTCTTGGCGCAGAGAACTCCCTGGATGAAATGTGACACACAGGTCCATTGTCCTCACCATCCATCATCATTGGTATGACCTGTCCACCGACAGCAATCCTACTAACTGTTGAGCCTCCAGGCGGGGCCTTTCCCAATGCTCGCAGTGGAAAAAGGTATGTTCCACGTCATCGGGAATGCCTGGGCAGTATGTGCAATCGGATTACACGGCTTTGCCCATCCTGAACAGGTACGACCGGAAAAAGCCGTGTCCCGTCAGAAATTGGGTGAGGTAGAAGTCCACCTCTCCGTACCGCCGATTAACCCAAGGTTGGACTTGCTGTGTCAGTCCCCGTGTCTCCTGTTCCCAGCCCTCCTGCCACAGCTGGTAGGTGCGGGTGCGTTCCTCTGTTTGTGCCTGGTCCTACGCACAGTGCTGATAAATTGCCTTTCTCTCCGCAGCCAAAAGTTTGACGGGGATGACTCCAGCAACCACCAGGACGGCGGGTTCGGACACTGTTCGGTAGGCGGATGCAACTCTTAGTGCTGCCTGACGCTGCACTCGGACGAGTCGCATCCTATATACCTCCTTATTGAGAGCGTCTGCCCACACCTCCGCACCATACAAGAGTATGGACTGGACAGAAGACATTAACAGTCATCTACGGCTGCACCTAGGCCCTCCGACATTGGCCATCAACCGGCTAAGAGAGGAAACCACCCTAGCAGCCTTGTCCGCCGTACGGAATATCTGATCCCACCAGCAAAGCTTGCTGTCCACCATAACCCCAAGGTACTTGGCAGAACGAACGGTCTGGACTTCGACAGCCCCTACCCTCAACGGCATGATAGTGTAAATCCGTTATTTTGTTAATATCACGATCTCAGTTTTGCTCAAAGCGAGCGAGAGACCGTGGTCTGCCACCCATGCGTTTATGGTACGTATAACTCTGTTCAGCTTTAGCTGAGCCAGCTCAACGCTACGTGCAGCTATCAAAACTGCAATGTCGGCTGCGTACCCAACCAAAACAGTTTCCTCAGGCATTTCAGACCTCAGAAGGCTGTCATACACGACATTCCAGAGGTATGGAACTTTCGGCAGCACCAGAAGTGACACTCATCGTACGTGGGCCTTCTGTAGTGTCATACATGAGGAGGCGGAACCGGAGATAATCCTCTATGATATGCATGAGGTATGCCGGAACGTGGAAGGTGTTATCCAGCGCATCCAGCATACCGTTTCGCACATCGAGTGTTATGAGCAGCACAACCCTACGAGAGTAGTGGTTAAAATCCTCAGCTCTCATCACGGCTTGTTTCACCTCCTCGACAGCGTCAACCGTAGATCAGTGTCGCCCCATCCTGAATTCATACTGACGAGGGGACAGGCCCCCCGCAGCGACCACGACTGAATTAAGCCGGGAACGGATCAACTTCTCGAGGACTTTGCCAGCTGTATCCAACATACACAGAGGTCTGTAAGAGGATGGCAGGTCTGGGTCTCCCTTCCCCTTCCCAACAAGCACAAGCCTAGCTGTTTTCGAGCACGAGGGGAAAACTTCTTTGGCTAAGCAGGTGTTGTTCATGCGCAAAAGGATCAAGGGGTTGGTAGTCAAAACCTTCTTGAGGACTTTGCCGGGTACCCCATCGGGTCCAGGAGCCTTATTTTTCTTCAGGGATAGGACGGACGCCTCCATCTCTCCAAGACTGAAAAGTGGTACGTCATCCACCCTTCCGAAATCCCGCTTGAAAAAAGCGGAGTAGGATCCACATATATCCACTCTACACTACTGACATAATTACTCGCTTGCAAAGACTTGTCTCCTAGGTTACAGTATACAGCAACGTTTTAGTTATTCTTATCAAGAACTATTAGCGTATTATTTATTTGTATGATAATGTATTGTTATGTTACTGTTAAAAGAATTGGGAAACAATTATTCACAGTGTTTGTTTAGGTATATGGTAAAATTTGTGTTTTGCATTAAAATAAACTTACATTCCAAAGACACTCTTCACATGAATCTATAAACTCTTCAACAACAGTTGTTAACATTGGTAACCTAGAAAAAAGGGACATAAAACAAGTGCTGTAAACAAATGTATCAACATTTTGAAGAAAAATTTCTGATGTAAACACTATAATATTTGTGCAATATTTAAATTGTTTCAAAACAAAACTATCTGTAATCTGCTGTTTAAAACACAAGCTGTAAATTCCAGTAATTGTGGCTAAGTATAACTTAACAAAATAAATGGCAGGAAATAATATCTTATTTGTGTTGAAAACCGCTTTGCTTGAGCTACGGGTTGACCAGTGTTGTTAGTGCGACGGTGTGGGTCTAATCGTTCAAATAATCTAAAGCGTTGTCTCTACGGTCAAGAAACAGGAGCAGAGATTGAAGTTCCAAATTCCATTTTGATCAGATCAAATTTGCGGATTAGGATTATTCTGAAAGGTGAGAGAAAAATATGTATTTAGAAAATAAAAACCACAATTTGAACATAAATTACACTCAGGATGCTTTACAAACAATTTATTACTTGGAATTGAGCCAAATTCGATGAAAAGGCCATAGTTCAAGTTTTCACAGCATGTTTGGGAACCTCCAAGATAAATGTGCCATGGGGGCTGAAGTACACTAACACAATATGAAAATTACATCTCTCTAAACGTATCAACAAGGCAAACGTAGCCTCAACTTCAATCCACAGCCTTTCTGTGACAACTGACGATTGACAAAGGTCACTACAGTAAAAACATTATGTGGTTGGACAGGAGGTAATTCAAACATACCACAGTTTATAGCATGTAAACATCAGCATTTCTTGAGAATCTGTCCTATACTTCGATCACAAAATCTAGGCGGTTTTAGACGAAGAAATCTCTCCACAGATTAGCTACCACAGCTGACGTTTGTCAAACAGTCAATTAGCGGCAATAACTAAGCCAAAAAATTGTAGAGGAACTTTCCCTCAAACCTCCTACATTTTGTGAACACAGTTTAGGCACATACATTAAAGCCTTTATTATCCAACTTTTAGTGATATAACTGTGGCGGCTAGGGCTAGCACATAAGACTCTCGTACGCCCCTTGCCCCATCCCCCACCCTACCATTAACAATATTATTTCTTTTAATCAAACTACAATTGCCAGTAGTAAAAACAATATTATATCATTTAAGTATATGAAAAACTACATAATTTAATTCATATTGACTGAAGTTCGCTATTGTAGCTAATATTACGGAACGGCGTGGACAGTGGCTGAACCCTAGCTGCACCGCATGTAGGCATATGGTAAAAAGATCGAACAGTGCTGCAAGTGCCATGACGTCAGTGTAGTGGTTACGAAATTGCGCGCGCACACATGAACCAGTGCAGCCAACAAAATCTGAATATTCTGCATCGCTCTTGCTATGGAGGTGCTCACCGGTTTTTATATCATCTAAACATTATAAACTATCTAAGAAACTGAACTAACCTCAACCAGTTGTTATTACCATAATGCTACAACACAACAATGCTTTGACAAATTATTACTGGCTAAACAGAAGTTACACTGCGCAAAATACGCTACTACCGAAGTGTTAAACAACCAGATGATAGATGCTTTTCTACATTAAAACTCTTAATTTGGATTGGACCAATAAAAACCCGTTAAGTAGGTATTGAAATTAAAATGCTTTTTTACTTCTCAATATGAGGGATACATAGCACACTATAGTACAACAACTTAAGTTATTTTAAAAACTTAAAAGGTAAAATATAGTAAAACAAAGTTATCTTGAAGGTACAGCAGCTTCTTTTCGTGCTGCATCTTGAAGGAGTTGTGTGTCAACCTCGTCAGCAGGAAGCTGTACGTATCGGACTACAGAGCCTCGGATAAAACAGTTCTTGGTAGATATCTGGAAAAAAAGATAATAGTTAGTCAACACCGAACCAATCTTGAATACTACAGTAGACAGAGTACTGTACCTACTTAAACCTAAAGAAAGAAAATCAAGCTTTGATTCTCATAACAGAACGTTTCTGGGACGATTAAGCGAACTAAAAATCGCGATGTCAACGATTATGATGTCCCTGAAACTGCGGGAGACAATGATGATGTCTCAGCGACAGTGCAAGATGTACACGATTTTGTCGCGATCAAAAAAGTAGATGATGATGTCGCTGGGACCATAGATGTTGATTATTTTAATTTGGCGTTATAACAGATTGTAGTTCTAAAGACTTAGTGATGAATTCATACCACGTCAATTTTATGATAATTAAAGCTAACACTAACCTTTTACTGACAACTACATCTTAAAAACTATAACACACAAATAATACTAATAATCATAATGATACTCAATGAAATACCTAATATATAATAAATGATTCTCAGAAGAATTTATAAACATGAAATGACTTATTTATTCATAACGTACATATAATAACTCAAAGAATTCAAAACTGTAATGAATATTTAAAGCCAGGGATGTTAAACACTAACAAATGTTTTATGACTTTATGCCTATTCTCATTTCTCATGATTTCAATAACTTCAGCATTTTTCCAATACGGGAGTCTTGGGATAATAAAGAGATCACAAGACTAAACCAAGCCTGAGATTGCCTGGGTTCCAGGGAACTCAGAACACAAAGAGAACGAAACAGCTGACGTCCTAGCCAGGAAGGGAGTGGCAGTACAACTCACAGGACCAGTACCCTACTTTACATAATAATAATGGTTCCCCCATCTGCAGATGGTTTCCCTTTTCATACAAACCATGAAAGTACCTTTTACTTTCCACTTTTCCTCAATGCACTGACGGAACCAAAGTACAAGCATGGAAGGCATATAGATCCTTAAGAAGGGAGTTATCAGTTAGGCTACTAACTGGGCTGAGTACAATAAGAGAACACCTTTGAACCATTGGAAGATCACAGACCAAAGCAGTTTCTGTGAAAAAGAGGTGGGAACCTTAGAACACGTCTCAATCCAACAGCTAGATTGAAAGGTGCTACTTTTAAGCCTTAGGAGATAAGAGCAATGGTTGTTCCAACTGTTTGGATTCGTGCCAGAAACATAGGTTGTCGGATTGAGCAGGGGTGTAAGAAAGATCAAAAGGTCAAAGTAGCTGGGATTACTCCCCCCCCCCCTCCTTCAAATAAGAGCAATCGCAAAAGAAGTATTATACAGAGGCTAAATCAGGATGTTACCGCGGCCACCGTATTCATTCTCTACGACTCACCTGGAATCCAAAATCAACTAGTTAGAGAATCAACGTATCAAACTTATCAAGAAACTCAAGTTTAACAGGATGAAGGCTCCAAAACAGAATGTGTTAAAAGCACACATGTAACTAATATGCACTGAGATGAGGTTGTTCTAATTCAATCACACAAACGTGAACCATTTATCTATGTTTTTAAATTATTTACGGCCGAAACAGATCAAGCAACTAATTTGACAATGTGCTGTAGTATGTAATCCTAGTTCAAAATAGTTCACTGATGCATTGTCAGATGCTACCACCTACTGCCTGTGTCATGACAAGCGGATCTGGTAAAACCGTAGGCAGCGATGTTTTATATGTGACAAGAAAGGCTCGTCAAACCGCCTTGAAGGGTTAAATAATAATGGTGGGTATAATTTGTAACACAAACTTTATACAAAGGCCTTATGTATATAGAAATCACTAAAAATATCTTATAATAGATCAGTATTCAGATCCATAGTTAATGTCAGTAAAAAAGGTGAAGGTACCATGTGGGGATACTTGTCTGGATCCGTGACGCTGATATCTGTGAGCTTGATGTTGAGGTACTGGTCCACCGAGTGTAGGGTGCCGCATATACTGTGGAATAAAATAACTCTGTTAAATTACATCATAAAACATTAGTCCGAAATGGCTCTACATCTACTCTACACAGGTTATCAATGAAACAACAAACATTAACACTACGTTAAGACCAAGTTTGGGGTGTGTTAGTGACCATGGAAGCATTATTTCAAAAAGCGGATATTGTTTGTTTAATAGTATCATTTCCTTTGGATATCCAGAGTGAATAGGCTAGGTTTCACCACACACTCTTCTTTGTCACTTTGATTTATGAAAAAAATCCAACAAGGAAACGCTGTCTTACTTACCGGACAGATACATCATGCTCAACGGTTAAACTTACAAAAATAATCAGTATAAAATATCAGCGGCCCCTAGGCACATGTAAACTTGGCCGTAAACGTCATTTCAGACTTTTAACAAATTGAGTAATACGGCAACGAGTGTTACTGTCATTGCGGGAGACGACCATGGTATCACTGAGATTGAAAAGTATGGTCATGAGTATAATTGCAATCGCAGAAAACCATCACGGTTTTGCGGATACTACAAGCTGTGTCAACGAGTGTTGCCGTAAATGCGGAAAACTAACTTATTACACAGTGTTGCCAAAAGAGGCCACATGTGTTAATGTGATTGCAAAAAGATTATCATTAGCCTATAGCCTACTGGCTTTCTGCGGGACAGAAAAAATCCGCTTGTGGCCCGTGGGTTATAGGTTGGAAGCCCCTTGAGCACGGCGATGACCAGTCTTTCATGAATGGGCAACAGACCCCATAAACCAAAGATTTTTAAAAATAATACTAATTTAACCTACCATTTAACCTAAAAAAATAACCTAAATGCCTTATTACACTTAAGGTCTAGTATTTACCTGAGATCATTTTTCAACTCCACGACAACATCCTTTCCAACCAAGGATTTGAAAAATGAATAGAAAAGCTGAAACAAAAACACAAAATTGGATAAGTTTAAACTCTTATTTGGCATGCTAGACTACATTTTCTAATTTTCACCCTAACTGTAGCTCTCTTTTTATATTATTACTTTTTGTATTGTCCAGTGGTCAAAAACTTGCCCAAAAATATGTATTGTACTTTGTGATATGACAAGGACTACGTTGTCGTGATTTCAATAAGGTGAGTGATGCCCAACAAACAATTATCATACTGAAGTATTGACCTCACCTAATATACCATGTCGTTTAGGAACAAAAATATGTAATGTACAAACTTCTCTATTTTAACCCCATGCTGTAAATAAAACATGTGATTGGAATTTCTTATATTTGTTTTGATTTTCTGTTCATATATTGTTGTTATTTCGTCACCAGCATGGCAACCCATGTGGCTCATATTAACTTGTTTATAATTTTTAAATTCTTTTTTCGTCTGTATAAGTTAGTTGAGCCTATTTTAATTTATAAAGGGATTCTGCACATCTACAAAAAAATATCTTTTTAACAGTATGCGTTAATTTTTCCCAACGATGCGCACAAGTTAAAAAAAAAGTTTTTAAAGAAACACGCTTGCCTATTGGCGTTTTCCTTCTACACAGACAAGTCTAAATCAGCCTAAGAGGAATTTGTACAACCAGGCTGTTAAATAGTAAAATATAACGATCCTTATGCCGCTATGTTGTCTCATCCACACTTTCTCACGAACTATTCTTGGAATACCACCAGGCTCTATAGGCTAACATTTTTCCAGAGAAGGTAAAAAAATTAACATCTTCTGCTTTACGGCAGTAATCTGGGACAACCTAGCAAAAAGGCCACTGTACTTGCTGGACGAGCTTAGTAAAAAACCCCTAGGAATAATTAGAGAACCCCAAGCCTAATACGGACATGTATTACCATGTTTTGGTTTCCTCATTAGTCTAAGTAATTTAAATGAAACTCTTTTCCTATACAACTTATGTAGGCCTATGTTTTTAAATCCAAACAAATTGATGCAATATATCCGTGATTGTAACTCATCGATGAAGGAGACAAGTAGGCCTATCAATGAAATATCAAGTATCAAGGCTAGCATTATACAAAAACCGGCACGTAAGATTTAGGTAAACAGGAGCCCAAACTTATAGAGAAGTAAGTTAAGACATCAATTAGCCTACCTAACTTGCATTTTTTTACAGCAGCAGCAAGCTATATAATTTAAGGCCACGTTGTCTGAGCTGCGATTAGCGATACTAGCTGCGATCCTGGCTGTTTAGATAATACAGTAGAACCTCTGTAATCCGAACGTCCACTAATCCGAATGCCTCATTGCTGTACTCTATACACAGTACAGTAGTTCTTTATTGTATACTGTATTTATTGATATACGCACCGTAATTATTTCAATTGTAATGTAGAGTCCTGTTTATTCTCTATGTTTACTACTGTATCAAATAAACACTGTATTTTACTTTATAAAACATTTTTCACTTTTCCCTAGCTATTGTTAAGTAAAAACAACAACAATATGTTCTGTAATCAGAACTATTCAATAGTCCAAACTACCCCCGGTCCCAATTAATTCGGATTAAAGAGGTTCTACTGTACTGACGTACTCTCTTAATGGGTTAATGGGCCTCTGTTTACGTTGAAGCTGGACTGTTAATCACTTTGGGTCCCAACCATCGATGAGAGCCAGCAATAATAACTCAGTCCTTTTTCTCAGCTAGTAACTTATTGCGATTCCCACCATGGATGCAGATAAATTAATTAGGCCCCTAGGCCTAGCAAGTTTTTACGAGACAAGCATTATGGGACAAGTGTGATAAAAATCACCCAAATAGATTAGTTTAGGACAAGTTGTGAATCTGCAGAGTCAAATCGCTTGTGAATTGAATACAAATACAGTAGGCCTACCTAATGATCTGATGGATAGATGTATAACTGAATGAGTTAAGTTATTCCTAATACAGGGTGTTTTTAAAAGAATGCCGGGATTTCAAACGGTCGTTGCTGGGTGACTATTCAAGATAACTTAACGATTTAAACGTAAAATTGAAGGGAAAAGAACAACGTTTTTTCTCAGTCTTTCATACAATTCGGAATGATTTAATAAAATTCATATTTTCATCAATCTTATTCTTATATGAGCGTAAAACTGGCAAAGTCTATACGCTTAGGGCGATCGGCGGGTTTATCTGATGTCTTAACTGAATCTTTTTCAGAACAAAGACTCTATCTTTTATACAGGGTGTCTCAGACCACCCGGCCGGCTTGTATAGCTCCAATATGAAAGCAAATGGAAACCTAATTGCAACTGGAACCCCCTATTTTGACCCCAAGGAATTCAGCTAAATTATTTTCAACCCCAAAAAAGCACCCCAAAGGGCAGATTTTGGGGGGTGGGGGTGGTTTTTGGGAAATTTTCAAATGTAAAGGGGGGTCGTGTTATACCTCTTTTTAAAGGTCCTTTAGTCCTGAGTATTTTAGTGGAAAAAGATTTAAATTATCTTCATCCCTATTTACAGGGTGTTCAAAAACGTACAAAAAATAGACCCTTGAACTACTTTTCACTGTAAAGAGGTGGAATTTTGTGGGGGGTTCAAATTTTGATAACACTTTAATTAATAAATGAGCTTTCAAAAACTCTGGTTTCAACCCTTTTGCTATCTTTTTACTTATGTTACGCATTTTCAAACTTTTTGAAGTTTCAAAAGCTGTTATCTCAAAAATTTCAAATGGCAACATGGGTTTCATTACAAACCCCATTGTAGCCCTTGAAATTTGCTAAATTTTTTGTATTTAATGTTTTTTGGTATCTTCATTGGTTAAAGAGATATAACGAAATTAGTGTATTTTAATGTTTTATTAAATGGTATTCAAAGTGTTTGCTGTTGTAAATGTACACTTCTAGGTCTCAATTAAAACTAATTATGTTAAAAAATTAAAATATTACCACGATTGTTAAACTTGGAGGATTAATAAAGGAAAAAACACAACTGCAAATATTCTTAGTTATTTTACAATTACAAAGTTCTAATAGTGCTTTGAATGAATACTGTCTATAAATGCTACTGGTAAATAAAAAAAATCATCATGAAATCAATGAGCGTGTGCATGAAACTGGTCACGTTTGATTAGATAAATCAAATTATAAGGAACTTACTGGATTTGTACGAGAGGTGAATGCACCTGCGGTAGTAAAACAGCAATACAGTACCATAATAGTGGAGAAGAAGTACTACATGCATAACAAAGTTGGGGTTTGCATGGAACAAAATGGAAGGCAATTTAAGCATTTGTAGAAGTCCATCAGTATGTAGGCTATTAATGCTGATTCAAACAAATTATTCATTCAAAGAACTATTAGAGCCATGGAATTGTAAAATAACTAAGAACATTTGCAGTTGTGTTCTTTCCTTTATCAATCTTCCAAGATCAACAATCTGAGTACTATTTTATTTTTTTAGACAAGATTTGTTTTAATTGAGACCTAGAGGTGTACATTTGCCACAGTAAACACTTTGAATACCATTTAATAAACCATTAAAATACACTAATTTCGTTATATCTCTTTAACCAATGAAGATACCAAAAAACATTAAATACAAAAATTATAGAAAATTTTAAGGGCTACAATGTGGTTTGTAATTAAACCCATGTTGCCATTTGAAATTTTTGAGATAACAGCTTTTGAAACTTCAAAAAGTTTGAAAATGCGTAACATAAGTAAAAATATAGCAAAAGGGTTGAAACCAGAGTTTTTTGAAATCTCATTTAGCAATTAAAGTGTTATCAAAATTTGAACCCCCCACAAAATTCCACTTCTTTACAGTGAAAAGTAGTTCAAAGGGCTATTTTTTGTACGTTTTTGAACACCCTGTAAATAGGGATGAAGATAATTTAAATCTTTTTCCACTAAAATACTCAGGACTAAAGGACCTTTAAAAAGAGGTATAACACGACCCCCCTTTACATTTGAAAATTTCCCAAAAACCACCCCCACCCCCCAAAATCTGCACTTTGGGGTGCTTTTTTGGGGTTGAAAATAATTTAGCTGAATTCCTTGGGGTCAAAATAGGGGGTTCCAGTTGCAATTAGGTTTCCATTTGCTATCATATTGGAGCTATACAAGCCGGCCGGGTGGTCTGAGACACCCTGTAGATAACATCATAAAGTGACCAATTTAGGTTTGTTAAACTGAAAACTTTGTCGGGCAATCGATTTTTTCGGGCTTCTGATGCAGAATTGTAGGATTCCTTCGACCATGTCATCGCTTGTTTTTAGCCGGCTAGGAATGTCTTTTCAAAACATTTTGGTTTCACGAAACTCATTAAACCAGTTTTAAGTTTCTTTATCATCAATTAGATTTTAATTTAGTTTAATTTAGCAATGGATATAAACTCTCCGAACTACAGATTACAATCTGTGCCTTCTGTTGCGCCGTAAACGTAGTACTGGCGACTGGCGTCAGGCATATGAGTCACAATAGCGGCCTATCACCCCGCAACTGTTTTACGCATGCCAAGGTCAAAGATTCCTCCCTTGCTACACGGGATACAAAACTTAGTTATTTTAGCTTCAATTTGACGTAGAAAACGTTTAGTTACATTGAATAGTATCCAAGCAATTACCATTTAAAATCCCAGCATTCTTTTAAAAACACCCTGTATTTTACACCCTTATTGAATGACCATTGTAGGCTATTTGATGCTAAAATTAAGCTTACTATTCTGCAGAATATACAAACTCATTTTCAATTCAGGAACTCACAAATCAACTTTTCAGTGTGAGTGTCGCAGCTCAGACTTCAACAGCCAATTACAGCAGAGCGCTACTCTCCACTACTACATAGCATCCCTGCTCTCATTGTTGCTACGATCGTTTATCGCAGCTCCGACATGAACGCGGCTGCCTAAATCAGGCCAAAAATGTCACCGTGCCTTTCACTGTAGATAGCCTATCCTTGTACCGTAAGTTGGGACCATAGACTTGGAAGTCATATGTTTTAACTAACTGCAATCCCACCTCCCTTTACTTTATGAGTAGGCCTAACTTAGGAATTAATTCAACTTACCTATACATAATACTGTAGGCTACACAGTAACGAAGTAGGCGGTAATTATTGCGACGAACGTGACCATGGGAACCTATATAGATTTATATATCACCAGAAACTAGATTTTTAGCTGAAAATAACGGTGCAAAAATGTTTCTGCGCTCAAAAATATTAACGGAGTTACGGCTGTTTTAAGTTTTATTTACCTTTGTAAGTCAACTGACTAGTCTATTTTAATTGACGATATTTCCTCACTAGAAACTTGATATTTTAACTATCAAATTTATGTAAATTGTAAGTGATTTTAAGTAAATATAAGACTCACACTAACAATCAATAGGTTAATTAACGCAACTTATTAATTTCGGCATAATGAACGTTCGGGAAACAAGATAGCTAAGCTGTACACAGCTTACTTACTTAAGTGAAATGGTTAGTGGCGGATGATGGATTTGATCATGATTGATTTGATCATGATGGATTTGATAAAATCCAGTTCCAGTAATCCTATCCACTCCACAAAATAGGCCAACATTGTTACTTTAACCATGTAGCTTTTATGCCCTTTTAAATCCTTGCTGCAAGCATTTTTGAAATCGTTTTTTTTGTTGTGTTTAACACACTATTTTAATGGCACAACAACTGCCTGTGTGTAATATAAATTATCAACTCGGACTCGGTTCACTATAACCTACACTTTACCTTCCTAATCTAACCTAACTTCAAAACACTCAAGTTAATACAGTCACGAATCCGCATAAGCCCGAGTTGCCTTCCACACATGCCTAGAAATAAAATCATTCTGAAATAGGCCTAAGTTATTCAGTTATTCAGTTGTTTCTTAGATTTTTGTAGCACATGTACTTTAAATGACTTGACTGGCTTATTTTTATTCTCTTCTCTTCAATTTTTATATTTTCATTTTCATTTCAGGTTCAGTAGGCCTATAGTTCTACAAGTAACAGTTAGGCATGGTCCGTTCCGTAATTCCGTAATGTTGCAAGCAGTAGCATACTAGAATAGAAGGTAGATAGAGGAAATCAAAACGAAAAATTATCTTATAAGTTAGGGCCTACCTTAGTTAATATTCGTGGCCTCGGAGACACTTTTATCTCCAATCACTGTTATTTCCAGGTAAAAAGTGAGTCTTCTACTTGAATTACTTATAGGCCTAATTAACGTAATATATCAAGTACCTATTTGGAAAGAACATATCATAGGCTTAGGCCTACAAATAGGTTCAAAGGTCAAAAAACAAAGTACCGGTAGCCTAAATAAAACTTAAAACAGCCGTAACTCCGTTAATATTTGAGTGCGCGGAAAAATTTTTGCACCATTATTTTCAGCTAAAAATCTAGTTTCTAGTGATATATAAATCTATATAGGCCTAGGTTCCTATGGTCACGTTCGTCGCAATAAGTACCAATTAGGCTGTAGCCTAAGGCCTAACAGTAGCCTAATCCAGATGCAAGATACAACTGGCTGCTAATGACAGGTAGGTTTAGGCCTATTACTTTCACATACGTCTGTGTAAAACATCTAACTTACTTCACAACTAAATTACACTAGGATAAAGAATTAATTTACAAATCTACAGCAACCAGTGTATATCTAGGCTAGGGTTTGGACATCTGCAAAACATTAGGTCATTGTTAAATAATTACTAATCATACGTAACTTACCATGTTTGAAAATTATATTCTTTCACCTTTCAGCAACAACACTCAGTCAACATTAAGTTTAAATCTGTAATATAATCTCAATCTGTATAAATAATGGACCGGTTAATTTAACGACGTTAACCTCAAACGATTACAACAATAAAGGAAACGTTTGACAAACGAAACGAAACGAAAAAGAATAATAGAAATGATCACAGAAGAAGAAAAAGCAAAGGAGCTACTTTTTTTACCTGGATAATGTCTTGCTTGTTCACTGGATAGGTAACTGCACAAATGTCTTGGAGTAAACAGAGTCAGGTCATTGATTATGATCTGGAACAAATTTATTCCTTTAAGATTCGATTCTTAAATACCAAGACGTGATTGAGCCATGCGAACGAGCTCATCTTGAAAATTAAGAAGTTAAACGGGGCAAGGCCCGCGGGTACAGCTAGTGAACTATATTGAAAACCCAACGTTTAAGTTGTGGCCAAATTTTAAATCAAATTCGTCGTAGTTGATGTGAGCCACCGACAGATCTAAATTACCAATTCCTGTCGAATACGCGATGGTTTTTACCAAGCCAATCTGATATGGAATGACTTATTACGATCTATAGCAACTTTTATGACCCATAAACTATTTCAGCAACAAAAAATAAGAACATATAATTTAGACACTAGTCATTCCGTGATTGTCACACAACTACATTCATTTTAAAAATTGCGACAGCTGGTCCACATAGATGGGATGTCTACTTACTACTTACTTACTTAGTATGTAGGCATCCAATAATATTCTAGTATTCAAACGTTTTATTGGGCCATTTGAAAACAACGTGGTTAACAATCGAGATACACATGTGTAAATATGTAGCACTATCTTCTTTGTCAATTATCATCACGGCCGCCTTTAACTCCAGGCCGCGGCCTTCGAATTGGCAACGTCACAAGTGGTGTTGTAACAGCTGTTTAGTTTGGCAGCAGCTAATGGTATTTGTGTATTTACGAAAGCTTGGTTGGACTATGACAATATTGACTCCACTTTAAAAGTACAAAAATTGATTTTCTATTTAAGTATTGTTTTTGTTTTCAATTCTATATGTTTTATTTTCAATATTTCAATAAATTTATTTTCATAAATTTTAATTTTAATGAATAATACGTGAAATAATGAGCTGGTGTCACCTGACTGACATGTTATCTTATGGGACGTCTGGCACTAGACAACACCACTTGCGACGAAGTTACCAATTCTACCAGGCCGCGGCCTGTAGTTAGAGGTGGCCGTGTTATCATACTTGGGCCACAGACTAACGAACGTCGAACACAAGGGCGTATGATGTTTTATCTATGGTTGGACTACACGGGATTATAAACTCGTTGTAAACCAGCCCCTTCTTCAATCCCCTTTCCTATTAATAAAATCCTTTCAGCCTTAGAATTGATTTCTGTGAAGAGAAGCTATGGTGCCCACTGTAGCTATAGAAAAGTCTCCCTTTTAAATTTTCCCATTGACTTTTCAATTTTAATCAGGGATATGGCATCCTTATAAAGCTGAAGAAAACTATTAGATATACTTTTGCCTGGAACGTGTTTTACTTTTAACCTAACTAAACTCTGTTTTGATAAAATATTGAAATTTACTTTAGTACAAGACCAAAGATCCCATCGCGAATTTTACCTTAAAATAAGATAAATTCTTTGAATTTGCATCCTTGCACTCAAATACAGCCGGACAATATACCTACCACATATAAACACAGGCAGACTGTACACGAATATGTTCAGTAGTCCACTTGCTTCAGCTTAAAATGGACACCAAAATGCAGGGCTTGAGTTCTGTCTATTGTTCGAAGAGCCGATGTTCCGTTCGATTACTGTACATACAATTATGTAAAACTTATTTTCTCGCATCCTCATTCGTGGTAATGTTTATATACACTATAGAATATATAGCACTAAAGAAACCACTCCCTTTCTCTCACTCGGTTGCCTATGAACTCTAGAGTCGCCGCGCGCCGCTTGGATGCAGTAGTGTCGTCCATTTCCTCTTCCATTTTGAGTCCATATCCTTCAACAGCAAAGGTAGGTACATACGCGCGCAATTCAAATTATATTTAAGTAATTTTTATTTCGTGTACAATTTACCCGAGTACGGATACAGTAATTTTGTAGAATATATATTTACTGTAATAGAGGACAAGTTTTAACCTATTATTGTTATGAATTTGGTTTAAAACTATGCTATATCGCGATGTTAGCCATGCTTTTGTAAAATGGTAAACGGATTGTAATAACGTCTATAGTAAATAATGTTGACCTTTAAAATATTTATTTGTGATTATTCATCTTTGATTAGTTTGTTATAGTTTTAGAATAGGCACGGCCTCTTGCCCACAGATATTTTGAATTTATTACAAGGTTTATAACTTGTGATTAGTCATTTTCAAACTAAGAACATATTTATGCATTTTTTATATATATAACAATTATTATATATTTTTTATATAATAATTATATACATATTTATTACACAGTTTCCCTGCTTAGTTAAAATCCCAACTCCACCACAGAAGATTATTTTGTTACTTTTAGTGGCTTAAGGACAGCATTACTAATTCTTCCACAATTTAGTTTTATTATTAATATATAAGTTAATTATTCTTAATAATTATTTCTACATAAGATTTATTTTATCTACAACGTAATAAAAATATTTTCTTAGTAATTATTACAACTTTGTCTACGCACACAACTCAACAAATGAGTTTCTAAATGATTTTCATGAGTGTTTTTCTCCACTTGTCTTTGCTGCCCACCGCATTTTTACGTGCCCTAGTTTTGAGCTGATCTCTCGTCCAAGGGAGGGGCGAGTAGCAACCCCCCCTCGCTCTAAGTGGTTGGAAGGGGTGGAAAGGGGGTGAGTTTCTGTATTGATTCAGAGATACACGTGTACTCGTCCGTCGCCCGTGAGGTTTCCTACTTTACCCACATCTTTCCACCTTTGCCAATTTTACAGAAGTTTGGCGCAAACACAACTACTATTCTCATTTACGATTAAACGTATGTTCTGGTTCCAATATAGTAAATTCAATCTGATGTTTAATGAGATTTTAATTTACTCCTACAATTAGGGTTTGTATAAGTCTTTGGCATTTTTAAGTGTTTTGAAAAGGGGCAATGTAAATATTGGCATTGATAGAGTACTATCTTACGTCAACCTGGTGTTTCTGATAGCATCAATAATTAAGACAGTGGAACTCAATTGAACATGAATAAGTCAATCAGTGGAACCTAAATAATAAGTCCCTCGATTACAAGTGGCCCTTGATAGTAAGTGCTGTTTTCAGATTTCCGTGATTATATATTACCCAAATAAATGTAATTGTATACATCGATAAGAAGTCAACCTTGATAACAAGTCTTGTTTGATGATATCCAAGATATACTTGCTATCGAGGTTCTTGTAGCATAATGACAAATAAATGGTATTGGCGATCAAAAAATACTCATTAAACGAGTCAGTTTAGAGTAAAATATCGAGGATTAATAGTGAATTACTCTTTCAATCTGTTCTTATATCAATTGTTGCAAAAGAGCTTATTAAAAAAATTCAAACAAATTATAATAGGCTAAAATCTATAAATTTTACCAGGAAGAAAGGAAACGAAAAGGACGAGTTTGCTTACCATCTCCCAATTTTATCTCTCCAATCAAAGAGATTGTTTTGAAGATGATTGTGCATGAATATTGAATGGACAATGAATAATAATATGGATAATGAATTTATTTCCTCAAAATATTAATCTATTCAGTAAAGCAATACGAAAATGTTCGACATTTTGAGTTTTTTTAGGTAATTTAATAATGATTAGTGGTAAAATGCTCAGTGACATTTATTTGTACAGTATGAAATTCTTTCTCCTTAGTACTTTAAAACACCCCCTTGTTCCCTTGTTGTGTTGTTTGTTGTTGTACTTTATTTGTTCCTGTTTCCATTTGACTAAGTTCCCTCGCCCCTTTAACTTTTACAAAACTATCTACTCCTATAGGTTGCCCATTTCATTTAACTATCCTATTAATGATTTACACATAATTTTTATATTAAAAAACACAGTTTGGACTACACAAGGATTGCAGCAACAAAAATAAAAAAAAACACTGAAATTTTAACTGAATAAAAGTAATAAATAACACACACAGTTTATTTCTCTTAATTTCACATGGTTTGGTGGTAAAGTAGGAACTTTGCACCCTGTAAGAAGCCCGTAACTGATTCTTGAACTTGTACGACTTCACTGCCTACCCACAATCCCATTTAACTCTTCAAATTGACTTTCATTTAATCTTGTTTGTGAGTTTCAACTCATCGTGTTTCGCTCATGTTGAAGTGTCCATTTAAAAACTACCAACGATTTTTAGGGTTTTACAGTTATAGTATTTTTGACGTCCGTTGATTTTGTATGATTTTTTATCGCCAATTCATAACATGACCATTTAAATGCCCACACGTAGCTTTGATGTTAAATATTGCATATATTTCACTTTAAACTGACTTCACTGGGTTTTATTTGTTTCAGAATAACAAAAATGTGATGTCATAATGATTGTGGTTTAGGTTAGTATGTGTCTTTATAAACAAATACTATAGATTTGTATTTTTCGATTCTCGTACGATTGAGGTATGCATTCTAAAATGACGGCCCTTTACAGTTCTACACCTTAGAACAACATTTAGTCATATATATATATATATATATATATATATATATATATCCTAGGGATATTTTGCTTTTTAGGAGAATTCTATTGCACAAAAATTGTACTACACGGAACAGAAAAAAAACTTAATTTGAATGTTTGTTTTCTAGCTTTGCACAATTACTACACCAGTAGTGTAGTTGTTAAATAAACCAGCTTGAATGGGTATTCTGCAAGCCATAACTCTAATGAGTAGTTAGTGACCTTAGTGAGCAAGTTATTATTGCTCCTTGTAAACGTGTGAACAAATACTGTAGTGGCCAAGTTTTTGAGGTAATTTGATTTACGATTTCTAACCTATCTGTAATTAACTAATCACCACCAATAAATTACAAAATTATCACGGTGGGAAACATCACAAAATTATAATTAAAATAGGCCTAATACGATTCTAAATTCAACAATTGACCGCAATAGTTCCGCGTGCCACAAATAGGCCATTCAAACGCCGCGCGGTGATGAGGGCTATTATTATCCGGGTAAAGGCCTATCAAATATTATTTCGCAACCGAGACCCGGGCGGAAGCGGAAGGGGAATTGGGTCAAAGGGAATGAGGTTAGGGGGTCACCAGCGCCCCACGTGCTGAGTTGCATAAGCTGGGTTGCCAAACTGCGATCAATACTCTGTGGAGCCTACAGCATAGAGTATAAAACATAGAGTAACAACTGTGAGTATTATGTATAATAGTGGTGGGAGTCTTGATAAGTCAAGAATGTAAAAAAATCCTGTTAAGAAACCTACTGTGGAACTGCCTACAGCGACGTATATGAAACATAGAGTAACAACTGTGAGTATTATTATAGTGGCGGGTCTGTTACGTAATGGTGAACAAATCGAGAAACGTAAACAGTTAAAAATGCTATGAATTAGAGAAGAATCTCAGCTGAATCTAGTCATTTAAAATATATGATTATTGCTTGAATGCCATATATTGGGAAAGTATCATTCATTGAATGTGAATGTCGAATAGTCTATATTTTTTATACTACAAGAGGACTTTTCGTCTCATGGTGAATTTAAAATTGTCACCTGTTTTTAGGTGGTGTGGTTTACACTCAGTGTGCTGACGGCAAACTAAATTAAAATCCTTCAATTGTACAGTATAGGCTACAACTGTCTTCAGAATAACTGTTGTTCTAGTGCTGTCTTTAATACAAAAAAATTTGTTAATATTCCGGTTATGCACAAGTGCGCGCCTGTCGAACCAAATTTAAATCCTTCTAAATCAGTGTCGCAGTCGCTCCTGGATTAATATTGCGGTAACATATCCCTTCATCCCTAAACTGACTGAAAATAAATTATATAAAAATATATACATTATAATATATAAAGGGTTTTGTTATTGAAACGTTAGCTATTAAACTGAACGTGAAAATCCCTTTACATTCGGGTTTAGAATATCTGACTTTCTTCCTTTACCACTGTTATTGGCGTAATAGTACGCAAAGTGACACTTTGCTACATTTTAGGAAAATGTTTTCGATTTTCGAGACAGTTTCGAGAGAATATTTTATTTAAATGAAATAGGAATACAATAATGTTAATAAAACAGCTGACACATTGTTGTATATGATGGTGTTTCAGATTTATTTTCACTGCACCTTGCTCTGTTGTCACTAGCTTCGCTTTTGTGCTGTTGGAGATTTTGAGTGCTACAAAATAAAAATATTGCAACAAAATGAAAGAGTGCTGTTTTGCGTGATTAAACACACCGATTTTTTTAAGTGGCTGTATTAAAACTATCCCATTGTTCCTCACCTAATTCTACTCATCCACAGCGTCCCAATTGACCCAATTCTCAGCAATGGCAGCACTTATCTACCAGAGTGGCTTACTCCAATGATTAAGTACTCGTCCTAGACCCCATTCCCCAATAGCAACGTTCTATGATGACGCAAGACCTCAACTAGTTCATGGTGTTCCCACTAGGTTGTAGCCTTGTCGCTGTGCTGTCGTCCTTGGAATAGGCAATTGGAATTACTAGCGCTAGGAAAGGTCTGATCTGACAGCTATGTCGTCATAGTTGCATCTCCATCTTAGAAAACTATGTCGAAACTCGTGTTAGCGGTTTTGAATTATAATTTAAAATGTCAACTAGGAGAATTGAGTAGACTCGATATGGAGTGTTGCTAGGGGATTGCAAAATTATTTTGGTAATTAAGGTTTAATATCGTGGTTTTGTTGAAGAATACGCCTGAGAGAAAAGAACTCCGAATCCTGCTGTTGTTATAAAATGGCCTCTTCCTCCTAAGGAACTAAAATAGTTAAAAACTAAATTCTATTAACTAAATTAACTAAAATAAAAAAAAATAAACAACACGTCCTACGTTGTTTGAAATGTCCGTTTCACGTACTACATACAAAACAATTAATAACTAAAAAAATTAACAAAAAAACTTAATTATCTAAAATTCTAAAAATTGTTATAACGATTTCGGAACGAAGAAAGCTAAGATCAATTTAGCCACCGTCAGATTGTGCTATTATAAAACCCCCACCACAGAAAATGTGCCAACTAAGTGAATTCCCATTTGTCTGATTTGACTTTAATTAGCATTTGTCCATATCAGATTTACTCACCATTTCAATAAAATTCTACAACTATTAGCAAACTACAACAGTTTATATTCCTCCATAAGAAATTATTGGAATTTAAAACGTACAGATTGTTTACAATGTTGTTCGTTTTTTAATCTCTACACAAAGGTTGTATTACGAATTGGGTATGTTCAAGTTTTAAAAGTAAAAATTTGTAACCCCTAATTTTAGAAAATCTGAAAACCTTATGACTCGATTTTGCTGGTTCAAGTTTGTCCATACCAAAATGTCTGGTCTGACAAAAATTACTCGTCACAAACACATGATGTATATTTAAAAAAAAAATACAAATGGTGTATTTGGCCTCTGGAGACATAAAAAAAGTAAACAGGTCCCGGTACTACTAGTACTACTAAGTAGGTCTTATCACGCCACAATACTGTAATAGCGCATTTCCTATATGATAAATTCCCTAAACGTCCGTCAGTTTTTCCTTATACATCAAATTTGTAAACATGCCCAAACAGTAAACATATTTTAATTTATAGAATATTTTGTACCTCCCTCTATTATTTAAACCAGTGTAAACTTAAGTTAACAGATTTAACTAACTGGCCTGGTGGTTTTTGGACCACTCCACTATGAGCTTTTTATGTTTGATTGACCGACAATAGCTTAATCGTTTAATCATCTTTTAATCTATTACCAAGGGAAGGGCCCTTCATCGCGTGACCTACTGACTAGTGGATAAAACTGATTTGAATAGCAAAGATTTCACGGTGATAGGATATATTAAATTATCAAGTACTTTTCATTCAAAAATAAAAGCAGCCTTACAAAAAATATTCCTTAAAACATGTAGCTACCATTTTTAAAATATTTAAACAATATTTAAATCCCAAACAGCTGTAATTTTATTTTATCATCTCTGTACACTTAGTATATTTTTCAGAACAATCATAGTATTCATTATTAAATTAAATGAAAGGGTTTCGGGCTTTAAACATATTTTCTGTTTCGAGTCAATATGGTTTTCTTTATTTAAAACTTACATATTTAGTTAGAACAGACCAGTTTGATTACAACAAGAATTTCTTACATCCTTCATCATTCATCCTCTAATTAATTCATACAATGTTTTCTCAATTAATCTTCTTCCTCATACAAGTTCATGTCACGGCAATCGTGTCAATACTATCGATTTCTTATGTTTAGTTTTTAAATAGTGTTACACTGTTTGACTGTTTTCATAGTTTTTCTTCCAAAGTTTTAATGTAAATTCCTATGCAGAAATGCGCCAATTCATTTTGACGATGCAGCCTCTTTGATGTCATTTAATTATTGAAAAAGTGACTTGACTAATTTATATATGTATACACAGTGTTTCTTTCAGTACTGTCGTTTTCATTCAAAAATAAACTTTTTGCAACGAATATATTTATGTTGTTGTATTCATGATTCAACAATTCAATATTTTAAATACAATTGCTATTATTAAACGAGCTTATGACAATCACTAGCTATGTTTATTCATACTGTCTTGCTTCCTGTCAGTCTATCCATCTATGTTTTTTACCTTTATCCTCTTTTTGTCATACTGTCTTCTTTTTTGTGGAATTTTTTTAAATAATTTGTTCTGTTCTAATATTTATGATTTGAAATTTAAATATTTTTAATCGTTGATATTATTAAAATAGTTATGTGACAATATCTAGCTATATCTATACTGCCTTTTGTCAGTACATGTGTTAATTTCTCCTTTATTTCTTAAAGTAATCCTCTTTCTTTCTTTGTTCTTTTTCTCCTAGTTTTCTCGTGTCATAGCTGCATGCTATGTTGCACCTAGTGAGATTTCCACGCGCCGCGAGGTCATCGACCTCTGCTGTTTTGGAGTCGAGATCAGGTCATTGACCTCGCTTTCCGTATCTCGGACCAACGCATGTGCGTCGCTATCGATTACGTTTACGTTGCAACGTTGCACTTCTCAACGTATCTACATTGTTGCTACAGTAGTTGTTAGACGAAAACGGCTGTCTCCGCTCGCCGTGTGGGAAACCCTCAGGTAAATTGTTTGTAATTTTCTCTTAGTTGGAGTAGCGTTTTTTGCATGAATTTAGTTTTTTGTAAAAAATCTGTATTTGTACAATTGTTGAAGCTTAGTTTGGTATTTTCTTGCACTAACACAAGTATTTTAACGCTTAAATACCCATTCGATTTTTGAATTAGTTTACTGACACGATATTAAAACGTTGGTTCATGTATGTTTTTTATGTGTGAAAAATAATACAGGGAAAAGTAATAATTGAACGATGACTGAGTAGCATTGTTGTCAAAGAACAGCTGATTTCGGAAACCAATGTTCGCACTTCATCAAACTAGCCTATTAAACAATGTTTAAAAATCACTCGCTTTCAGTAAAAACACTACATTTAGATTTTTGGTTTTTAAAATCGGATATTTTTCAATCTGTGTTTTATATATGGTTATGTTTGAGTGCGTACTAAATATATTACTTCTGATTAGGAGTATATTACAGTAAGTTTAGGTTAAACAATCACAGAAAAAACCATATTTGATCAGAATTTAGATTTTTTTTATTAAAGTAGTGTTTAACTTTGCGAAAAGCAAAGGTCTAATCGTTCTCAACATATAGCGTAGAAAAACATACCATTCAGTGTGTTTATTTGATCCAAGAATGACAAATAAAAGGGGTAATGTAAATTATTGGTAGAAACTAGCAGCAGGATTCATGGTAAAACTAAAGGGTTTGATAACATTTATCAACAATTTTCAAAAATGAATAACTATTTTAGCCTTTACAACAACATAAATAACTTGAATGCATATTGTTTGTAGCTAGGTCTATGTAACACCCAGTGCAAAACACAATTTTTAAGCCTTGGTTTATTTTTTTACATCACGAAATTTTGTTCTTGATAGCCCGGAAATTATTTGGTCCCGTCTTCAACATTAAGTCATTTGTAACGGAGTCATTTACTTTCGTGAAACATTTCATCCCAAAATCTTTTGATGATTTATTCACCCCAGTAAATCCTAAGATCTGTTCACCCTCAGACATTCAAGCAATGGTCTCACCTCTTTCTTCATACACTAAATGTTTACTTGTGTACAGAGACTTTGTGAAAAGATCCCTCCCCTCATTAAAATAAGGGATGTATTAAAATGTGAACGATGTCTTAATATTCAGGGTTTCCAATTAATTTTTAACGTGTCGTCTTGGTTTAGGTCTACTTGATACGGATGCGTTTAAAATAAAATGTCTGTCTGTTTTTTTGTGCTTTAATAACAATCATAAATGTTTGGTGACGTTCCCGTCTTATACAATTTTTGTTTTGTTTTTCCCCTTGCCTATAAAATCCTCGAGAAGTTCCAGCCCTACCCTTGTAACACTAATTAGTTTATATTGTTTTGTTTCTTAACTTTCCTAACTGCAAAATAAATAATTTACAGCTAGGAGTATATCCGTTCGTTGCTTAGTGTTTCATCTTAACAGTTTTATCTACCACTTCCCTTAAGATATGTCGTTTCCGTTTTGCAGTTTTGAGTTTTAAATTTGCAAGCTTTACATCAATTAATTGTATTTACAACACACCATTTAAGGATCGCCAAGGAAAAACGTTACACAAGTACAACATTGATTGACCTAGTATTTAATTAAAATGTTTTGTTTCTTCAGTAATGTTTTGTTATTTACAAAAAACAAAAAAATAAGCGCACCAACGTCTGCCAAATGCTTCTCTTGTGTTCTGGGTTCTGAGACCGCAGGAGGACATACGTAGTCCTAAAACAGCCTCAACCTAACTATAACCTGGACCTATAGGTCTGGACTGGTTTTCAGCCTTTTCAGCTCCCTGGACTGGAATTTCACGACGTATGAACTTCTTCTGTATGAAATTGATTTTACAGTTTGCCGTTTAATGTTAAAAAATATTGTTTACATTAGGGCTATAAAGACGTGAACAATAATTAAATAAATCATTTGTCTGATTATTAATAAAACACATTTCATCCATGATATACTAAAAAGAAGTAGTTTGAATGCGTTTTTGTTGAGACTATATTTTTACAGCAGAAACTTTTTGTTAGGGAAAATACCTCACAATTGGTGATACGTTTTAGATTTCAAACTTTTTAGTTGCGTTTCGAGTAAAAGGGAATCCATTTGAATCTCTATAAACTTTCACCCTGACAATATTTTGTTTGAATGCTAACGTTTTGATACGGATTCCAACACACATACCTTATTAGAAAAATGGGGACCGTTTTCAGAATAGAGCCGCCAGTATTAAAAGTTTCCCTACACGATTAGTTTTTTGATTAGGCTACTTATGCTCAGTAAATAAAAAAGTGTGAGTAAAGCTATAAACTAACCTAACCTAACCTAATCTAACGTAACCTAAACTGTGCTTCCCCCACATTTGAAATATTGGCTGCCCTCTTTTGAAAAATACCCGAAAACTGTAGCTACATTTGCAAGACACTTGTATTATTATACACCTCAACCATGTTGTGTTTATGTTGAATTAAGGGAGGTCACAGGCTGTGTAGGGGAGCGAGCTGGACTCCTGGTGGAGTGTGGGTCTCCCCAAGGTCTCGGGTTCAAATCCCGCCAATCACCAACAGAGATTATCAGTAATAATGGTGCAACCCTCTACGCCTAGAGTAATGTGTAAAACGCATGATAGAGTAAATACGTCCTAGGATGTGAATGTGGGACTTGGGAAGATTGGTGTAATGACATAAGAAACAAAGGCCGGAGACTGAGAGTTCATTGAGAGGCTACAGTGGAAGGAGGGGTCGTGCTTAAGAGTCCAGAGACAGTTTTAATTATCTCTTCTTGTGGATCCGCGACAATTAAGCTAGGTCAAACACTGAGTACACATTGACACTGGATACTGTCAGCACACCTCCCCTCTTTGTGTGGAATCTGTCGCTTTTTGACATAGGTATGCGTCCAGTCCGGGGAGGTTGGTTGTAGATTAAAAGCTTCTCTCAGCATGGATTTTAAAAACTGTACTTGTATTTTTTGCTTCAGTAATTATGTTAAGGTAAGGCTTGCGTGGTCGTATTAAGGTTGGAAAATGATATATATATATATATATATATATAGAATACGTTAAGGCATTCAAGAAAGTTACTGGACGTATACGATATCTAGCTGCATTGTTGTAGTGTAGTTAGCTTTATTGTTCTACAACAATCATTGTTGTACAGTAGTATGATTTGTTGCATTGTTGTAGTTTAGTTAGCTGCATTGTTATAGTGTTGTCAGCTGTATTGTTTTAGTATATTTAGTTGAATTGTTGTATTGTAGTTAGCTGCATTGTTGTAGTATGATTAGTTGCATTGTAGTAGTGTAGTTAGTTGCATTGTAGTAGTGTAGTTAGTTACATTTCTGTAGTATAGTTAGTTTCATTGTTGTAGTGTAGTTAGTTGTAGTGGGCAGGTGGTACGCCGGCCTTCATGCCTTCATGCACCTAAGTGACACTTTCTCTTCCTTTCACTTTCACTGGAACCGATTATTCCTTCCCTCCTATCTAACCAACACTGCACGAACGTGGTCACAGCCTTTTGGTCAACTTACATACTCTTTGTTATCGTGCATTAATTCCTTCAGTTTAGAGAGAGTTTTGGGTCTAATTCTAGCATAAAACACACAAATTAATGTGCGTTGTTTCATAATTTATACTTGATTTATGTTTTAACTGGTTATTCTCACAACAGATAAATTTTATTTATTTTAAGTCGTACAAAAAAAACAGTTTTAGGGACCAGTGATAATTTTCACTTCTTTTATATACATGCTAAGATAAACATGTACAGTAGTTCCCATAGGCTATGATATTACCTCAAGATAAACTAAAGATTTTAATTTTACCAAATGTCTGGTTAATTAAGTTGAAACAACGCCATGAAAGTGTGTTTGAAACGTTAACAAAGTCAATGTACTATTGATATTGTTGTTGTGATTTAAATTGCCATTGATATTCCAAACACCATCGCACAACTACTTTGAAGGCCTGGGAAAAGGATAAAATTTTGCAATTGAAATATGACATTGTTCTCAATAATAACTATATTTATTTTGGTTGAACTCATGCTTCATTGAGTTTATGATTTTTTGCACAGTAGAGTGACATACTTATTTTTCCCATAATTATTGTTATGTAGATTTGTAATTTTTTTACTATAATATTTTAGTTTTCCTTATATCATTGCTCCTTCCTTATATGACTATATTTTGGGATTAAATTGTTCCTTTTATTATTTATCCTTACATTTAAAATTATATTTTTACTGGTAGAAAGTAAATAATACGGATATACCGTCTTTCAACCGTATTCAGAATCTACAAAAAGGAATTATATTTGTGACAATTCAACTTCATTAACCGTTTTCTATTAGCTATTGCAATACGAGCAACACAATGCTCGATTGTTTTAGTGCCAATCGTGTGGAATAATTAGTTTGTTAATGTGTAGTTTAATTGAGTTTCATTACAATTTTTAATTGAAATCTGCGGAAGAATAACTACTGAAATGTTTTCTTAGGGCGTTCTCCTTACTAGCCTAATATAATTGTTACGTTTAATTTTATTTTCAAATGTGTGTTATGAAATGTGTATCTATTATATCAGCTAATTTAATTATTGCAACCTTATAAACCAACTTATTAATCCACGAAGAACATTTGTAGCTCGGGTGTTATACTATTTATCATGTAAGAAATTCGAAATCTAAATTGGTCATGGATTTTATTACATTTAAGTAGACTCCGTAATGTAATTCTCAAACCAAACAGTTTAGTTAAAACATCAGTAGTCGACTGATAGTGAATTGTAGCACTAATAACAAATAATGTCTTAACTATTTTAAACGACAATGATAATATTATAGGACGTCAAAAAACGAATTTGCACATTACATTTTTATTATTTAATTTATGTTTAGTTGTCTCTTATAATAAAATATCCAAAGAGTGATTTAAGCAATCTGATGACGTTTTATGTACAGTAATTTTGAGGGATGATCCAGATTTTACTACTCTGAATGTTATTGTATAAAGTTTATCTTCCCTCTTGTGTTTTGCTTATGCATGCCACTGATTTCCTTCGTATAAAATTATCGTATATTAATTGTAATATGCATTATGGATTAATGAATGCAGTATATATACAAAATTACAACTAAGCACGCAGTATTCCACATGTGGTACATAAAAAACATTTTACACACAGCTCAAGATGTGTGCTGAGTGTACATCACAGAGGTTTGCTGAGTCCAGTACACGTGGGAAGTGGCGTCAGCATCAGCATTGCTAGAACTATACCCAGGGAAATGGTAATGTAAACCTATGCAGGGATAACGATAACATACTCGCCAATGCTTTGTGGGAATCATCTTAAGTATACTCGTTGCGTGAAACACTTGGCCGATCTTTTTGAAATACATCAAACAATTAATTAAACTATCCCTTAAGATAAAGCATGAATGGTCTAACCATCCAACGAGTGTCCTTAACAATTTAGCAGCAAATAGGCCAGAAAATATCAATGGCAATGGCATATAAAATAGTTTTGTTGAAAAACACTAATGCACGATCAATATGTGTATTTGAACATGATATGGACCACCAAAATTTTGTATTTATATTTTTTGGGTGTTACAGATCTCAAAAAGAGACTTATATTTCAACAAATATATGATATGGGCTACCAAAATTTTGTATTTATATTTTTTGGGTGTTACAGATCTCAAAAAGGAAAAAGAGACTTATATTTCAACAAATATGTTATGATATGGGCTACCAAATGTTGTATTTATATTTTTTGGGTACTATAGAATGAGAATTATATTTTAACAAATAATTTAGGAACTTTGCGATGGATCTTATGTCTTTTTACTGAAAAGCTGCGCAAAATATATACCAAATCTTTCTTATACCCTACAAAATAATGACAGCATTATTTATGATTGGTAATAAAATAAGGAATCTCAGTTAATCTTGGTAAGCATAATATAACAATGTTAACAAAAGCTTTAAAACTTAACAACCAATAAAAATACTGGTCCCATAAGCCATTAAAAATAATTTAGCTGTTTAAAAACACATTAATCAATTTTAATAGGGAGATTCAGTTATTAGTATCATAAAATGTTATCTATATAATCCTTATTAAACTCATTATGTTGTACTTTGTTTTAAAATTAAAATTACAAACGTAAAAACGTAATGACCCCACTCGGAAGATAAAAATTATTATTAAAAAAATTTGTTGTTAAGTCTGTAGACCTGATTCGTTTTGAGAAGCAAAACATTTATTGTTCGAGACCATTTGATTCACATACAAACTTAATTGATGATATTACTGTTGCTCAGTGAAAAATTATAAATATACGTATTTTCATTTTATAGACTATCTACCTTATATTAAACACATTGTAAAGTTAGGATTCCGCTTATTGAAGCAACAAAAAAGTTTATAGCACAATCATAAATATAGCGGGTAGCCACACAATAGCCACACATTAGGCTACATGATTTAACAAAATTATTTAGTGAAATTGTATGTTAGACATTTTCTTTTCTATTGTGGAAATAAAACAGTTCTCCTCGTCAACAGAGTTTTATTTCCTTGATATAGGCTATAAACCGTTGCGTCATCATATGGCAAGTTGGGAATAGTGGTTGGCTGGATTTGAACCCGGATAAGCTACTCCAGGGCCAAAAATCAAAATGTAATTTATTTCACGTTTCGTTGACACTAAAAATACATTGTCTAAGACCATAAAAACTACCCTTACTTAAACTCCACGTCACAAACTATACTTCTAATTAAAACTAAACTTTCGCGAAAACACTATAAAATCTGGCACAATCGAAAAATTAGTTAGCCCGCACATGCGCACCTACCCCACTACAAGACAAAGAACGAGAGAAACTGAGCAGTGTGCGAGTTGCTGGGTGATGCTGGGACCCATGCGGCACATCCAAGGCAGCACTAGCGCTTCCACTTCGTCCTCCGTTCAAACAACGTTCAGCTATTGTGATGTGAGTGCGCGTTGTATTCCGCTGAAACTAGAGATAAACTTGGTATCCGCAGTTGACTTCAGCGTGAAAACGTTCAACTAAGTGTTCTTTACGGGTTGGAACATTTCCGCGACGAAATTCGGACTTTTGGAGATTTTGTGACGGTTTGAAGTGGACGGACACTGAAGGTGGGGAGGTCATTGTGGTGAGTTTTAATTTCAATTATTGCATAGTGTATGCCTAAATTAGTTAAGTTAACGATTGAAATGTGAATTGTATATCTGCGAGAAAAAAACTTATTTGGAAAGTAATTAAAATAATTAAGTATTTTTACCATGCATCACATGAGGGAGGACAATAATTATTGATTGCTAGTACTGAATGAGAGCTTAATGCGCTCCATATTTTTTTCTTTATTGAGGATAGTGATTGTGACTTTTATTTAATAGTTTCCCACATTTTATGTAAATTTCGACAAATTGTTAAACAACAAGGTGTTTCGTGCGCATGCGCTGAAGATTCCTATCTGTATCTAAATTGATTTTACAGATTACAAATTATTGGTTTCAATACTACATCAACATTCTCGAAACCATAGATTGTTTTGTGCTTTATTATTTTACAATGTTCTAATCATTTGAATCGTCAGAGGAAATTTATTGCTGCATTAAAAACGGCAGTAAAATCTGACGAATTTAGTCGTTAAGCATTTGCTTATCATGGGCCTACTTACTTTTACTATATACTTTAACTAGCCAAGCTGATTAAATATAATGTCAAGATCATTTCTCGAGTAAATAGGCCTAATTAGAAACCCATCTGAATAGGATTCAAAGTAAGTTTTGAACCCTGAATTATTGTACGGTATTTGAATAGTTTCTACTGTAAAGAATAATAAAAAATACACCTGTAACATGAATCCTCGAAAAATAATTTAACTGTAAAAAATAACCTATTAACCTAACTATATTTTCGTGTCAATCATTACCAACATTCAAACGCGCGCTCTGGGATACACTAGCGCCAGCGCAGATGAACGATGAACTCTTGAACTAATCAAACGAATCGGTGACGTCACACCCCCTCCAACAATCGTCAACCGTTGTATTATCAGCCGTGCTAATATTATGTAACACCTGATGTTCTCATTTCGAACAGCTCATTTGTATTGTCATTTCCAACACAATTAGTACTTGTAAATAACTATTGAGATAGAGAAGTCAGTTGTAATTTGAATTTGGCAACAGACGCTTGCTTATCTGAAAAATTCTCGTAACGCCTTTCGAATGTGTTATCAATTATGCAACCAATATATTGATGGAAAAAATATGAATAATGTTTGGCAAAATTTATCTATCGATTTTTAATTATGAGAATTTTCAAACATAATTGGTAAAAGCTTAGTTGAAAAAGTTTGTATGGGAATTCAATTTGTGAACTATTAAAGCACCTAGCTCTTTCATTTTTTAAATCTGCCAAAAATACTAAATGACTGAACTGGAATTACTTGACTACTAGTTGAACTTTCAGGAAAAGAGAAGGTGGGTGGTGAAATGAAATGAAATGATTTATTTGCCGTTGATCATGTACATGAAATGGGCATTGTCATATGATTAATGAAATTAATTAAAACAGATTGTCATATATCTATAAAGACTAACTAAAATCTAATTTCTATACATGTATTAAGATATTCATATGTATTGTAAAAGGGATTGTCTAAAAGCCAAGCAGTTACCTTTTTTTTGAAGACTTTGGGTGTGCAGGTCCTTGATGATTCATGTAGTTTGTTAAAAAATTTGATGCAATTTGCCTTGTGTGATATGCCGAATTTTGTCAATCTGTGCTGTGGAATATTTAATTTTGTCCTGTTGCGTGTTTCATGTTCGTGTATTTCTTGCCTGGTGGGAAAAAGGTGAAGATTAGCTTTAGTGTAAATTAGAATATGTAGTATGTATAAGTTAATTACTGTTAAAATTTTCATTTGTTTAAATAAAGGTCTACAGTGGTCCAATCTGTTAGCTCTGCACATAGTTCTAAGAACCTTTTTCTGTATCAGGAGAACATCTGATACAGCAGTTGCATGTCCCCAGAGAACCAACCCATAGGATATGTGAGATTGAAATAAACCAAAGTAGGTCATTCTTAGATATTCATCTGACACAGATTCCCTGAGTTTCCAAAATAGATAGCTGACCCGTGAAATTTTTTTACAAAGGTTGTTGATGTGGACATGCCAAGACAATTTAGAATCGATATGAATACCCAATAGTTTGACTGATTGTAAATCCAGATTTAGAGAGGTGCTGAGGATGATATTTTGAGTTTTACCTTGGTTACAAAGTAGTTTATTCGTGGAAAACCAATTCAATGCATCTCCCTGGGCCACACCCACCTGTCTGAAGAGCTCTATTTTGTCCGAATTTTTAGCAAAAATTGATGTGTCATCAGCATATATTACTGACTCAGATCTTAGATTCTTTGGAAGATCATTTATGGCTATTATAAAGAAGAAAGGCCCAAGCACAGAACCTTGGGGCACTCCCATTTTGATATCAACAACATTGGAATTAGCACCCTGAATGGAAACATACTGTTTCCTACCATTCAGGTATGACCGGAATATGCTAAGTGATTGATCCTGAACTCCATAAAATTTAAGTTTGTCAAGTAAGATGTTGAAAGGAACACAATCAAATGCTTTGCTCAGATCTAACAATGACACAGCAACTGATGGTTGCCCAAGGAGGGAGATTTAGCATTGAGACAAATGCGGTTTTATGACAGTTTTAATGTACTATTTTATAATGAATGAGCATTGTTTTCTCGTTGCTATTGCCACCTGGGTAATCGTAATAGTTACCTAGCTTTGTGATGAATTATAAATCATTAAGGAATTTGTTAAGTACGTCTACACCATTCCAATCAAGTTACAACACAGTGAACATGGGTTCATTCAATTCAAATGTGAATTGAAATTAAATAGGTTGCATGGAAGAGATAAAGCTATAAAGCCTATGTTGTACTTAATCACTTGCGCTATCATGTTTTTTTTAGAATTTGTGTAACATAATTCATCATCCAAATTGGTTCGCCCATTCTAATTCCTGTACTTCTTTTAGAGTTTGAGTGTTCACTTTTTGACAAAATTGTAGAGAACTCCAACAACTACATGCGTCACACCTGAAGTAAGTTTAGAACAATGACATAGACAAAGACAGTACATGTCCGGTAAGCGCCTCGTCCGTTAGTCATCCCGTTATCCGTAGCGTTTTGGAGACGCCACCAGTCGCAACTCAAATTTGAGTTTGAGTTTCGCAAAGTTACAATTCACTAATAGTTAAGATGCTGTTGAGTGCTTTTTACTGGATTACCCACGGTTGAAAAGGAATGACCATGAATGTAAAATTAAGTCGCCCTTCTGAAATATTGGCCGGTGTTCAAATACATCCAATTGCCAATAGATTTAAGCTATTTCATAAAGCCATGACAAAGTGATTTTTAAAATCTTAATCTAATTTTTAAATTTTAAAGGAGAGGTTTCCCAACTGGGTAGAAAATAATTTGTATATTTTAAAATTATTGTTAAATTAGTATTGGTAAAAAAAGGTACAATAATTCCCAATCATGAAAGGTAGAAGAATTGGGGGTTGAGGGAAGGGTTGTTATGTGATTTATGAAAGTTTCGGCAGATCACTTTGACATCGATAAAGGTCGTAAAATAAGGGTTGTTTTTGTTTCTACCAATAATTTTTTTTTTTTCAAAACGAAATAAAAAATGTAAACGTCAGTACTGAGTTTTATATTGCACATATTATATTGGGTTCATGCCTATAAACAAGTTTTTAGATGTGTCCGATTCCTAAAAGAGCTGTAGAAACTACAAGATCGTGTCGAATTGATGCAAACCATTTCATGGCTAAAATAAACGACTTGATCAGCATTGTAGGTATTATTAAATGTACGGAAAGTAAATAAAAGAAACGTCTTATAACATCTTAAAACATATATTTACTTTTATAATGTTACTCACAAGATGGTAAATATACAGTACATAAAAGATGGAGTGTGCAATCGAAATCGATCACCACTTACCATATTTTATGTATATTTACCGTGTGAGTAACATTATAAGAGTAAATATATGTTTTAAGATGTTATAAGACGTTTCTTTTATTTACTTTACGTAAAAATTGCTAGGACCTGCACTATTGTACCTAAAATCGACAGAGCCACTTCTTAAATCTTGGTAGTCAAAACTGCTGACCCTAATCAAGTATGCCTAAAAGTAAGACCAGGAATAATTAGGTTAAGGTATTTCATCTTTTGATGTTTTGGATAGGAAATATTGTGGTGTTTTAGGAAATTATGGTAACGACCCTAATCGTAGCCTGCCCAAAGTTTCAAAAATTAATGGATCATCTTAGATATTAATTTTGTCCCCAACGGTTTTCCAAAGTCAATATTCGCACATGAAGGGCCTCTTACATTAGTTGTATGTTGGGTGCGTAGCTTGATGGAGGCCATTGCAATTACCTACGTCATAATCACGTGATATGTACGTCAGCTGGTGTACTGCGCAGTACGAGCAACCATCACTTCCCGTACCTACTGTACACTATACAACTTGAGGCCGTGTTGTAGTGCTTTGTGTGTGAAATATACGTGAGTAGAACTATAAAGAGTAATTAGTATACAGTACCTTGTAATTGACAATGTTTCGATTGTGAAAGAAAAGTGTTGTGAAACTTATCCGATGTTGTTTGGCGTGAGTCACCTATTGCGACAAGTATGATTCGAGGATTGTCTCGACTAGTATTTTTAAAACAAACACACCCTTAAACTAAACATATGTAACACATATCATGCAAAATCTTTTAAATCAGTTTGTGTATTTTTAAATTTTTTGTTTTGATTGTTTTACTTCCCAAAAAAAGCCTTTGGGAACCGTCCATGTTTTATCATATCATTATCAATGCCGTCACAGCTATTATATTAATATCTGTTGCACTGTTCCTGACACAGTATCTTAATTTCATCCTAATTTAGCTTATTCCACGATGCTGTTCTAATGTATAATTTCATGTCAGCATTAGAACGTGCCATTGCCTAGCAAGATAAATCAATGTCAGTTTATGTATTTACTCTTAACATAGCAGCTGTATACTATCGTTGTATTTTTGTTAAAATATAACTGTCTAAAGCAATTACACTGGGTATATTTATTGTAAACATTGTGGTTACTGTGTGAACGAATAAATAAATCTAAAAATTACCAAGTACGTATCATCGTACAACCATTTGTCAAAGTTATGTCAATATCAAAATCCAGAAAGATCTCTGGAGAAAGCTTTTTCGGTATTCTTTCATAATTGTATTTGGTTCTTTTAACTATTTATTCCTCTCTTCGTATTTTGTTATAAATCTAAAACATTAAAAACATGAAACATTACTACACAAAGATGTATGCACTATTTAGGAGAATGTTTAGAAAGTAATCAGTTTGAGGACTAAACTAATAATTGTTCCTACTAAATTCCAAGTGAAAAGATATCGCGGTGCTCGTTGGCACGGCACGGACTTTAAACAACAAACTGGTATTTTTAATTGTACCTATTTTTTATAAGTGGAATGATTGTAAATTTCATCACACTGGCCTAAAGTTACACTTTGATTGACCTGAGGTCAAGTTTTACGGTGGAGGCGAAGCCGAGGTCGAAAAATGAGCGAGGGTTAAAAAAGACACCTTTTGCCCGTGTGGTGAACTATATTTTTCGTCATATCTATATAATTAATACGCTACATGAAACTTTGTCGGTTGAACTCCTCCGCCATTTCTTAACCGATTTTATCCATTGACGTCTCATTGGAAAGAGGGTGTCGCGTAGATTTGCAAACTGGCCTTACATTTTTGAAAAAGTCCCTTGGGCTCTGCCCCAGTGGCTTTGAAAATTCCCATGTTATCCTTATGGAGAACTTAGTTGTTTACATTTTGATCAGCTGTATAATTTAATTGCTGTTATTATTTTTTCAATTCAAAGTCTTTTAAACTCATAGGACATTATGATGACTTTTATTTGTTTTTAAATAACTACTTTACTTCTTTGCAATTGCTCGATTTCGAGCAACGTGTTTACTAGTTACATCATTAATTAATAAACAACGCAAGAAAACGAAATAATTTGTATGTAAAGATAACTTCTCAAAACGACTTCCAGCTTGTTTTCAATTCTGCTAATGCAAATAAGCAGTTGCTTAGTAAGTGATTCTATCATTTCGTCTATTACGACGATCGTATTACAGTACATTATACGATCGATAATGTTGATCGATACGATAACCACAATCAAAATTTACAACTGTTAACAACAGCTGATTTTTACTCCCTACAGAGTAAAAATGCTATATACTTTAGACCCGCAACGCATGCATTAAAAACGGCTATTTTGCTGCAGTATGACGAACAACCCTTTAAATTTTTTTACTATTGACTATAAATCAATAGTCAATATTATATAGTAAATTTCTAAATTTGAGTATATATCAATGTATATTCAATGGCTGTACAGTTTCAATTCAATTCCGAATTCATATTTGAAAAAGCTACAATAAACTTACCAACATTTGGGTTTGAACATAACTAAATAAAACAAATCAGTAATTAAACAATAATGCAATATATTGCTAAAAAACTCCGCCGTTACTTAAATCTTAACAAATAAAGTAGGCCCACATGATTTCTAAATATTATTTGCTCAAACAACAGATTACAACATACAACTATACGCTCAATCACGGTTATATAGCTAATAACAATAAGTTAACCTTATACTGTATTTGAAAACAGTCTATGCCTCAATATTTACGGAACTAATCTTGACAATTAATCATTCTAATTTACGCCTGAAACCCCTCCGAGATTAAGTATAAGGCTTCCTTTTTGGAAAACAAGAAGATTAAAATGCGGAAGTCAATTTGAGCAGCGCCTGGCGGGGGGCGACTGCAATATATCCGCTGTACCCATTTTGCCTATCGGCCCCTTGCAAAGCATCGCAGATAGGGCATTGATTGGCGAGTTTGTCAAACAAAAACTACGTGTTAAATTTGATGTTTTACAGTTTGTTTAAAGCTTTACCTAGTGTTTTCAATATTTGTTTAATTTTTAATTAGAGATATTTCACCGCACCGCAACGCAATTTCTAAAATTTGTCTTGTTAACTACCGACATTTTTACATGTGTATTTGAAGTATTCAAATGTTAATTCAAGGACTCGTTGGCCTGGATGGAGGGTTTGGTAAATAGACTAGTTTTTGACGTCTGATATCTGTGATGTGACTAGAAGATCATAGATTTGTTTTTCTGTTTTTCTAGCCCTAAAAACTGAGTTACAAAACTTTGAACGCTGTCAAAGAAGGTTAAATAGGATGCAGATAGCCTATGCCCATGCCACACATTCTTAATGGTATTACAATTAAAATCCAATTATATGTGAAGTTTATAGGGGTTTTAATATTATTTTCCACATCGCTGGACTCCATTTTCAAATCCTAAATCCCTAAATTACGATCAAATTAAACACACTTAATGTAAGTGTTAAACGTGGGTTATTCATTAGCTATAACATAATCGATGCTATAACGGACATAAGCATATCTTAAATTACAACCAATTTATAAAGTACCTATCAAACAAACACATATGTTTAGTTTTATAAACACCAAACGACAGATCTAAATTCCAGTAGAATCCCCGTAGTAATTCTAATCTTCAATTTAAAAAGAAATAATAAAAATGTCTTCATATTTACGTTGTATTTTTAAAATGTTCGTCAATGTTAAAACTTCAAACCATTGGTTTCTGCGACTTCATTTTCTATCAAAATCACTCCAAGTAAATATTTATCTCCCTAGATTCTATTTTCTTTCCAAAATGTCAAGATAGAAAATTATTAGTCGTCCAGTTAAAAACTTATTAATAATACAATATGTTTTAATAATCCACATCAGTATTAAAACTACGTATAATCAAAACAATAGCTTGAGGACGCCCAAACCCCTTTCCTTGGGATTTTTCTTTGGTCCATGAAAATGAAACCATGGGAGTTTTATCTCTTAAAATCCCGAAAATCCCTTGAACCAGAGAACTCCCCTATTGTCTAATCTTTAACTCCCTCAGCCACCCATAGACCAGCGGTGGTAAGTCATGAGTCGACAAACGTAGGTAATTATACTGAACTCGACTTCACCGCGAGAACTAAACATTCCACGGAGGAAAGCCGACATTAACGTAATGAACTCATAATTGAAATTGGCCGTGTTGACCGCGGGGTCAGTGACCGGGTCATCGTCCTTTTGGCGGGAGAGGTCACCTGGAGGTCTAGTTAGCGCGGGAGTTCCGTCAAAGAGGTTCGGGATCAAGTCCTACCATTGAAATTACTTTTCGATCCTTCAATCAGGTGGGATTCGCATCTCTTCAGATTTAAAATTCTATGTGTGAGCCAAAGGGGATTGATATTTTTCTTATATTTTGTAGTACAGTGGAGCTATATGCATAAACTATCTTATTGAGTTTCCAAAGCCCCTTGTTAGATATTTCCGTTTCAAAACAATTTTACAATTAAAACAGAAAAATATTTTACTTTTGTAGATGTGTTTATATAGTTTCAACTCCATTAGTTTTACGTCATACACCTACATTTGCTATGCAAAAACTGGAACTGGCAAATTATCCTGAAACTGTTGTTCTAATGCTGTTTTACATTGCAATCAAGATATTTTATAGACAAACCTAATGCATGCCTTACCCCCATGATGTTACCGGAATACGTTTTGTATTTTAGCTAGGTGAACGTCAGTTGACGATCATCTACTGATCCTACTCATACTAGACCTACTTAGATGGGTGATAAGTAACTCATTCGCTTTTCCGCCCCTACATTGCACTAAGCACTTGTTTGTTTGTAGATCTGACGATGTTCATACTGGTCCTACTTAGATAGGTGACTTATCCACTTTTCCGCCCCTACATTGCACTAAGCACTTGTTTGTTTATAAGTACGGGTCGACGCTCTACAAGGTCGGACGATGTTCATACTGGTCCTACTTAGATAGGTAACTTATCCACTTTTCCGCCCCTACATTGCACTAAGCACTTGTTTGATTGTAGGTCGGACGTTGCTCATACTGGTCCTACTTAGATAGGTAACTTATCCACTTTTCCGCCCCTACATTCCACTAAGCACTTGTTTGTTTGTAGGTAGGGGTCGACGCTCTACAAGGTCGGACGATGCTCATACTGGTCCTACTTAGATAGGTAACTTATCCACTTTTCCGCCCCTACATTGCACTAAGCACTTGTTTGTTTGTAGGTAGGGGTCGACGCTCTATAAGGTCGGACGATGCTCATACTGGTCCTACTTAGATAGGTAACTTATCAACTTTTCCGCCCCTACATTGCACTAAGCACTTGTTTGTTTGTAGGTACGGGTCGACGCTCTACAAGGTTGGACGATGCTCATACTGGTCCTACTTAGATAGGTAACTAATCCACTTTTCCGCCCCTACATTGCACTAAGCACTTGTTTGTTTGTAGGTAGGGGTCGACGCTCTATAAGGTCGGACGATGCTCATACTGGTCCTACTTAGATAGGTAACTTATCCACTTTTCCGCCCCTACATTGCTCTAAGCACTTGTTTGTTTGTAGGTACGGGTTGACGCTCTACAAGGTTGGACGATGCTCATACTGGTCCTACTTAGATATGTGACTTATCCACTTTTCCGCCCCTACATTGCACTAAGCACTTGTTTGTTTGTAGGTACGGGTCGACGCTCTACAAGGTCGGACGATGCTCATACTGGTCCTACTTAGATAGGTAACTTATCCACTTTTCCGCCCCTACATTGCACTAAGCACTTGTTTGTTTGTAGGTAGGGGTCGACGCTCTATAAGGTCGGACGATGCTCATACTGGTCCTACTTAGATAGGTAACTTATCCACTTTTCCGCCCCTACATTGCTCTAAGCACTTGTTTGTTTGTAGGTACGGGTTGACGCTCTACAAGGTTGGACGATGCTCATACTGGTCCTACTTAGACATGTGACTTATCCACTTTTCCGCCCCTACATTGCACTAAGCACTTGTTTGTTTGTAGGTACGGGTCGACGCTCTACAAGGTCGGACGATGCTCATACTGGTCCTACTTAGATATGTAACTTATCCACTTTTCCGCCCCTACATTGCACTAAGCACTTGTTTGTAGGTACGGGTCGGTTACCTCCCGCTATCTCCGCGTATCGCCACCTCCGTGTCCCTTCACCTCCGAATTTCAGAGTGACCCCTATAATCCTCGGTTACTACCTGCGTTAAGAATTTCTGTCCTCTAACCTAACCTAACCCACGGGTTAAATTTTCATTAAATCTTCCATCCACGGAGCTTCAATTCGATAAAAAAATATATGGAATAAGATCAAAAATTTATTAATCTTGGTAAAATTATTAACTCACTAACAAAATTCAATCTGCAATGACAGCTACCAACGCAGGCAGTGACGGGATTATAAGGGTCACTCAAGAATTCGGAGGTGGTGGGACAGATTTGGGTTCGGAGGTGGCGGAACGCGGAGATAGCGGGAGCACACGTACGCTCTACAAGGTCGGATGATGCTCATACTGGTCCTACTTAGATACTGTATGTAACTTATCCACTTTTCCGCCCTTACATTGCACTAAGCACTTGTTTCTTTGTAGGTACGGGTCGACGCTCTACAAGGTCGGACGATGCTCCCACTGGTCCTACTTAGATATGTAACTTATCCAATTTTCCGCCCCTACATTGCACTAAGCACTTGTTTGTTTGTAGGTACGGGTCGACGCTCTACAAGGTCGGACGATGCTCCCACTGGTCCTACTTAGATATGTAACTTATCCACTTTTCCGCCCCTACATTGCACTAAGCACTTGTTTGTTTGTAGGTACGGGTCGACGCTCTACAAGGTCGGACGATGCTCATACTGGTCCTACTTAGATATGTAACTTATCCACTTTTCCGCCCCTACATTGCACTAAGCACTTGTTTGTTTGTGGGTACGGGTCGACGCTCTACAAGGTCGGACGATGCTCATACTGGTCCTACTTAGATATGTAACTTATCCACTTTTCCAACCCTACATTGCACTAAGCACTTGTTTGTTTGTAGGTACGGGTCGACGCTCTACAAGGTCGGACGATGCACGTGGAAAATCTGTGGTTCGTCGACCGAGCGAGCGGCGAGCGGTCGAAAAAGCATTTCTGCCTCGGAATGTTCGCCTCGAGCGGTCGGCAGTGACGTCACCGCGACCGGCCAATCGGAATGAAGCAATGAAGGACCAATGAGAGAAGAGAGTGCGTGGCTGCGCGCGCATCGTACGCTCCCCGCCAGTCGGGTGTTCGCGAACCTTCTGTGTCTCTCTTGGTGCTGAACGTGGTGGAAGTGAAGTGTGATCTGTGTCTTCTTCTCAAGTCCAGTGCAAAGGAATATTGTGTGGAGTTGCATGTGAGTATACTAATTTTACATTCGAACCTGCAGTGGTGCTAGATGCAGTTTTTGAGAATTCTACTAGCAGGAAAAGAAACTACAGTACTTGTGGTCTTTTAAGAACTTTGGAAGATTTTTAGAGAATCGACTTCAATGTGTTCTCCGTTCAACATTCTTCTAGGATTTGGGTGATGGAAGAATCTACTTGTGTAAACTTAAGTTTTTCTTCCAAAATCATAGTTGGAATTGATTTTTTCACCACAACCCCTTAAGTTAATCTCATAGGAGATTTGAAGTAGCCCTTTGCTTGTCTAAATTACTCCAACATCTCATCCAACGAGACAAAAAACACCAATAAAACAAAATAATATGGAAAATTTACTCTTTCAACCTCCCCTTTTATAAAGACTGAGTCACATTTGCGTAATTCAAACTGGAAAGTCGGTTGTGCCACTTCGCGAGAAGTGAGTGTACAGGGAAATTGAGTATCAAAATGGCCGCCGCTGATGACGCCATCTCGCTTCCACAGTTTTTTGCTGGTCACGTGACATGTGCGTGCCATTGATTGCCGCGCGTTGGCCATTTCGCCATTTCCCGTTCTCTGTTTGCCTCGCAAGTTGGGCGTGAGTGGTGTGGTTAGGCCTCGGTTCGGTGAGTGTAGTTTTATTATAATTTAGTTTCTCACCTATGAAGGTTTAGATAATCGTACTGGGTATAAACTAAATTTATCTAGTTCTTTTATTACATCTGATAGCCTAAGTAAGTCAAGCTGCTAAAGAGATAACTTAGGTTATGTAGAAAAATAGAGTAGTATGAGTTAATTATCGTAACTATCGAATCGTACCTTAAATGTCAAATATTCCTTTGAAAACTTACAAAAACTGTTATCATTTATCCAAGAGTAACTGTTTTCCTAGAAGTCATCAAAACCACATTATTTCCGTTACGTATTTTCGCCACGTGTCCTGGGTAACCTAGAAACGTTATAAATTTAACTGTCGAGGCAAAAGAAGAAAGTGAGCTCGGTTGGTGGAATGTTGCAATGTAGGCCACCAGGCCCCGCCCATTTGCGCAACAACGCGCGCGGGCGCAGGCGCGGCCACCCTACGGTTAATGTAATTATTGGCGATCGGTTTAACACTTTGTTTTTGTAAACACGGAACACGTGAGATGACTGACACGGTTCGCTCGAGTGCGTCCGATAAAGGTTCAAAGATCCGTGACGACTGACCGAGGCTCTGGTTGTTGGCTGGAGGTTCAGTCGGGAGCGGTTTTCGCGAAGTTCCGGTTACAACTTTTGAACTGGTATTGCGTTTGTTTGATTCTAGAAAGAGAAATGATTTGAATTTAATCAATCTCTTGTGTGGCGTGCCCATCTGGTGAAGCCTAGTTGAATATTTAACCAGGGGAAAAAACAATGTTGTATAAGTTTTCGTGGTGAAGACTCCTAGTGTCTTCGATTTAATTAAAATAATATGATCAAAACCGCAGTTAGAAGTTGCGAATAAGTTTTACAAGCTTTTATGAACTTGGTTATAAGCTTATCTAGATGAATTGAAATATAAGTTAATTAATTTTATTTACTTGTAAATCTAGCAATTAGCCTATTTAAGTGTGTAGAGATTAATGATTGTACTGTAATGGATTTTTGTTGGAGCTTATGAATATACTTGAAACTACTTGGTTATGAGAATTAGCATGTCACATTTTCACATAGCATATTATGATATTTAGGCTATATAAAATTATTATTATGGGGTAGGTTTGTGCCGTTTTAACCTAACTCTTTAAATGTGTTATATCTATTTACAGTATGGGACTAACTTTTTATTCGTAATTAAGTTTTTATTAGAGCAGTAACATGTTCAACAACGTTCAGTGTTCCATTGCGACACTTCAAAATTGTTCCAATTTCATCCGTTATAAATTGCCCAAATTTTGGAGAACCTCATACTGAAATTAAAATATAAATCCTTGTATAAACAACTAGCATGTGAAATCTCAATTGCCTAAATTATTTGTCACAATAACATGTAACTTGATACTGTCGTACTTGATAATATTGAAGGTTAAAGTAGTCAATCTTATGCAGTTTCACAAATTCTAAACTGGCTCAGTTCATGCCTCTCCATATTATATTTTCAATTCCATGTCGTGTCTACATTTAACCAAAAAGCGTAAATTAAACTCGTAAATTAAATATTGTGTCTGGTCTACTGTTTATTTCATCATGGCCAGTTTTCAAATTCACAGTAATTAAATTGCACTTATTGGTAGACTCTTGCCTCTCGTCTGTTTTTACCATAAACCTACTGTTTTAAAACGGAATTATGTGTTATTCCTAGAAACATATCCTACAGTGTTTCAGAATAGTTTAACATTATTTTTATTGGTTTGTTCTGTGTAAATAAGTTACGTGTATTTAGTTTACGCTTATTTGAATTGGTAAAAGCACTATTAAAGGTTGTGTTTAATAACAATGTTTAGCCCAACCAAGAACTTATTAGACTGGGTATTTCTTATTGTTTTTTATTTTTTATTTTATTGTAACTTATTCTTGGTTTTTTACAGACAGTTGTTAGTTTTAATTCTGCATGTAATCCTGTTAATTTATTGAAGATTATGAACAAGTTCAAAGCATTAGTATTGAAAATGTTATTGTTATTTACTTTTACTATACATTCTATCAAAAGGTGTTGATGTTAAAATGGTTGAAAAATGTACAGTAATTTCATTTCGCATATCGTGTACAATGATTCAAAAACGCCTAATAACTGTTATTGTATAATATTTTATGTATTTATCGAAGATTTTGTAAGTTATATTAAAATATCTCAAATGTATTAAGTTCTCAAAATAAGTAATATAATTAATAATTCTCAAAATAAGTCCACTTATTATGTGACATAAGGTAGCTTGAACACCTATGTATTCTTGCTTTCATGAATATACGTAACCATGTTACTGTTTGCATAATCACATGTTAATTTGCCTTCACCATCGTCATTGGTCAGCTCTTCAACATTAAGATCAGCTGATACGCAAGACTTGAAGAGAAGAAGAATCGCAAGACTGGAGAGAAGAAGAATAAACGCAGGACTCGGTGCAGGGTTGTATCGGAGAGAGAATGAGGCATTGGCTTGTGTTATTCTTTAGTCAGTCTTTTTCTCTCTCCTATTTTCCCACCGAAACTAGCAACTTCTTCAACCACATCATCATTTTCTATAGCTACCAAATTTTAATTTTATTGCAGCCTGTAATAGCAATGGTTAAAGTTAATAGTGCACAATCTATTACTGTAATTTTGTTAATTATAAGTCTGTTAACCTTAACCACAAATGTAAAATACCTAATGTAAAGGTGAAAGATGAAATGGAACATATTGGTTATTGTTTATGTATTAGGCTGGAATATCTCCTCTTGATTTAGTTCTACCTGTGAATTTAGAATTTGTTCACACTTTCGCCCCCTATCAATACTATATGTAGAAAAAGGATTGTTATAGTCAAGGTTTTCGAGTTTTGGGTGAAAATATCTGTGTTGGGCCACCCTGTACCCCAAAAGGTGGTTTTCGAGGTGATGTCTGTGAGTGGGTGTGAATGTTTACAGAACCACAGACCGCAACTGTGGACTGATTTTGATTAAATTTGTCATATACCGTACTAATCCATGAAATCTTCAGGCGTGTTTCCCCATTTTTTTTTTTAAAATTTGATATTTAATGTTGATTTTACCATTGAACCCCCCTACCCCCATGAGATAATGAGAAAATTTGATTTCCACAGAAACGGCTCCATCGATTTTGATTCGAATTTCGTCATGACCCTTTTAACAATGAACAAAATGGTACACACCCCTCATTGCTTTAAAAATTGCTAAAGTTTATTACAATTTCTATGATTTTACCTTTAAAATATCGTAGTTACTCCCACCATTTACCCATTATAAGGGTTGTTGACAAGCTAGCGAGAAAGTATGTGTCAATTTGATTATACCGTTTATTGCTGTATCCGGTACCAGGGGACGGAGTTTGGTGTCATTCTTTTTGGTGGACACTGTATGAATGATTTTATAAGGAATTAACAATAAGATACAAGATGAAAATAAAATTTTCAATTATAAATAACTGCTACTATGTCAAAAGCACTGAAAGCTTAAGCTTTGGTAAGATTTAGTATTTTTGATATTTTGCTTGGCGAACAGTTATTTTTTTATTAAGATTTGATATTGATATTACCAAATAGGTCCATACAAATAATGTATTCTTATAGCAATTAAAAATATATTAATAATAATTAATACATTTGCTATAATTTTTGAAGCATCTACTATTTAGTTTTAATATAATTATTCTAAGTCAACAATTAGTAACCATCCACTTGTACTTTTTTATGTAATGTTTTTTGCCGTTGGAATGAAATAAATTTTAATGTAGCCAAAACATTTATAAGAATTCTATAGGATATTTATTACTGTATTCATCATATTTGACCATTGAAAACGATGCTTCAGTACAGAATGTTTATTGTAGTTTATTATTATTATTATTATTAGACCATACTATTTCACCAATTATAATGAAATAATGGTAATAACTTCTTAATCAGCATTTTCCTGCGTTTTAATAATTTTACAGAGAGTAAGGCAAGATACAAATTTTAACAACACTTTAAAATTTCCAAGTGTCAATAGGTGTATTTTTATTTACTTTCTGGAGAATACTTAATTTTTGCTATCGTAGTACAATAATTTATTTACTTCCCCATCAACATATGAGACTGTTTAACATGGTAAATATGTTATTTTATGGGACTGGGATAATAACTGTTTGAATTTTACAGTAAAAAACTAGTCAAAAGACTAGAGCTTTATTTTTGTTATATTAATTTGTTAAATACTTCTTTTAAAAGGTATCAAATTAACTAACAGAGTTCCAAAAAGTTTCTAGCCCTTGTTAAACTTTCAGAACTTTTGCCTCGCGAACAGGTCGTGGTCATGAAAACCCCTTACAAGAATACAAAATACAAAGTCACGGAAAATAAAAAATTGTATCAACAGTTGACAATAATTGTCTTTGCTAATTACACAGACTAGAATTTATCAAAGAGTATTCCAATTTGTATTCGTACGTCCGTAACAATCTGAGGCCAACTAAGGTAAGTACACAATAATTTAGATGTTTCCCAATGAGTAAAATGCACTGTACTATTAACCGTAACTAGAGAAACATATAATAGTTGACATAATCATATCCAAGAATAACTAGAGATTAAACACAAATCCGTTACAGAAATTAGAATACTATGAGAAGTTGTTGACGGTTTAAAGTTCTAAACCCATTAATATACTTAAGTTTAAGACACGAGTGAGGCGAAATCCGAGAAACCCAAAAAAAATTATAATCAAAACAATAATCATTTATGTCTCGCCGATCTCTATTAAACTATTAAACTAGAGATGGAATAACTGTGCTGATATTTTATCTACCTTCATAATAGATCTATAGTACACACAGTTTAAAGTTAAGAGATCAAAATAAAACAATGGTAATATCTTCTATACCATGTGTAAATGAAGTCAGAGAGCAGCCAAAAATAGCCAACTCGAAAATAATATATTTGCAAAATGAACAAAAATGTCCATAGCATGGGAATACATTGTAGTTTGATTTAAATAGAAAAGTCCATATATTTACGGAAAGTCTTCATGGCAAGCTCAAAAATGTTAAACTGAATTTAATAGCCAAGTTGACTGTCACGTACCTATGCGTTTCGAAACAATGCTTTGCTTTGTTAAACCATAGACAAATAGAATACATTTTTATATTTATTCTATTTGTCTATGGTTAAACACACCTGATGAACAGGTGCGATTCTTTGTTAACGTACAGCTTTCAATACAAACGCTATAGTATTATTGCCGTTGGTAATGGTATGGAGCAAATCATCTAAAGGAAATGTATAACCACAGCCACATCCATAAAAAAAATCAAGATACACGTCTGCGTACAAGTGTATTGATATAGTTGAAAATGTTAATTCAAAGGCAAAAGCTGGATAAATACGATTTATATTTTTACATTACAGAGAAAGAAATTTAAAACAACTAGTCTGTTGTTACCCATGGGCTTCACCCCGTTTGACTTCATAAGTATTAATAAAACGATAAAACTATTGATTGGTTAAGTTAAGCAGAAATAAACAAAACAGAATACAGTCAGTAATACAAACAATCACACCTGATTTTAATGAGGTAATAAATTGAAAGAATAACAAACAAATAAGTACAGCTGAGGTATTTTTAACATTAGGTACAGTATATGGAAAGTCCCCTTTAGAAAGGAATTACGACCTTAAAGAGCAATTTATGAAGTGATGGATAGTTTTGTGCAAGGTTTCTCGTCATGACTAACATTTTAAGTATATGATTTATGGGGGTGTGACTTGCAGTTCTCTCAAAAGTTCATGGGTACTTTGGGATTTATTTTTGGATCTTCCTTTGTAAAAGTGTCGTAGATGATAGCACAAGACCAATATATAGCTGTATCGAAAATTGAGAAATAATTAACCACAGACTAAATTTCGATCCAACAACTCACACTTTAAAACAAGCTAGAATAAAATACATGTTCATTCGATTTAACTACTGAATTCATTAAACAAAGATTGAGGTATGAGCTGTAAGCGATAACATCAATAGGACATTGTATAAATTTTTTTGCGAATTTTCCATATGGGGAATGGGCTATTACCGCAGGTCTCATGGTAAGACCAAGACCCAGGACCGATTTACTTTTTCGTTTTGTGATACCCGGAGCCCAAAATCACCCTCCTTTCAAATTAACATTTTTATATATCTGTGTGTGTCCATTAGCGCGATAACTCGAGCAAAAAATTATCCGATTTTGATTACATTTGGTACAAACGTGTAAACATGGGCCTACATTTATTCGAACGAGTTCGCAAACCAGCATAATCGGACTATGGGAACGGGGTTTTGTGGGGTAAAAATAGATTTTTCCCATTTTTGACCCTATAAACACAAAATTTCATAATTTCTTTCCAAGACATTTTGTAGAGCTTAAAAAGAAATAATTTTGTATATTGAAGCGTTATTGTATGCCCAACGGTATACGTAGATAATTAAACAATTGCAATTTAAAATTCCCCTGTTATTCTTATGGAGAATAATGCTTGTTCATGGATATATTTTAATTAAATTTGGCGCTTTTGTTTATTTTATTCTGAGCTATCAACATTTCAATAAAAACATACCTCAATACCTTCCCTGTACCAGTACCTTCGTACGGGGTTGGCATATAGTAAAATGCTTATTGCAGTTATACTCCAACTTAGCGTTTGCAATGGGGGAGAATACAGTTTGATAAAATTTGCTTCTTTAAATTTTTCATGCAATTAAAAACATGAACATAACTGTAAACAATCCTACTTTGACAGTTCTCCATTGCCTATCACAGTTTTTTGTTGCTGCCTGGTTCAAATTAGGTGATTTCATAAATGCAAAAAAAATAGTGCTGCACCCTGTTAGTAAATCTTATAACTTTTTAATACTTTTGCATATCATAGAACTAACTTTTTTAGTTGAATCATGAATCATGAACTGATAACGGTTGATTAAAAGTTTCTAAATTAGATTTGACAAAAATAAGATTGCTGTGGATGTAAATACAAGCAAGGGTCATTATATTAAATAGTGGAAAAATTGTTCTACAAGAGTCTGAAGAATCTAGCCCAGCCATAACTCTGAGAGCCTTTTTCTGCCATGTGAAAGCATCTATGGCAGAGGGTGAATTGCCCCAGAGCTTTATTCCATACAATAGATGTGTGTGGAATAGACCAAAGTAGGTCATAAGCAACTTGTTATCAATGTTGTTAGCAATTTGTTATCTATTTTGACTCAAGTTTAACGGAAATTGATTTAGAAGAATAGGGATTTGACCTAATTTCGTGTTCTTCGGCCAGTTAAATTATCGTACTGTTATCTGTGGAAACACCAATACAGTACTGTACCACATATAGTAATTTATGCTTTTGGTTCCGTCGTTTGAACGTTTAAACACTAGATTAATGGAGTCCATTATTTGAATTTATGGCAACTAAACTCTAAAATAATTACTGTAGTATCAAGTAACAAATAAGAAACAAACCATCCATATCATAACTCAAAATTTAATTTTCTTTGAGTTATCTATTAAATTTATGTTTATTTGTATTGGATAATCAATGCACGTTTTGATGACGTCACGGTTGCAGTGTATGATTAGGTGATTGGGTGTTCTGATTGGCCACAGTATACGTCACAGATGCTTTGGTAACATAATTACATAGCAATAGTGGATGGTAATCAGCTGCTGGCCAGTCTAATGAGCAATTGTTCATGTTTACTACTACTGTACTGTGTGAGCATGGACCGAATAGTTGACATGTTTAGTATTTCATCCAGGCGCTATAGGGCGTTAGTAGGCCTATTTTTGTTGCAGTTTTTTGCAATATTATATCATTTAATTTTCATGTTTCCCTTGGGCTACGCCCCATGGGCTTGTTTTTATTAGCTCGCTAGTCGCTTTCCTACAAATTTTGATACACATTTTAAACGAAATTCCCGATGGGGTAAAGACTTGAAATTTGAAACATAGCTCACAAATGGATGACAATGCAATATTGTATCATTTAATTTTCATATTTACCTTGGGATACGCCCCATGGGCTTCCACATTTTCCATATTTACATTTTGAAAGAATGTAAACATATCAATTAATTTAAGACGGCTGTAAATACTTAAATTTGACAGTTCGAAGAGCAGAGGTTAAGAGGTACAGGTTATGCTCCAGATATATTCTAAAAATATAAAACAAGCATTTTAAAGTAAAGATAAAACATCTGATTGCAGATAATAAGGTTTTGGTTTATGTATAGGCTACAGGCCATATAAAATAGATTTAACGTATTTTACACATTAAAGACTAAAAAGTTGATAATAATGTATAAATAAAAAACTTTTTTTAAAACAAAACGATTTAAACGCACTAAAAAGTAGGAAATAATTTATAAATATGTGGAGAGTATAAAAACTTGTAAGATTTAAAACGAAAAACGTTGGGTACATGCAATTGATAATAATACATTAGTTCAATAGGTGGAGGTAATTGTGAATTATCTATTGCATGCACCCCACGTTTTTCGTTTTGAATTTTACAAGTGTTTATACTCTCCACATATTTATAAATTAGTTTCTACTTTTTAGTGAGTTTAAAAACGTTTTGTTTTAAAAAAGTTTTTTATTTATAAATTATTTACTTTTTAGACGCTTCACAATAGTTGGTTTACAGCATTGCTTTAAGGAAATCAATCGAAAAATGTACAATGTTAAATTTAGAGTCTTTGGAGGCTAGCGGCCATCTTGGATAATTTAAAACAGCTGCTGAAGAGTTAATTATGATCCAAAAATAGTTTTTTCAAACACCAAAGTGATTGTAATTTAAATAGGCCTATCTAGTATACTGTGAGATTAAAAATGTTCTTTGTATTTTTAAATCGTGTTATGAGTTAGAACGTCTAGACTCCAAGGATGACTAGACTCTATATATCTCTATATATCGTCTAGACTCCTATATAGATGATTATATTCTTTTTGATGCAAGATAGAAGCTTGAGTTTACAAGTTTGGCTTATGACTCAACGGAAGAGTTCACCAAACGCCGATAGTTCAATGTTTTAAACAAAATAATAATACCAAAGAAGTTGAATATAATCGTGAAATTTGTGACATTTCCAATGTTTTTGTTATACTACTAGCTGGGTAGATAAGATAAAAAAGGTCACCTATTTGATCCTGAGAAAAGTTTGAAACTGGACTGGCCCAGATGATGATTGGAGAGCTCTCCTTGATTATGGGCTTTAAAAATTCATTTGTCAAAAGAAACCGATGGTAATGTTCATCAAAATGCCTACAAGCACAGAAAATGTACTTCTCACATCCATCGATCTCTATTCCAGAGATCGATGCTCACATTATTCTGTCCTCAGCCTTCACTCATATTTGGGTTGAAATCATTGACTTTATATCTACACTAGACATCCTATAGTGTACTATAATCCTACTATAATATACACTATAATATATTGTGGATATAAAGTCAATGGTTGAAATATACTCAGTTGCGTTTCCATAAGTGTTGATAAAAATGTTTGCTATACAATTTAATATCGTATACAGGGTAAAAAATCGGCAATAATTCAAAATAATCTCCATAACAGATAACTTTTTTGTGTTTATTTTTTTTACTCTTATATTCTGAGCAGGATTTTTGCACCCCGCATTTTTCACTCCACCGACTCATCCCAGCTACATACAGTGAGGGTGGCCGCCATGTTGCATGCTGGGGCTGGGGGGTGGAGCCCTGATGGAGCCCGTAGCCCGCCTACCACAACACAACACCGCTATCAGATCTAAACTCCGACCCCGACATTCAAATGAGCTGCCGTCACGTCCATTTTTACATTTCAAAACTTTACAATGCAAATCGTTCTTGCCCACCTTTTAAGTCAATATTGATCATCGCTTGGTTCTCAGTAGAAGGAGTTGATGTTGGATGATTCTTTTTCTAATCCAGAGAGTTTTTCAGATCTGTTAAACATTTACTTTTTATCTTGATAAGTGGGTCAGCAGCTTAAGGTGGGTTCTGAGCACATTTTCTTCCATTAACACAGCATGAAATTCGTTCATATAAGTCTCATTCCATATTTGCCAAAGCCCATATTGATTTCATTTCCAATAACCTAATATTGACTTTTGAGTTATTCATTGTCTAGACTCTTAAACAAGATTGGGTACCAAACAAGATGATGCGATAACAAGATAATACAAATATAATACCAAAAAATATTATACAAATAAAATTATTGATTTATTTGGCAATTCTTTGACGAATAAAAATAACTGATGCTGTGCTACAATCAACCATAATAAACAACGTTCGCATATTCAGATTCTCTGGTAATTTTCTCTTCAACCATACAGGTTGCAGTACAATAATTTGAACCAATAATAAGTTTATAACACTTCATTATACTGCTCACCAGCTGATTACCGATTGCCACCCCTTATTGCAATGTAATTAAGTAATTAAACCATCTGTGACGTGTGTAGCCAACCAGAACACACCTTACTGCTGTGCATCCTGACGTCATTAAACAATCTAACCAATCAGAACATCTCGTACAGTGCGACTATGACGTCATCAACACATTCAATATCATGTTCACTGGACTACTGACAGTACATATCGAAGGTAAAATTACTCAAAATTGATAATCGAGATCTTTGACTACTTATTGATCCGGATACGCCATCCCTATGTTACAGTTGTCAACATTCTTATAAAAAAATACAGCAAAGTTGTTCCATTCAACGACCAAGCCAACCTGTAACCCAATGCGTCTTCTATGTCACATCTACTATAACTGAAAAAAAAACTAATGAATAAAATGGAGAAGATCGCACCACACTGAGTGCCATATTTTATATTTGCAATACAAAAGTCGCATCATCTGGTCCATGTAGATGAGATGTCTACTGCAGTGTATAAACGTTGATGTTATACAAATTGGAAACATAGGTTATAAACTGAAAAAAACTATAATTATCCCAAATTATCTTCTTAAGGCCGGTATTACACTATCATAGTTCTATGACATATTATATTATCAAATATATGATAATATGTTCTCTCAAGGAGAACATATTATCATAGTTCAAAACCATTATAATAGTTGGTACATTACACTGTAATAATTTTCATCAAAGACATATGATAATAGATATATGTCATAGAACTATGATAGTGTAATACGGGCCTAACATCTAATTAAGGACACAACTATGTAAATTAGCCCAAACCCAGTCTAAAATTAGCAACCCCAACCACTTCCTGAGATAACATCTTGGAACGTTGCAAAAATAACCGCTGCAGCTGTTCGCATCCTGCAGATGTCCACAGCGGTTGCAGCGTGCAGTTGGTTGGTAATGATAATTTACTACCGTTATACATTACCAGGCTAGGCAGGTGTAGTAGGGTCAGTAACCCGATGCAACGTGCAACAGTACCTCACCTCTACAGTACACTCTCTCTGTTCTATCTCACTCTGGCATTTAGAGGTGAAAGTGGAGAAACCCACGACCTCTCGAGTCTTGCCTCAGCTGTGGCGAAACTAGGAGTCGCTGGGGCAACTTGTGGGACACTCGGTTTGAAAGAGTTTGTAGGGAATAGATTTTGTGATTTTTTAAATATTCAGGTATCTGAAGACGTGAATCACGTAAAGGATTGTTGAAATTGGTGCAGAAGAAAGTGGGGTGGGTGAAAAGGTTGAGGGAAAACTGCATTTTGTAGAATTAATCTCGATGAGTGGAAAACCGTTACACCTGAAGGCAATTTATGGTTGTAGGTACTGCAGATGGAAAAGTTACTGTTTTTATGCTGAAGGTATCAATGCGGCAACTACTGCTGTGACCGTAATTGGAGCTGTTGATGATGTAACAGTTACCAAAGGAACTGTTACTTTATACGTAACAGTAGTTGAAGTTTTTTGCAGCTGTTCTTGATGTACAGTAACAGTACCTATTAGTTGAATGAACTGTTACTATGGATAAAATAACAGTTACTAAAATAGCTGTTACCGCTAACCGCAGCTGTTGTATCTGCTAAATAAAAAGCTAGCTGGGTGTTTTATTGTAACTGTTTCTGATGAAATTACTGGATCCGTTACTATAACTGATACTGTGGCTGGTGGTGTAACAGTTACTAAAGAAACTGTTAGAGCAGATATAGCTGTAGCGTAGCTGTACATATTTAACAGTAACTAGAGGTTTTATTGTTTCTGTTCCTGTTAGCAGCTGTTACTAGGCCTGTGTTAGTAGCTGTTAGTAGTTGCTTAAGGCCTTAGCTGTTCATGGTAATGCAGCTTTTGTAACTTCCACTGTAAACGTTGGTGGGGCTGTTCCTAAACAGTTGTAAATTGTTACAGTAGCTATTGCCACTGTAGCTATTGATGACACTTTGGTAGGTTAGAGCTATTTACACGGGTTGATGTTTATGTAGCATTTGCTAATCAGTGATCGTTTAACACTAGGATGGCTTGCTGTGATCCTAGTGCTCAAGTAGTGTTACTGTAGCTATTTCTGTTCTTGAAACAGCTTGAGACGGTCAACCATTATAGCCGTGACGTAACACTGTGAAGTAACCGTGACAGGTTTACTATGCTATCGTAGAAATTGTAATCTCCGTGTATCCGAGGAGTGCTTCGGGCCAGCATCAACTTGGAGTTTTCATCACAAGATGTTGATATGTTGCCTCTATTTTGCCGATATTATTAATTTTGCAGCTTTTATCATTTGAGTTTCATGTAGTAAGAAACTGAAGCTTGACAAGATTCAGATATTTTACACGTTATTTGCTGTATCCTATTATTGTTTAATTTGCTATGTTTTCAATTTTTATTAATTCATTTGTTTATGTTATTCACGTTCTCGTTGAATAGTATGTGGAATTTGGATAGTCTCACTTGCAAATGTCTATTTAACTACTTCACAATACATGAATGACACTTGAACAAAACCAAACAATTCCTAATTTCAAAACGTCACGTGCCCTCTTTTAGTACCTGATGAAATATTTTTACGACTCCTTAAACCATTCAAACAACCTACACATTCTGTAATGAGAAAAGTTGGGCAAAAGTAAGGCACCTAATGAATGCAATGTAACCAAAATTTCAATACGGCCTGCAGGCCTGCAACACGTAAAACTTATTGAAGTAGAAAAACGTTTTACAATGTGAATACACGAAGTGAGTTCGTTGCTGCATGTCCCACTCATCCAGTACTTGTTAACCGGCTTGCGCTTAGTATACCAAGCATTACCAAGGTGTAACTCACAAATAGCCTGGCTTGAGCCCGGCTGGGGGTCTGTGGGCCCAAAATACAACAGACCGCGTATTGCGAAACCCCCCTCCCCCTGTACCCTGCCATATAGGCCGCTTGCGTAACTAGGGCGAATGTGCGTGCGGAATGGGAGACCCGGTTTAATTCTTCCCAGAATAACTTGTATTTTTTCTGCTTCTGCTTCCAACATGACATAATCTGGGATTTGAGGTTAACTGTGGTAAATATACATTCTGGAGACGGTAATTTGATTTGAATTGTAAATTATCGGGGGGAATCCGTTATTATTTTAATTTGCATGTTTGTTGGCCATTTATGCTGATGCGTTAATAAGGGGAGCATGGGGGAATAGTTGGTTCAACTTTTTACTACCAAGATTAGCAAATGTGTAACCGAAAATAATCTTCAAAATTAATGATTCAACTTTAATTATGTGCGATAACCAACAATTTGAGTAAGGGATAGATTTTAAATAAATGCTGTTTAATTGCAAAGGATATAATGAAAGAATCGAATAATTTCAAATTCTGTTGCTATATTCTAAGCTCAATATTTGCTAAATAATTTATGAAACATTGCATATCTACATATAAAGTGCCATACGAGGCAGATAATACCCAATGCTATCTTTTTCAATATTAGGTCTGTATATTTAATTAATCGTGTAATTTCTGATTATGTTGATATATTCAAGTTCAAGCTTAGTTGCTCACTTACAAGACACAAGTCCATAAATACGCTTAAAAATCTTAACTCAAACTATTGTTCCATAGGTTGTTTAAGTTAAATTGACTGTATGTAGGTGGAGTTATCAAGTTTGTCAGACTGTAGGCCTACTGTGACTGTAAGGCCTCTCGCCCACTATACGATTTCAGTCGTACGACACTGTGTCGTACGATATTCTTATCGTATGTGTGGTCCTCGCCCACTATACGACACTTTATCGGATAAATGACCAGTTGCTCGGTAGCCATGGAGGAGTAAGTGTGTTGCGCAATATCTTAACAATGGTTTTTTTGTCAAAAAATGGATCCGTTACGTGTTGTTGCTATGTGGCTGCTATGGCACGGAATTAAGCGTCGTAGGATTAAGCGGAAGTATTGGATTCACCCTATTAATTAAAGTAGGGAACACACAGGATCATTTCAAACTCTTTTTGATGAACTTCGGCGTGATTATAACAAGTTTTTCAACTACTTCAGAATGTCTGCTGCGTACTTTGATGAATTACACCAGAAAATAAAAGCTACAATTGCTTACCAAAATACTAACTGAGGAACTGCATCACTTCTAAAGTAAGTCTATCTATTACGTTGAGGTTAGTAAGATTACATTATATATTTGATACGTTTTGTTGGAAGTGGTTAATATGGGGCTACATCATTAAAAAAGTAATTATTTTTTATGTTTAGATTATTTCTTAAGTTAATGTAGGTTAATGTTAAGTTAGTGTTCCTATTTAAAGAAATTTTAAAATTATACGAGTCCGTGCCATTTAACAAGTTTTTAACATTACTGATGTTTGTTATATTACTTTCATAGGTTTTGGGATGGTTTTGGTCAAAGGTGTGTATGTTCGAACATGTTTTGTATTGTTTTTAAATATTGATACTATTTGTTTAAACATATAATCTGCAAAAAGTAATACTTAGGTATTTTAGACAAACTATTTAACACAATATAATTAATAACAATTGTTATACAAAAATTACGGAATAATAAAAGTCGCATTGTTTAATTTTTTTTTAATATTTACTTATAATTAATGCAGTGCATTAAAATAGTATGAAGGAAAAATATGAACGAACTGTCAGGATTACAGACAAGATCAAAATCACGCAAAATGTTGGCTGAAAAGACCAAAACTAAGCGATATATCAAACATTATAATAAACAAGTATGAATTAATTGTAAAAAATATATGCATGATCAAAATTATGCAAAAAAACTATTTCAAAAGACGGGAACCCCATTTTAAGTGACAAAACTTAAATTAGCGAAAGTCATGCGAAGTGAACAGCGAGAAGGCTCAGCGCGAAATAGGACTAGGAGGACTTGGGGAGAACGCACGACATACGATAAAAATCGTATAGTGGGCGAGCGCCCATTTGATCATACACGCCACTGCGAAGACAGTCGTACGACAGTCGTGTATCACAGTGGCAGTGGACGACTGCTTCACGACAGTTTATCGTAGTCGTGAGATTATCGTACAGTGGGCGAGCTCTCATAAGATCCAATGGTTCACTGTTGAAATGTTGTCGTTCCGACACAGTGTCGTACGACCGAAATCGTATAGTGGGCGAGGGGCCTTACACACAAACAGCAACCGACCTCTCTGTAACAAACGCTCGGCTGTTACGCAAGTGATAACACCGGAAACCGCCATCGCTGTTCTGGCGGGAAAATGACAATTGGCGCGCCAAATTGGCAGAGGGCGAGGCCGACTGCGAATTCCAGAGACGCTAAAAAACCAGTTTAGAATGTGGTGAGGCTGCGGCGCTGCGCCATAGTGGAATCTGTTTTCTGCCCAAAGACGATCCCGAGTACTGCGTTGTAGATATTAAAGACATGTAAAAAGATTATCGAGTTTGTATGCTTATAACTCGGTTCATGAACGGGATAAGATAGAGCCATAATGTATTTTTCTGTTGGTAGGGAATTTATTAGTGTGTTGCACAGGGATATATCACAGACCTTAATCATTTTATTGCTTTTATTTTATGAAAATTCATTTTTTCGGCAAAGATTTTTATACTAAAACATCGGTTTAGTTAATTCATATTGCAAATATTTACTAAGTCGCATACCTATAGCATTCTAGACTATACCAATGCAAAAACACCGTAAAAATTTTAAATACCTTATATAGCTTATATATAATTATACGTGAAGTCGATTTCTAGAAACACTACTCCTCCGTTAATAATGGACGGATTTTTACAAACGATGAGTCAAAATTAAGTATTTTTTGTGTAGACGCCCCTTTAAACCAATTCCTGTAATAAAAGTCCTCGGGCTTTGCCCCACAGACAATTTTGTTTACTTAAACAGACGAATAATTTGTATTAATTGCATAATAAAACAGCTGTTCATAGTAACACATGATACACACGTTTATCATGAGAGCGTTCAAGACCGAGTCAGTTTTCAGTTTCGATAAACGGAGTGGAGTGATTGATTACACTGTCTTTGAGTTGACTCTTTATCGGAAATTATGACTGTTAGTCGTGTTGAAATAACGCTTGTAATACTTCGCAATTGCTCGAATTCGAGCAACAGGTGCAATAGTATATGTCTATTGTCTGAGAAATGTTACATACACAGTAAGTCGAAAAACTTGAACGTTCGGAAAAATTAATTATTGTAGTGAGCCCTGACTGTCTGCGGCAGAACCCAAAAACGCTATGTACAGTAGGTTTCAGGATTTTTTTATCGTTTATTTTTTACTGTAACAAACCGCATTAAAGACTTTTAAAGGGAATATTCCAATCTATTAAGCTGTAGGAAGATTCCAATTTAAAAAGCAAAAGAAAGATTCCAATCTAAAAATCAAAAGGAATATTCCAATCTAAATAGAGAAAAAAACTTATAGAATTTTCTTTTACAGTCTCATTTTAATAAAAGCACTGTGCGGTAGTTCGATTCAACAGTGATAATTTTTATTCTCACACTTAAACATGGAAGCGTTCAATCGATAAGAACAGCTAATAGTTTTTTAACCCAATTGCTGCAGTGGTACGCAGAACGCAGACGTTCTCAAATTAGAGATACTGTCCTGAAGTGCGAAGATTGTCAAATAATTGTGTTTTCATCTCAAAATTGAGAGCGGCCAAAAAAATTTCTGAATGGCAGAGAATAAAAAAAATCTAAGCCAAAATACGCTCGAATACGCGCGTATTAGTTTTGAATTTAAATGATCATATGTTTATCAGTAGAATACGCCATACGCCCACTGATAAAACTGGCCACATGGAGATATTCTACAGATTCACAGTTGATTCAGAAATACCACAACGATGGGAAATATTACTTAATAAAGTACCGTAATTTGTTTTATATTGCATCATCATGAGATTATATCAAAAAAGGGGTTTTGAAAAGATCATCAAGATTTTTTGTTTGATTAAAAATACGTTATGTTTCTAATTCAACGAGTTATTAAAGGTGCTGCATTATTTTTCTAAGGTATCCTGTACAATAATTAGTTAATTTGTGTTGTCCAAAGTTCATTTTTCAGACTTATTTAGGTTTACTTTAGATGAATTGGTTGAGTTTGTTTGGTTATGCTGAAAAGTTAGAGAAACAAATTGTATTGTATTAGTATGCAATGCTTTACTATTGATCATACATTTTTATTTTTAGTTTAATAATAAATAGAATGTTTGTACATGTATTCCACAATTATTCTCACTCACATTTGGGTTAAAATAAGCGCATTATTTGTATTGCATTTTAATGGGTAATTTAGTTGTAGAAAACCTGTTTTACATGCGATTTAAAAGTATTTGTACTTATAAAATTTAAGTATGTATAAAACAACTTCATAGATTGTACAATTGGGCTTATTGAGCTTAAATAGAAAAACAACTTTTAAAATGTTTCATATATGAAATGATTCCAAATGCAAAACTCCACGAAAGGTTGTTATAAAGGAGAGGTCGTTCGCAAAGTTTCTGAAGCTATCAAAGATGTTGATTCCTTAACAAAAATTGAGCTGGGGTTTATAGTGCTCACCTGGTAATCAAAAGTTCATCGGTTATATTCTTAGAAAAGTTTGTAGATTTTTGATTGTGGTAAACTGGAAACTGGACCCAGCTGTTCTTGATTTTTAACGCTTGTTATAATTTTTCCTGACTAACTAAACAGATGGTATTAGTCAGTAACAAAGCTACACGGGTCATCTCACACTTTTCTACACTCATCCTTCAATCTTGTTTTGAAATATACAAGGTGGTGTCTCCATCTCAATTAAAATTATAAAATATACTCGTCCCCAACCTAACCTATCTAATCCCCTTAGCTCCGTCCCATCTTCGTAATCACAATACCAACTATAATCACATATTCCAGCGCCCCTGGTCAGCGCTCAGCCGCCATGTTGATGTTTCATTGCATTAGGCAAAATATAGTTAGGAGCTCGGCCAGCAGCGAGAGGGGAATTGATTCCGCCATTATATGATTCCTGGAAGCGGGTGTGCGTGTATTGGGTAATTTAATGGGAGAAGGGGGGTTTCCTACATCATCAACCATCCTACAAAACTCTTGGAAACACAAAACCTTCACGAGCGTTATATGTTATAAACAGGAGTCTTTCGCTGAAAATACGTAGAATGTATGTTTGTAGAGTAAAATAGTACATAAAGGTATCCGAATGTCGTACTTAAAAAGTTGTCTACATTGAAAGTAAACAATATAATAAAATTAATAAGTTATTAAAAAATAATAATCAATGAGTACAATAAAATGTGTAGTTTACAATCCTTAATACCCACACGTCTTAGATAGTATCAAAATTAAATAGTTTTTAATAGTATTGAGCCGAACCAACACTAACGCTGATTTTAAATTAGTCAATTCAATCGAGAACAAACTTATTCTACACATAGTTAAACTAGATTTCATTTTTGAACTATTGTTTTAAGAACTCGTACAGTGCAACAGGTTGAATTCATCAATTTAAGATTTGGATGTTTTTTAACAGAACTATTTTTGTTTCAATCTATATATATAAAGCTCAAATACCACTGACTCATTCATTCATTCACTCACCCATCACGAAATCTCAGAAACCATAAGACCTAGGAACCTGAAACTTGGCAGGCATCTTCCTTTTTGGGTAGTAGACGCTCGCTAAGAAAGGATTTTACCCTCTGACCTCTGGGCTCCGCCCCAGTGGCTCTGGAGTTTCCCATGTTAACCTTATGAGTACTCATATTTATAAATCATATTTATAAATGGAATTAATGAATCTTAACAGCTGTTTCAATTAAACAAGTTGGTTCTGTTCTATAATGTTAAATAGCATTAAAGTTACAAGGATTACCAACAGGGTGCAGCATTATTATTTCTTTTACATTTATGACAACAGCTAATTTGCAACCAAAAGGTGAGTGAGCGTAGCGAACGAACTTCAACCAGGATGTAATTGAGCCATGCGAACGAGATCATCTAAAAAATTAAGAAGTTAAACGGGGCAAAGCCCGCGGGTTACAGCTAGTTAAAATGTATGCGGAAGAAAGTTAAACGTTTTCATGATAAACAGTGAGTCACTTTTTTACAGAAATATGTTACGAGTTTAGGTACTGGTAAGTAAAATGACTTGCACAGAGCATGTGGACTTTTAATAGAAATGCTAAAACAGGACATAATTTTGTTTTGAGAATGGTGAAACTCAAAAATGAAAATAGATGTCGATTTGTTAAATCTGACAAAAGTACTCTCTGCAAGTGACTTTAAAGTATACGAACTAGTAACTTTAAGGACATTTAAGTCAATGAGCTCATTACGCCAATGAGTCATATTGTAAGAAGGCTTATCATATCGAGATATTTCATTGTGTTATTGTGTAGCAAAGACCCGCTTCAGCCTTATGTAGCTTATAGCTCTAAAGTCCATCACAGACACAAGAATGTCACCAGGGAGTGCCTGAGACAGCTGAACACTTTCACGAGATGTGACGTAAGCTGTAACAGGTAGAAAGTCCACGCTTTCATTCTGTGTTTGTATTTCCAGCGATGATTAATCACGGTTTATGTTCACAGGGACGTCCATGTGGTATACAAGGCTTCTCACTCCATTCACACATTTTAGGGTATACGCACATCTTGCGTTCCCAACTTCATTGGTGAATGGTGATAAATGGTAATAGGCAACATGGAAGGGGCGTTTTGGATAGCACAAAATCAAGGATTGTTAAATTGAACGTTTTAAAACACCTTAAATTTTAATATAAGGACAAATATTGATGGGAAATTGCAGGTAAACGGCACAGCATGCATAGGAAACCAAAGAATCGTTCATCTATGTAATAATAGCCGAGCATGTTTCTAAAAAACCTTTTTTCTCAGCTCCTGTACATCGCAGGGAAAATCTACGCATACTTTTGGAAGGATATTTTCCTGTAGATGTGCAGAATCCCTTTATAAATAAAAAAACAGGCTCAAAATAAGCACAAAAATGGATTTAAAATTGAAAGTATTAACATGGGGCTAATGGGTTGCTATGATGGTGATGAAATAACAACTAAATACTGTATAACAGAAAATCAAAACAAATTGAAGAAATTCCAATCACATGTTTTATTTACAGTTTGGGGTGGTAAAAGAGCATTCTGTACATTACATAATTTTGGTCGGGTTTTCTCTAGTAATTACCACCTCTAGTAATCATAGATCTCTGTATAATACAACGAGATCTATCCTCATAATACGCCATGATGGGGTGTGATTGGTATTTAGGGACAGCACGGGACTTTTGCCCATAAGACTTCGGTTCAAATCCCGCCAAACTGTCTGGATCCACGGTTATAGTACTACTGCTACCAGCCTTCAAATCTGAAGGTTGCTGGTTCGAATCCAGACAAGATCAAGATCGTTACTATACCCATAGATGTCATTAGGCTGCGGTACCAAATTGATTATGTCATCTAACAAATTTCGACAAGACCAGGGTTTGGAACGACCCTTTACATAAAACGTAAAATATGGCTTTGGCGTAGATAAACACCTAAATTAAATAAAAATAAAACGGCCAATGATTTTAGCTACCGGATGGTCATGCACACAGTAGGATTCACCTGGCTAGACAACAGATACATCACATGCAAGAAGAAAACCTCTACCATCTAAAAAATGTACCCCTACCGTAATGAACATTCAACAAAGCAACTGAAAATAATCCTCAGGGTTTCTACGGAGGGGAGTTTTAATTAAGACTTCCTCTTGAACAACACAAGACTGGGACTAGAGATGGTACAGTCGGGTCTGAGTAGAATAGACCATTCCCTCCCTTAGAGCCGACCCTTCCTCAACACTGCTTTGTCAACATTTGGCGGGAAACCTAGCAATCAATAAACATGACTGGCCCCTCCTCTAGAGCCGACCAATCAGGGAGTAGCTTCAAGGACACCATAACGCGCTACAAGGCGAGCGTGCGTGTGCGAGGTACCGAGGTGGCAATGAGGAAGAGAGGAGCAACTGAGAAAAACGTGCTGCTGGTCAATAACTGGAGGGATTGTGTGGGAAACATTGGGAGATTCAGTTAAAAACCAGGGAGAAATGATAAACAAAGTAAATCTACAGTTCAACCAGTTGTGAAGGAGCGACGAAAATGAACCATGAGTAGTCCAATCAATGGAGGTGAAATAAGTTAATATCGTAACGGTCGTGGTACAGTACGAAGCAAGATTTGTTCACGGTTCATTCATGGCTCCTTTCAATAAGGATCCCTAAAATCTCCCGGAGCTTGCTACCCAAACCCATTGACTCTCATGTATGGTACTGTACTCAAATAAAGGTGGGTGCAAAATTTTTGAAAATTTAATGTAAATAACTTACACCAAGGTAAAAACAAAAAAATAATAATGTTTTTCATGCGAAATTTGTCGATTGAAAAGACCAACAGAAGCTGCGGTCACGAAACAACAGCAATAGTTTCGACGAACATGATTATAATGTTCATACTCTTCCTGAAGACATTTTACGTTTATGACAACCACTTGTGCTGGTAACGAACCTCGGAACCCTAACAACAACAATGTTTTTCTATCGTGACTTTTGAGATGAATATTTCTGTGTGACACGAGTTGGGGTGATGATATCTTGATTTTTAAGTATACTTTAACAAATCTGAAAGAAATAATTCATCGACTAATCAATGCTTACGATTAGGCGTACCGTACGCGTACCCCCAATTCGCTGCACTTATTATTAAACTGTTTATATTGATGGATATGATCCAAGTTATTCTAATAAAAATTACAACTGACTATTGTGTTTAAAATGTACATCATTCAACTAACAAATTCATGAGAAAGCAATTTATGTTTAATGTTAAACTAATTGAATGTAGAGAAAATGATAATATAGAGGCGGAAGGAAAATCATATATGGCGTCAAATAATGAACAATATCGTGTATACTGTATAACAACCACACTAATACTCTTATCAACAACTACAACTTAATACATACGGTAGTAAATGGTTCTATTTAATTATTTTATTCCATTGAAAAGACTGAACTGACGTTTTGTTTGAATGCGTTTGAACAATGGTCAACTTAAAATATCTTCTCCCATCTTTTCCCGCGTGTGGAAGCAAAGAAAAACTTCTACTATATTCATTAATTTCAATGTTGCTTGTGTCATATATTTCGAATGTATATGAAATACAGCCTCTATAAACTGAATGTACCAAGCTATACTACAACATGATTCACAATGTCTTTTCAATTGATTGCAAAACACGAAGTACACTCTTCAACCACGATTAGATGAAACCCAGACGATAAGGAAAGTTGTAATTCCCGTTTACACAATACCAGGAACACTTTGTAACGGAGAAGTCCAGAGTTAGTCAACTATTCCAGGATCCCACGCTGAGTCAGTTCCTGTCTGGATCAGCGATGACTCAGCGTTCAGCGAAGTGCCTCAGCGTCCGCTGATAACATCTCCATGCGTGTCAGGATAATGTTACATTTGTCTGCAATCATATCTTCAGACACACATTCTGTACGTTACCGAATGATATAGAAGTTACGGACGATGATTTGACTTTTGATCATGCAAGTAGAATAGTGCTCTTCTAAATCTTGTTTTGGGTGTCCATGACTCGATGATTACACTGATTTAAAAGAAATGTTTGTCTCTTATTTTTTTTGTACAGTATCGATATTCATTATTCAGTTCATGGAATATATCATTTGTCTGTCTAAATTGGACTCCTTCCGCCGCATGCCAAACTGAATTAGCTGAAGTTTGATTCTCATAATTATAGGACTTAACAGGAGATTAATAAATTATTCTGTCTTTGATGGTCAGGTGTTGTCTAATCTGCTACAAATTGGCATACAAATCTAATTGTCTATCATCTGATATAAGCATTCAGTAGGGGAATATTATTCAATCACCCTTGAATAATATCATTCTCCATGGAAATGTTATTCAAAATGTAGATATAATCCAAGTTGCAGATAATGGAGTGAACTTTTCAAACCTAATTACTTTTGAAATTACATGTAACTTGGTTATTGCTTCGTTTAACAAGATCGGGTAAAAGTTTCTCAAAAATTAGGGTGGTCAAATAAATTCGTCAGTGATATAAATTATACAAGATCATATCATCGACTTTGAATACTGTGGTGAAATACCTCACTGGACATACCAACAATATGACCAGCAGTAGCAAATTTAGCCAAAGAGCAAAAATTGGACATCTTATTAAGTGTGTAACTATTAAAGTTCGATTTCCTCCATTATTCCACATTTCACCCTATCATATTTTTTTATAAATACATGATAGATACTACAGATTATATGTTGTCCTTCGATGTGATCACAGTACGACTCAAGTGCCGACTTGGTTCAATCGACCTGTTTCTTTCTAAAACATCAACCTTAGCATGGGACTCGAATGTATCCTTCACCGCAGTAACAGAAAAACATACTACATACTGCAGTGTATGTATAGCTAAAGCAGAAGCAGTTTGTTCAGCTGAGTTTAGTTTCTTGTATCTCCGCGCGAGGCGAGGGCACCACGTGTATGTGTGTGTGGAGGTCGTACTTATCACTCAACTGATAACAACGATAACAGCTGTGACTTGGAACTGCTACACCAACGCACAACCACAGCTTTGTTGAGAAATAAACCTGGGTGAACGCTGTATCCATGATGATCCATCCGCTCATCTGATTACTCATACAAAATTAAGATGACGGTTCACTAATAACTGATAGAAACATGAATTGATTGTTCACTGATAACTCATAGAAATAGGATGATGGTTCACTGATAACTCATAGGAACATAGGATGATGGTTCACTGATAACTCATAGTAACATGAATTGATGGTTCATTTATGCTGTACTCATAGAAACATGAATTGATGATTCGTTGATAACCCAGAAACAATAATTGATGGTTCACTGATAACTCATAGAAACATTGAGATGATTTACTGATAACTCATAGAAACATTGAGATGATGGCTTACTTATATAACTTAAAGAGACATTGAGATGAAGATTCACTGGTTATTCATATAAATATGGTATGATGATTCACTGATTATTCATAGATATGTGGGATGTGATTCACTTATTAGGTTCTCATAGAATAATGGGATTATTAAACCAGGCAATACCTTTCTTCATTAAAAATACATTATTTATTATTAATATACACAGCACTGAAACATTCCCCGCTACCGAATCCAATTCTCCCGATACCTTCGCACGACCGTAGTGCAAGAGAAGTGTCTCCATTATGAAGGAATCTCCTTCTATATCACGATAACAATGATAACACCAAGTAAGAAGTGTACACAAAGTTAAAAGTGACTAAGTAAAATAGTACTATGTTTAGAAAAACTGTGCATTTTAAAATTCAAGTACGTATCGCACCGTGTACATTACTACACGACTGGCCGTAGAAAAGGTATTAAAAAACTTTTTGGATTATAGAAATCTAATTAAAAACGATTTCAGTCCCTCTCTCCCTTCTTATCGACAGCAGACAAAATTATTTGGTGGCCTTTTCATCTCGCGTTTTGTGAACGTTTTATTGCCCATTTTCCACAAATTATTTACCAATTTTACATCTAGGTGGTATTTTACCCTCCCCTCCCCTCCCCTCCTCACGATTACTATTGGGCACATGAAGTGAATGTAGAATGTAAATCGGTTCAAGAGAAAAATATATTTTACTTTTTCTGGAATACACGTTTACCATTGACAACTGTGTTCAATAACACCGTATCACAACAAATAGTTTTTTAATAATAAATCTAGGTACAATTCATGGTATATGGAACTCACATGACCACGACATCACAGTAAGCTATCTGAGTGTGATCTCACTATCACTGATGTACAACTAGAAATATGATGAGGTTGGGGATAAGGTATTATTCATTGGATGGAAATTATTAAAAGAAACACGTCATCACTTAGACAAATAGACCCTTGTCATAATTATGACCTAGAAACTGATAAATTCAAATAATTCATGAAAGAACTCATCAACTCAATGATATCTAGTTAAAAATAATTAATTAACTAAACTTGTCACCATTTTATGCTGTACAATTGTGTAGTCATTACAATAAGTAATTGTAGTTCCTACTTTGTGCACAATGGCGGCCAAGCACGTGTACATCTGGGTCACTGGGACGCACCATTGATTTTTGGAGACTGAAGAAGATACTCCATCTTTTCAGACCAGGTTTAGTAATTTGTTTATTGAAAAAATAGTGTATTTGAAATAAATAAAAGTTGTATACGGAGTAGCAAATACGGCTAGGATATAATGTAGTCATTAAATCAATTAATTAATTCATTTTTCTAAAACTAATACAACTTTCAGAATGATGTTAAGAAATAAAAAAATAACAGTAAATTCAATGGATATAAAAATGGAAGAGGCTGAAGGATAATGGAAAAAAATCGTTTACCGAACAAAGCTCGGTTCCCAATTCTATTGGTACTATTACTCGACTTGCTTAGTCGATACCACCTTGAGTCTCAATGCTTTATAATCTAAAGTGTTTTCGAAATATTTCACGTGAAAAAAAATAATTTTTTTCGAGATTTTACACCTAAAATTATCAATATTCAACTCACATACAAATGAAACCCCGGTTATTTTTGGACTAAACTTTTCGATAAAATTCATTGTTTGTCATATTACAAATATGTTAACACTTTTGTGTATACTGTAGTTTAATCTTAAAACTGCCCAGTGTTGTATGAGTCAAACACGCGTCCCCCTCCCCCCCCCCCCTCCCCCTTGACCTAAATACCCGCACACGTGGCAGTTGGCGCAATCGACCCAGTGACACAGTTACTGGCGCAGTGGACCAACTCCGCCCAACACAGGCATATGGCAGCTGTATATACTACATCTGCTGTATATACTTATATACGGGTCAGCAATGTCAGAATGTGTTTGAACTAAATTGGGTTGGATTTGCATTGTATGTAGCCACAAACACGTGTTTCTCGGTATCTCATGTTTTACAACTCAAGTAATTAAATACTGATTGTAATTGAAATAAATAAGGTAAGTAAATAAATAAGGTGAAATTAAGCTGAAATAAACAAAACAGAATACAGTATTACAAACAAATAATCACACCTGATTTATTTAAATTGATTGATTGATTTATTGAATTAATGATTTATTTAAACTTATCACCTTATTTAAGGTGATAAGTTGAAAGAATGACATACACATAAGTACAGCTGAGGTATTTCTAACATTATGTATATGGAAAGTTCCCTTTAGAAAGGAATTACGATCTTAAAACGCAATTTATGAAATAATGGATAGTTTTGCGCAAGGTTTCTCGTCATGACGGACATTTTAAGTATATGGTTTATGGGGGTGTGACTTGTAGTTTTCTCAAAAGTTCATGGGTACTTTTGGCTTTATATATGGATTAAAACTATAACTGATTCAAATGTGCATTGTACAACTGGTTATCGGGAATAATTTAGCGAGGAAAAAGTATCGATTCACAACATTTACCAATGATAAGTAATTGTAAGAAAGAAATTTAACTGTGTAAATACGAACTTTAGTTCTAAATTTAATAATTTCCACTAGGTTAGAGGGGTTTAATTAAATTACCTATACAATGAAGAGAACTGGGAATAGCAGATTGGCAGTGTGTGTGACCTAGTGACCTAAATATACACGTGTGCGACCGCGACTGCGCAAAAGGCTCAAAACTTTATCTTAAAATAACACTTTAAAATCTTAACGTCGCTACAAACATACAACTCTAGTAACTACACACACCTTTGATTATGGATTGAACTAGACATTAAATTCCCAAATTGTTTTAGCAAGTTGTATAATTAAATTGAGCTATAAGAGCACGCTGATGTCTATACAGGGTGGCTGAAAAGTAACTTGCACCCCCCCCTTAACTTTTCAACCATTTGAGATATTTGGAATCGGTTTGCGGCAACCTTCTTAGATATGAGGGGCTACAATAATTATGGTCAATTTTGAAAATTTTGCCCTTAGGGGTAGCGGGGGTAAGGAGTAGCTCAAAATTTTCAAATAGCAACTATAGTCGAGTTTGGTATCATTTTGTAGGTCTTGACGAAACATAACAATTAACATAAAGAAAATACAATTCGGACCATTAATAACAAAATGGCAGCTAAAAATTATTGAGACAATGGTTATTTAAAGTAATTTTGAGCTGCCATTTTGTTATTAATTGACCGATTTGTATTTTATTTATGTTAATTGTTATGTTTCGTCAAGACCTACAAAATGATACCAAACTCGACTATAGTTGCTATTTGAAAATTTTGAGCTACCCCCTACCCCCACTACCCCTAAGGGAAAAATTTACAAAACTGACCATAATTATTGTAGCCCTTTATTTCCAAAGAAGTTGCCGCAAACCGATTTCAAATATCTCAAATAGTTAAAAAGTTAAAGAGGGTGCAAGTTATTTTTTTTGCCACCCTCATGGTTATTTGGATTTGGAACGTTTAAGGGCGCCATTTTGTTATTAGTGAGCCGATTTTTGTTTTCTTTATGTCAATGTTCTTGTTTCGTCAAGACCTGTAAAATGATACCAAACTCGACTATACTTGTCATTTGAAAATTTTGAGCTACCCCCTACCCCCACTACCCCTAAGGGCAACATTTTCAAAATTGACCATAATTTTTGTAGCCCCTCATATCTAAGAAGGTTGCCGCAAACCGATTTCAAATATCTCAAATGGTTGAAAAGTTAAGGGGGGGTGCAAGTTACTTTTCAGCCACCCTGTATTTATAACGAATATGTAAACTGTTTAACTAAGCCAAATCGAAGAAATAACTTATTGTAAATTGTGACATATTGTATGTCAGACAAACCACCTCTGGAACACAAGAATAAAAATGTAGTTTTGAGCCATTGCACACCCTGTAAATGGATCATATTTAGGTCTGTGAATTACAAAACTATAATTAAACACAGTGCCGCAAATCAAATTGAATTTATAGTTACTAAAGATTTTATATTCATATTTTGTATCTATGATATAGTATTGAAATAGTATATTTCACTACCAGTAACGAAATGGAACTTTCGTGACGAGTACTGAACGATATTTTTAATCATGATGAAAGAAACTAAGTTGATGAAGCAACTTGGGAACTTCAGTTGTAACTTTGTTGATGTCAGGCAAAGTATTGTTTGTGTAGCGAAAGTAATGTTTATGTCAGAAAAAATCAGCTGATCACTATTTTTTTGGTGTATGGAAATTGATGATTTTCGAAGATCTCAGCTGTATGAAAATAGGCTGTTTTCGAATACAGAGTGATGAAAAATTAATTATTACGCAGTCAAACCCGACCTCAAGAACAAGCACGAACTAATGATTCATAAACTTGGCGTGTAACACGTTAATTGTTCATCGAAATCGGTACAGTTTATAATATGAAGTATATCAATATACGCTTGATTCTATTGTACAATAGACACTGTAGTCTCAGTTTAATAAATTATGAATCAGTTTACATATAAATATGGTACACAATTGCATCGCACAGCCTCGGAGCCCGATATGTCTCTCGTAGGTCGAACGTTCGTGTAGGCTAAAATTGTACTTTATTCGTAAGGCTATCTTTGTAAAATATGACACATAGAGGTATAAAGTCAGAGAAATGTTTTTCCTAATCACTCAAAAGAGTATTTCAATACCCAGGAATGTTAAAACACTTAACTAGTAAACTTCAAGGTTCAATTAGTACGATAAAGTCACTAATTCAAGGGAATATGGATCAACATACAATTGGAAATCGTTTGTACAAATACACATATAAATGATGTTTTCCACATCGATTCTATCCCGTAATTCTTATTAAATGCAGAAAAAGCTCTTGATAGTTACAGATTTTAAATAGCAATACAAAAATAAAATAAATTATTCTACGCCATAATAATGTGTCCATTGTTTTGTCATCTGATACACAACGTTTTTGAGCACAATTTATTCAACGAATCTTGACGTTTTACGTTGGTTTATTAATATCACAATAGTAAAATATAGTATCGATGTTTTACAACTATTTCCTAGCACATCATTCCTATGCCAAGAACTAATACGAGTTTTATAATTTAAACCGCATTTTGACCAAAAGTTCTTGAATTTTGGCCAAAAAATGTTAACCTATAGATAGTAAACAAGATACTTGAAGTTTTTGACAACAATTTCCTGACATAATTTCGTAATTTTTAACACAATTCCCAGTCTACACAATACAGTATGCGATTTCCTAGCACATGATGCTTTCATGTTTTAAAACTATTTATCCTGAAGCTTTTAATATATAACATTTCTTTACACATGCAATTCTAGCTAGTCTCGTCCCATAGTTGTCCCATACGTCGCCAGCAATGCTTGCAAGGTCCCAGCATTACGCAAGGTACACAAAGCAACCCCTCCCGTCAAAGGAGAGGGTCGGTATGTTTTCTTACTGTCTTCATTTTTACAGCTTCCGGTTTTCGAACTGGGCAACCAGGGGGTGTTTTATCCCCCGAAAACTAGAAAAATTGTTTAATCTAAGGATAAGAAGGGATTTTTTGAAGTAAGTGTGTGAAAATATTGCAAATTATTGACTATTGGGTTTGAAGTAGTTTTAACGGTAAGGGTGTATTTAGTTTTGAGTTTTTGGGCACTATTTCCTTTACGAGTTAAATGTAACAGAGAAACGATATTAGAACTTTCTTCCAACGGTATGTATATTTATAGTTTCAAAAATATTAAGTAAATATTATAGTACGTAACCTCCTCTCCTAGTATTCAGAAAAATCCATAAGTCCGCAAATATACCACCTAATTATTCCTAATAAACTTTAGATCCAACTGTGAAGTCAAAAAATTGAGGACTCTTAAATCCGTCTGAAGGGATTAGCTGAAGACAATCCTTCGTATATTTAAACACCCCATTTGACAATGTTTTCTCACCTTACGGTCAAACATGATATATTGTTTTAAATATATATTACCTATAAACACTCTCAAAGTGAATACCTTCCATATAAAAATCGTTAACCTTATTTTCAAGTTTTATTAAAACAGGATTGTTTTAAAATCTCAAACGGGTAAGAGTATCCTCATCTATAGTCTCACAATGTACACTAAATCATTATAAGGTGTTAAACCTTATCACTATGATGCTAGTCACGTGTGGGAGCTATACAGCAGGATAGTTGTGGGGGGCTGTAGGGGGCTGTGGGGGGTTGGGGGGCAAAGTAGGGGTACAAAGGGGGTACCGGGGGGGGTACAGGGGGGTTCTAGAGGTGCCGCATTGCAGCCGCTCGTGCCTGACCTACTTTTACAGTTACTGTTCTGCAGATATACCTTTTATCATCCCGATCCTTCAAATTGAATGTGTCTTTAACCGTCGAATGACAGTTTGTTGTTGTTTGCATTAAAAATTGAGAATTGTGAAGGGGTTGAAACAAAAGAGTTTTGCGAATTTTCGCAATTAATTACTACGATGCTACAAAATGAGAATAGTTTCTATTGGTGGTTTATTTTCGTCTGATTACTCTCTTGCCATATTCTACATTTAAACATTTGAACTTGAAAAGTTTACGAATGAAAACTTTATATATAAATCTCCAGTTGTACCCAGTTCTCCTAAAATTATATAGAGTAGACGAGAGATAACGTGTATTTTGTGCTTGTAAATAGGCTATTCACGTTCCTGATTGGTGGTCTAGTTAGGGTGCTAAACCTCTGCCCTGGAGGGCCGGGGTTCGAATCTCATAAATCACCTTCAGCTTTTATAAATGCAATATTTCATTAATTTCGAGAAGTATGAAGCCCGTCGTAAGCAGTAGGCTTAATAATATAAATAAAATAGCCTACATGAAAGGTTATTTTCGGACAAAGGGTGAGCTTGGTCTGTTTTGGAGGCCTCCTATCCTCCTTTGACTAATAGCCAGAAGATAAAATTTAAATATTTATCTACATTGTTTATTTAGTTTTTAACCATCTCAAATAGTGTTATAGGGCACAATGACACAATTTTGTTTAAGTAGCTTACAAATGATTTCGAATCTACCTTCATCAAATTATAGGACTTATGATCCAGACTACTCACTCTGAAACCACCTAAGAAATATGTTTTTGGCCAGGATACTATCCCCGCTGTATCTATTTTCAGTCAGGTCTAAATGCTGAAACCTAATTTTCCAATAGCACAGTCAGTTCTCCCATAACTTTATTTTAAGGTTATACTACCTATTATACTACCTAGCTAGGAATGGATGGGGTTGTGGTTGTACTTACCAAAAACTTCCGATCTTCTCTCTTGAACACGAATTATAAATAGTTATAGTGATAGGAGAAGGCTGGTGCCGTCACTTAAAATAATAGATTAAACTCTTAGCAAATAATTATTCCGTTGACATTGAGATTATGAATACGTTAAATAATATACTGTTTTTAAATCTATAGAAACACACACAGATTAACTATTTAAAATGTTTTATGCAATAACACACGTTTTCAAACCACAAAAGTAATGTAAATATTTTCATTCCACCTAATAACATAACCAGCTGTTCCTTTATTAATAGTGCAGATTCAAAAGAGTTCATGTGTTCAAATGTAAACAAATCTTTTTCTCCATAAGGCTAACCTAGGAACTATAAAACCCACTCGGGCAGAGCCATGATGAAATTTCTTGAAAACGCTTCTTATTGCACACCAAGAGGTTGATTGGAACCTCCATGCCAATTCCTGGGTTTTATGGCTTGTAGTTTTTGGGATACAGTGATCAGTGAGTGGTATTTGACTTGTATAAGTATAGAAGATAGATTAGTCAAATATAATAACCGAACTGCTCCTGTACTATTATTTTTATCAATTACTTATACCGAACTGCTCCTGTACTAGCATTTTTATCAATTCCTTATACCGAACTGCTCCTGTACTAGCATTTTTATCAATTCCTTATACCGAACTGCTCCTGTACTAGCATTTTTATCAATTCCTTATACCGAACTGCTCCTGTACTAGCATTTTTATCAATTCCTTATACCGAACTGCTCCTGTACTAGCATTTTTATTAATTCCTTTTATTAGTATGACTTCATTAGTGGATGTATCTCTTCTGAGAAACAACAGACTGTCTATGACTCTACGCTCTACGCCTTTAACACAGTAATATGCGAGTATTGATAATAAAATGAATCACGAAGATCATAAAATATGTTTTACTCGTGTAATAACGAGTCTTAATTATGTGTCATAAATAATTTATATTATAATCACGAGTTGATATCTTACTAGCCATTTTCAGTACTTTTACTTTTCATTAAAAAGGCAACCATACGAAAGTAGGTATTATAAGCCTAGTATGAATGGAGATGAGTGGCGCGATCTTGTAGTCTTGTTGTCTTCCTGTTATCCATGATACGGAGCGTTGTCAATGACTATGACTGAATTTGGCGGTAAATTTGGCAATACGTTCCCTAATCCATTTTTCAAAGTTTGAAAAATTCATTTGGCCATGGTAGTCTCCTTTGGCACTGTTTGCCTTGTAAATAAGTATATATATTTTATTGTGTCGTATAACTTATTATAAAATCCTCGAAAATATTGACAAATAAAATATACATAAGTAAGAATTAAGATTCGCAAGACCTATTTAAAAGAAATACTTTCTGGAGAGACATAGTTACTGGACGCATTGAACGTTTTGAATCCTTTAGAAAAACCATTATTGGCAAATTGATATTCTTTATACGTTATTAATTTAAAAAATGCTAAATAAGCTTTATGTTATCAAAAGTATATTTGGTTGTAGAACGGTGCATTTAATTAGACTAATAAAATACTACCGCCCGCCCTTGTATCACGAGGGAGTAAATTAATCGATCTCCTACGCAGTCGTAGTACCTACTCTGAGGTACTGTAGTACCGACTACCGAAGAGCGCAACAGTTCGCCCAATCACCGCTAGGTGTCACCACCCAAAGTGCGGTAAGTTCTTCTATTCACCGCTAGATGCCACTAAAACAAATACATCTTAACCCATTGAGGTTAATTTATTTATTAATACTATAAAGTTACAAAAACAAACCAAGCTTTACCTAAAAGAAAGACTGCAATTTATTAACTGTGAAAAAACTACAATATTGCGATTTAAAGCCATGGTAGTTTAGTATGAGTCCTCTGTATCAGTTGACACTCGCAGGGAGTTTTGAGTAGCTGGAATATGACTAGCTACTAACCTTATAGTAATCTGTAAAAAACTTTTAAACAACTTTAATCTTTATTTGGAAAGCCGAGAGTCGTGTCTCTTACCTGAGACCGATGATTGGCTTATAATAATTGACATCTTCTCTAGAAGTAGATAAATTTCGTGCACCCGTTAATTTTGAATAGTCCATACGATCCATCACAAGGGCAATCCATACGGGATACCATGTATCGTTATCGAATATTGTAGTAGCCTATTGAGAAAATCCTTGTACTGTATTTATTTTATTTTTGTCTACAAATGAGAATGCTGCACTGTCACTTGCCGCAAATAATTCTGGTAGCCGAGATTTATGAAATATAATTTTACATGTTTATCATGTTGACATTTTCCTCAAACACCGCTCAATTCCCAATGTTTTAATTATGTCGTTTTGGGGTTTCTTAAATATTCCCCAGTTCAATTTGGTAAAAGTCGAATTGTACATTTATTCTACCGATACGCGAACTACCATGGCCGGGATTGTGAGAACGGGATTTTACGGGGTTAAAAATCGGGGTTTCGCATTGTTGACCCTTAAACGAACAATTTCGCAAATTATTTATTAAATATTTGGTAGAGGCGAAAGAACAAATAATTTAGTACATCGAAGCGTTGCTGTACACTTGGATACCGAGAAATACCCAAAGAACTTTACATTTTTATAAACCCACATCATTTTTATGGAGAATAAAGTAAACTGTTGTAGTTAACTTATTAATTTATGGATTTATTTTTATCAAATTTGGCAAATATATTTATATTATATCTATTGACGTTTTACTAAAAACACACTTCACCATCTCTCTGGAGCGACAATCCTAAACTAGAGTATACTGTACTAGTTAAATCTAATGCTGTATGGAAAAAATTTAACATAAGGTAATATTTTACTGACAACTTGATCAGATCAGACAACTGTAAATTCGCTTCTGCAGGTGGATTTTACACATATTATAATGTATATTAGGTTATTATGAATAATTGTTCTACTTGTTTCTTTGTGCTCGTTTTGCGGATACGTCAGAGCAACGTCGACAAGGCGAACTTCATCTAGCGAATGTGTCATCCACGAACACTGTGTATTTTCAATAAGTGAACAATTTTGTTTCGTTATTTGTAGCACACAACTACAGTATACTCTATAGCTTATGGATATACAATATAGTGCTCGTGTTTTCCTAATATGGCATTTCAGTTTACTTGAAATATCGCTCGATTGACTTGGTTTACAACCGAATGCACCTTATGATTTACAGTCTGACTTGTGTAACAGTGACATTTTTCTCTTGTCTCATTATCTCACGTTACGTAAATGTATTGTTGTGTGCGTGTGACGATCGCAGCGCTCCGCGTGGCGTGGCAAGCAACTACTGCAACACACGCGTGCAGTTCGTGTCATTGACCCCGCTATGTAGCGCTTCTGGTTCGACTGGCGGTGTGGCAAATAAATCAGAAACAACTGTAATTTTAGAGGTTCGCGAGATATTAGGGAGGAGTTTTGGTATTGTTTCTATGTTAAATGTTGATAAATTCAGAAAACTTTTTATTTGTTTTTATAGTTAATTGTTAATTTTTGTGTTATTTTTCGTTATCAGGCACGGCTAGACGTCCGGTCTTATATTCCAATAAATAAAATACAAATCCATCCATTTATACTATTTTATGTCCATTTTGTTGCAAAAATATGTAATCCTTTTACCATAATATTTCACGTTTCATAATTGCCAATTTTATAGTACATTCAATACATTTGATCTCGAATATTTTGTCCGATATAAATCAAATGCTTGTCTTCACGATGGGTATTTACTCAAAATAATCATTTTTCTCAAGAGCGTATTTTAAGAATCAAACACCACAGTTGAAGATTCCATTATATCGACATACATTTCTGTATTGCAAGTAACACACCGATTTGTGCTCCACTTTTCCTAAATATAGCACATTTTCGATTGAAAATATCTTAGACCCAATCGATATTCTGCCCACATAAAATGATTGACCAATCTCTCAATTCACGTCAAGACTGGCTATCTTACAATCTTCACAACGTAGGAAGTATTATATGCAGTTTGTGCTGTATTGTGTCGAGTGTTTCCGTAATTGGGTGTTTTCATGGTGCGATTTCCATACAATGCAGCGTAGACAGGCTCAATGCAATTGTGTCATGGCCTTAAATAGCTCTCTTTGGACGGGAAAACAGTTACTTGCTGTTTGCTGCACAAAGTACATTTTGTATATTTTATGGTAGTAAAATTTCGTCAACACTAATTCCTTTGGAAGTGGTTCGTAACCCTCTATTTTTGTGGATATTTGGGGATCGAACCCGTTATATGTACATTCAATTCTAATGATGGTCTGTTTTTATCATGGACATTTATAAAAAGTTACAGTTTTAGCAAAGATCTATCAAAATTATCCAGCAAATTATCTATAAGTATCCGATATTAAAAGGGAATAGTAAAATATGCTAATTAAAACCACAGAGAAGTAAGAAATCTCTACTTCTCTGTGTATAAACATAAAAACTATTCACATTATTTCCAGTGCTAAATCACAAGGGTTGCACATTGTAGTTTTATGACTTTATTCACAAAACCGAAACGTTTCAATCAGTGTTCCAATATCGTAAAATGTCCCGTTTTTAGTTTATTACCTAATTAAACTTATTTATTGCCAACCGCTTAACTGTCTTGCCTCGGCCTGGCCAGTGCACGTGCGAGGTCAATGACCTCGGCGTCTTCTGCATCTTATTCGCTTCCAGTGTTGCCACTTTGCCAGATTGAATATTTTAAGATAGGTATACACAGAATAATGTATATAGAACATACCAATTGTTGTATTCATTGAAAATAGCAATAGGTCTTTGAAAGGGGGGTAAATACTAATATATCAGATTTTAAGTAATTTATTTACGATTCGAATGAAAATTAAAACTCCTCATTTGTAAAAAATTAATTTATACTGTAACATAATACATTTTATGACAAAAGAGTGAATTTGGTTGAATATTAGGTATATGATTTGTCTGATTCCACTATAACTCCATGAGGTTATAATTCAGAGAGCGTAATAAAATATGTACAGTATTTCAACACTGTTTCAACATATCTACACCTACACCGTAACTTTTACAAGATTTTATAAATTTGTAAAAGCAGATGTGTTACAATGTCTATCTGATCGGGCCTGCTGATTACCGGTTAAAAATTTACCCATTATGGTCAAGAATTATCACGTGTAGAGGAATCAAATTTGTGTATATAAAAACTAAAATCTCACTGTGACCACAAAACATGTGTTTTTCTAAATATACGCGACCGAAGTGACCTGAGTCAATCATTTAATAGGAAACAAAACCTGAAACAACTTGCAAAAACATCGGTTCGATTGTGACTAAGAAAAATTGTTTTCAATCAAAATTAGCGTTTCTTCAACTCCATAAGAATCTGTCGACGGCTTGAAGTGCTGGGCAAAATTGTTAAAAATTGTATATACACAAAAAAAATTCATCGGTACATTACATATTTTGGGAGATATATAATTTTAAATACTGTTTTCTATAAGTAGAAAGTCAACTGCAAACTTAATTTCTCTGCGGTTTCAATCAGCTGTTTCTAAGGGTAATGACTATCAAAATCCAAACTGACAAAATTTGAACTCGTTTTTAATTGTACAGACCAATTGCTACTTATTTACTGTACTTTTAAAGTACCTCTAAGGTTTTAGGGCCTCGGTGTTGGAAATATATACTGTAAAAACATTGTTACTGTACTGTTTTGTTTTAGCGAAGCTCGTAAAAGCGGAAACGGAAAGGTAACACTGTAGCACTTGTACACGAGTACCAACAGTACAATAAAACAAGAAATGACCAATTTATAGATTTAATATTGCACCTGCAAAGCTATAAACATGATCAATATTCATTGCCGTTGTCATATTGCGTTTAACAAATGAAGGCGCCTTGTAAATTCAAGAATTTCTGTTGGGTACATACCCCCACCACCAGTGTAATGTATTTGTGAATAAAATAAAATTTGAACAAACTAAGTCATACTATCTGTTATGGTTAGTTCTAAAAAATGTCTTACATGGGTATATTAAGAGAAATTGTTTGGCAAACTGATAATCAATAATCATCCAATTTAACTTGTAAAATCTCTTTATTTTAATTGACAAATATTTTCTTTTAAACAATTTAACTACAAGGTTTTCAAATATTTGAAAAAAATAACTGTCAAGCTATTTGTTACATAATTATTATTTTATTAGATATTTAATCAATGTCCTAAACATACCCAAAATAATCATGATGATTGAAACGTTTTCTTTTCCATTTTGTTATAATCAAATTCATTCTTCGGATTCATGAAAAATATTTATTAATTACAAGATGATTCAACAAAATCAATCTTATAACTACTTCGATATTTTTCGTTAATAATGCTACAAAAAATCTCTGTTTCAGCCAACGATGTTGGATCGACAACAATCAAGATTCAAGATGGCGGAATCTGTCACAATGATGTCATCATTTGTGACAGGAATGCGGATTGCAAATCTACAGCTGTGCTTACACCGCAGTGCTGCAAACCTAACGGACAAAAATATCCCAGCCTGCAACCATAGACGTGTATACTGAAGTAGACATCCCATCTGTATGGACCAGCTGTGGACGATTTGTCATTTAAATAAATCGTAGTTATATGAACATCTGTCAGAAGGTGTTACTTCGAAATGGTATATTTCAACACTAAGGCCAACAAGTTACTTTTTTCGGCACGAGCTCTTTTAACATGGGAAATGAGCGAAAGTGGACACTTTCTGGCACGTCTGGTGATCAAAATTTTTCCTAACACTGCACAATTTAAGCTAACTAAATCCCAAAATTGTGCAAATTGTTTTTTTATTTACTTCTTAAAATAATCTCCGCCTAGTTTTGCTGTTGTGTATGCACTGCGGCTACCATCATTTAGAAGCATCAAGTATAATTCCTTCAAAGCAAAAATAATAAAACTAAATTTGCCAAATTTTGCTTAATATCGATAAAGGTTAAATTTCTATGTTATTTTAGAGAATCGTACATTGTGATACCATAAACACAACAACATTTTGATAACAATAAAATAATATTTTTACCTTTGGGACTATTTACTTTGGTGAAATTAGAGGACGATTTTTAAAGTCAGAAATACGAAAAGCTGATGTCATGGACTCCAGCTGATTATTTTTCGCACTAGGGAGAAAAAGAGTGGTTTTACATCCGCAACACAAAGTAGTATTGTAAGATTTTGTCGGGTCTTTATTCTTATGGCATGAACTTTTGAGTTTTAAGATAATGCTATATTACCTTTTCAACGAATACGGGATTTTTTTACTGATAAATTTATCTAACAAGAAACATACAGTTAAATGGTTATTTAACGACTATTTATTTAAGATTTTGTTTTGTATTATATAGTTATGAGCTAAATACAGTATTTCTATGTTCATATTTTTTATTGCAACTTGCAAAATCTCTTTTTCTAAAATAATTATATTACAATAAGTACCAGGGGACCGAGCATTGCACGTGTAAAATAATTAGTTTACACTCAGAGCAGTCTTAGTATTGCAGATACATTAATCCATTCCCACACTCCACACTGCTCGCCTTTACTACTTCCTTCGCCACTTCCTACGTCGTGGACCTGTTTCCCTCCCTTCCTATAGCATTTTAGGATTGCCGATACATAAATCTAATTGTCACAAACAGTGCACAGTACACTATGCACTGCCAGCCTTTACTACTTCCTTCACCACTTCGTCCACTTCCTACGTCGTGGACCTGTTTCCCTCCATTCCTATGGCATTTTAGGATTGCCGATACATTAATCTAATTGCCACAAACAGTTCCCACACTCTGCACTGCTAGCCTTTACTACTTCATTCACCACTTCCTACGTCGTGGACCTGTTTCCCTCCCTTCCTATGGCATTTTAGGATTGCCGATACATTAATCTAATTGCCACAAACAGTTCCCACACTCTGCACTGCCAGCCTTTACTACTTCCTTCACCACTTCCTACGTCGTGGACCTGTTTCCCTCCCTTCCTATAGCATTTTAGGATTGCCGATACATTAATCTAATCTATGCTAATAGCCACAAACAGTTCCCCTACTCTGCACTGCTAGCCTTTACTACTTCCTTCACCACTTCCTACGTCGTGGACCTGTTTCCCTCCCTTCCTATGGCATTTTAGGATTGACGATACATTAATCTAATTGCCACAAACAGTTCCCACACTCTTGACATAATTGACAATCGAAACAAAATTTAAACAAATGTATTTAAATATTTATTACTTAACTAGTTAATTTGCTTTAATTGGACGCTAAATTAATTCTTTTACTGTTGAAAACGTGTCATTATATCACAATTGCAATTTTGAAAGGTTTTAAATCAATACGGTAATAAAAAATACTAAATTACTTATTAGTCAATGTGTCTTTGAATCATTGTTGTATCTTTGTTTACCACTTTAGCCATAGTTTTTCATAAGCGATTTATTTTTGTTTCCATGGATATTGAAAACTGCATTTATAATAATTCAATCCATGCACGCAGTAATTTCAACGAAACCTAGTTTAATATATACTAATATTAGGTAACTTCTTGGAATACAAGCGGATTTGTCATCTCCTAAGAAGACTGCACGACCTGGACCTCTCAACGCCCAAGAGTGATAGACTGTCACGTCAAATGTGTGGATATAAACGGCTACGTTGTACTATTTGATTGAGTAAGTACTCGTCTATGGAGTGTTAATATATGAACCATAGTCTACATATAGAATGTAATTGTTCAGTTAAACCTAATAGGACTAAATCTAAAGCAATATACATCGCTCGAAATGTATACAGTAATTTGTAGTTAAACAAACTTAGCACACAACATCTACAGAAGGAAGTAAAACGTTAGGAAGCAATACTGTACATTATTTTGAGACTTGATGTTGGACGACAAAGAAATCAATCTGGTAAATTTTATTGCGTAATAATTACATGATTTTATTTGATTGGTACTATCAATAAGGTCGTAATACTATGCGTTAGGACCTTAAGCTAGGTCTAAGATCTACATCTAGGAAACAAAACAAGGATAGATATATTAGATGATAAGTTATTCCTAGAAAATGGATAAGTCCTTCCACTATTATAATGTTGATTAAATTAAATCGAATATTTTGTGGTTATTGTATTTGTAAACTCAAATCTCTCTGGATTTTGAAATTTGGATTAATTACCATGTCGTACTGTCATCAGATTTCATGTTAAATATTATATTTTTTTTTAATTGAGAGAAAATTTCCGTTTAAACGTTTGCATTATAAAAACAATTTATGTTCGTTCTAAGTTATTATAAAAGGATATCTCATTGAGACATAAGAGGTCGACTAATGTGTGAGATATGTTTACTTCCGAATCTTTCATATTACCTTCAATATGTTATATGCAATATGTACTGCAATATGTTGCAATATGTTATGATTTGTCTCATATTTAATGCAGGAGTGGGATTGGACTAGAGACTAGAGGAGACAGTATACAAGTAGGCCTACGGTTTATTATGTTATTTTCTCTAAATTATCATTATTCATTTTAAGCCGTTCCTCGACCCGAGCGAGTCAAGTCACAGCTTGTCAGAGAATCAGAGAATAGAGATAGTTTTGTGTGATACCACTACACACCAATGGGCTTGTCAGAGAATCAGAGAATAGAGATAGTTTTGTGTGATACCACTACACACCAATGGGCTTGTCAGAGAATCAGAGAATAGAGATAGTTTTGTGTGATACCACTACACACCAATGGGCTTGTCAGAGAATCAGAGAATAGAGATAGTTTTGTGTGATACCACTACACACCAATGGGCTTGTCAGAGAATCAGAGAATAGAGATAGTTTTGTGTGATACCACTACACACCAATGGGCTTGTCAGAGAATCAGAGAATAGAGATAGTTTTGTGTGATACCACTACACACCAATGGGCTTGTCAGAGAATCAGAGAATAGAGATAGTTTTGTGTGATACCACTACACACCAATGGGCTTGTCAGAGAATCAGAGAATAGAGATAGTTTTGTGTGATACCACTACACACCAATGGAATGGACACAGCAATGTAATCCATACTCTCATATGGATGTATTAATTCACTTACATCCCTGCGAGAGGCAAATGCAATTATTGACATTTTATGTATTTTAGTAAAAAAAACTTCCTATGAGTTTAATAAATATAATTGTAAAAAGTTAAGTAGCTTTTAACATTTACATAAACGTTAGCAGAAATTTGATTAAATTGTTTAACTTGTATAAAACAGAGCTCTCGCAATGCAAAATATTGCTTTGTTTACATTGGGCCTGCAATAGTCCAGGGGTTTACCACTAGATGGCATTGGGGTATATCTCTGGCGGCCAGTTAGGGAATTAGCTTCCCTTAAAATTTACGATCTAAAGATTGATGAGGTCAATTAAGGATTCAACACGATTACTGCATTAGCTTAAAATTGACAGAAACGAAGATATATATCTATATAAATATGAAATTAAATATTTTCTCAATTTGAGTAAACCCTAATACACTTTTTTATTTCATGTTTGTGTTCGTATGTTGAGAGTTTATATGAATATTCACTCCAAAACATCAGCATCGATGGAAGTGTTGAAAACTTGACTAATGATGTAAATTTGAGAGCACCACATTTCTGAACTGAACCTTAGGTGAGTTACATTAACTTCAATCCTCAATTTTATTACAGATAATACTAATATAATTATTGTGTTAAATGAATTAATATTTTACAACTTTCAAAAGTCAAATTTTACCTCCTTCCATAACCATTCATGCGTACCCTAAAAATGCAATGTTGAATGTTATCACAGCCAATAGACCATTGGACTATGCCATAATAGTCTGTGATGTTATATATTTACAACATTTATATAAAGTTTACATTAGACCTGCATTCCAGCAGTTAAAACTTTAACAATTCTGTTACGTGTTTTAATAGAATGCTATTTTCAAACACCGACTTCCAACAAGAATATTAATAACACTTGAGTAGCCTTTTTGATGGTTAATTACACATAACAACACATATTGAACACGACAAATGCAACAAAATGTTTAATAGTGGAATAGTGGTGATACGAGTGGCAGTTCAAGAAAAACAGAACAGACTTAGAAACAATCACAATTTTTACGAATGGAAAGTACTGACAGGTCCTGTAAATCCATACAAGTTTATTTCTTAATATTTCAAAGCGCAATCGCATTGAAATTATCATACCCTGCATAAAGTGTGTCCCCAGTCAAAACTTGGTTAACTTAGAAGATTAAACAGTAGTTAGCTACTTGGTTACTTCTTACAGTGGATAATACCAAGAGTGTTTCGTAATCAGACATTGCAATTCTTTGACTGATCCTCACTTTATCAACAGAAACTTCCAAATAAACCACAGAAGAAATCAGCCACTACGAGTGTCAGCCTGGACGTGTACATACAACGGATTACACGATTGTTGGGAATTAAATTACAAGTTTGCCAAACTATACATGGTGCGTCTACAGAAAGCTTCAAGAACTTTGAAAACCCTAGAAGCTAAAGACAAGTTCAAGATGAATCTTAAATCAATTTGTATTCGAAAAATGAAATATATGTTTTTCAATATAGTGTCCAGGTATTGTTTTAGTCGACCGTACAAATTGATCTAAAACACCGGGGTCAGACGACGCAAGTCGAGGACTGCCGACGACTGCCACGCACGAACACGACTGCGGAATTCGCGTTATCAAATTAAATTGAACTAAGCCGACAATTAACAGCCTGAGAGTGCGCTGCTGTCCGTAATTTAATTTGTGACATTTAACTACATTACTTTTTAACCAAGCCAATCTAGGAAAACATGTTAGAACTACAACGTCTTGTTAATGTCATCACCATAGTATCAAGAACTCATGAAACAATAATGTAATTTGTACTTTCTGAATTTGTTGTATTCGTTTCAGTGAATAAAATGTAATTATTCCAATGAAAACTTCACATTTGTTTTCTAATTTACAATTCAAAACAAGCAACGTAAGTATTGCAATCTATTATTTTGTAATACAATTAATAAGTGTATTACAACATCTCCTTGATTCAATCGTGTTTAAAACTAAAGACATTGTCGTCACGACGTTTAAGCCTGTTTTATGTAAAGAGGTGAGTACAAATGTGAAATAAGGAGTGTATTTGGAATAATTGAGAGGCAAAACACACACACACCTATGCGGCACCATGATTACTGCACACTTGTTAACAAATATAGTAAAAGTAAAATATTCTTTACTGGTGAGGACCTAGTGCTCAAAAGACTACGGAGTGTATACGAGGGTTCTCCTATCTTGCCTACATTTAAAACGTAATTTGTAAATATTTATTTATTATAAGTAGATTATTCGTAAAATTTTTTCTTGTTTACGCCAATTGAGTTTTTAACGCAATGAGCTACAAAAAATAAGTGGTACCTATGGAAAATTGGTTCAAACTACTCACAAAGTATGTTGTGGCTTTACTCATATTTGACCATTATTGTAAATGTTGAAGCTTCTTTTACAAGTTCACAGAACACTAACCTTTTAAGTCTGTCAAAGTGTTAACACCTGGATGTTTCAAGGGAGTTTACTAAATTTATAGTGATTTAATTGTTTGTACCTATAAGTATCTTAATGCTTTAATATACTAAATCGTTGTAACCGAGAGCCTTGAATTGGCTACATCTAGTCTCTTATATTAATACGTGAGGGCTGTTTTTTGTGAACAAAACTCCTCCGTTATTTCTGAACCGATTTTAACGTTTGAGATATCAAATAATTCGTCTCAATTCGTAGTTTTGCACAAAGGTTTTAGAAGTTCAAAACTCTTACCCTTAAGGGCACGAGACGCTCTCAAAGGTCGCATTTTCCCCATAAGAATTAGATTGAAAGCAAATTTAAAAACAAAAACAGCTGTATATAAAAAGAAACTCACCAGCTTTTTGGGAGTAAATATTGATGTTTGTAATATTTAGGAGGTTAGAGACAAATCTAACAAGTCAATTAGTAGTTTTGTTGGAAGAACAGAAAATTTCTTGAGTTTAAAAGAGAAATATTGAAAACAGGAGGAGGAGACAATTAATAGAAAATCTTATACGTGTGAGAAGAGTAGAGGAGAGGCCTGGTCTCATAGTAATTAAGGAATACAGGTATGCCAGTTATGCTAAGCAACTTATTTTGGAAGTAAAAAAGTCATGAAGAATATACACATCATGTTGTCACAGTGGTAAAGTAAAACCTACCTTAAGTCAGATCAAATAAATACATGCAATAAATATTTACTGGTAACAGGTTTAAGTCGGGAAACATTTGTAGAAAACACTAAAAAATAAGGCCGGGTCCAAAAAATGATAAAATATTGCTACAAGAGGCGTTTATTATTTCAAAGCGCTATTAAATAGTGTGAGTATTTCAATTAGTTACATAAGCATTTAGTCGGGTCTTTTAAACTCATCAAAAATTATGACTGTTATTACTGTAGTTTTAAAATAACTTCTGTATAATACCGGTACTTGACAATTGCTCGGTTTCGAGCAACAGGTTTACTAGTAACTAGTCCTACTAATATTATAAATGAGAAAGTTTGGATGTATGGATGTATGGATGTATGGATGTATGTTTGTGACAAGTGAACGCGAAAAATACTGGTCGGATTGGGCTGAAATTTGGCATGATGATAGCTCACATTCCCGATTAACATATAGGCATATTCTTATTTCAAAAATCCTTTCGGGCTCCGCCCCAGTGGCTCTGGAGTTTCCCATGTTAACCTTATGAGAAATGGAATTATTGAATCTTAACAGCTGTTTCAACTAAACAAGTTGGTTCTGTTCTATGATGTTCAATAGCATTAAAGTTCCAAGGATTACCAACAGGGTGCAGCACTATTATTTCTTTTACATTTATGACAATAGCTAATTTGCAACCAAAAGGTGAGTGAGCGGAGCGAACGAACTTCAACCTGGAGGCGATCGAGTTAGCGTAGCTAACGAGCTAACCTGAAGGCAAGTGAGCGCAGCGAACGAGCTCCAACCTAAAGGTGAGTGAGCGTAGCGAACAAACTTCAACCAGGACGTGATTGAGCCATGCGAACGAGATAATCTTTAAAATTAAGAAGTTAAACGGGGCAAAGCCCGCGGGTTACAGCTAGTATTAGTATAAGTTGAAAATATGGCATGAAGATACGGAATATGACTAGACTCTACTAGATCAAGTAGGCCAGTTGCTAGTAAATGTTCGAAAAATCTTATCCACCAGACAAAAAATCTGGATAAAATTAAGCCATTTATTGAAGAATCTAAACACTTAGATAAGTCGCGGCAATAACGGAAAAACTATTTCCCTGCTGATTTGTTTAGTTCGCTCTGATATCTAGTGAGGGATGATATGGTGGCAAAGCGCGGGGCTTTAGTCCGCAAGGTCCCAGGTTCAAATCCTTCCGATAATCAATAAAAATGTTACTATGTTATAAAGACCCTCTTGGCCTAGCATGTAGTAAGGAAAGTTTTTTAAAACCTAGCATTCCAAAAGAATCTTAAGTTGCCAAACAGCATCGCGGAAACTAAACATCTGAATGTGTTACAAACCTCAAATCTCAAACCTAATGATCTGGCCCTGAAAAATCAACGACTATCCTACTCGTTCAGATATCACTTTGCCGATCCCAAAATCCTTCCTAATTCCGCTCAGTAAATAACACGCTGTCGCTATGTATGGTTCGCGGTATCTGATATCAAATTACTGTAGTGAGGTTGTGTTATAAACAGTTTAATTTCCAAATTAAGGACAATAACTACTGTCGTAGTAAACGCAGGGATGTGAAAAATGTGAATTGCTTCTGTACAGGATTAATGAATAAAATTACGTTTCCTATGAATGTTTGTGGTGACTATTCTTAAAAACGCTAATTTGTTATTATAAACATTTGTGTAAAACAAAACAGTTGAAACTAGCGATTGACAAGATTAAATACAAAAATTAAAGGGGCATAAATAAACCATTGTTCAAATACAGTACTGTATTGTGCATGATCAAGTTACATCACCAAAAGTAAAAGGAATTTTTTCCTCTACAATAATCATTGGCAACAATATTTCCTCCACAGACAATAATTAAACAAGAACAGGTCAATAGAGTGTTTTTCGTAATCAGGTCATGGTACGACTAACCCTATTCGACTTTGAGTGCCTTTGAAAAGGTGGGCGAGGGCCGCTGGTTGCCGGGCGACCGTTTATTTTGGGCGGGTATTGATCGTGTAGTTCCCGCCAAATCCGCAGCGCCGCTATACAGGAGCAATGACCCCGCGTGCCCCGCGCTCCCGTCAGTCCACTTTTTTGGCGAAAAATTGTAATTGAGTTAGTAAACTAACAAAGGATTTGTTTGGTTAAAAATAAAAATTTCGATAAAAAGATGAGAAAATTCCTAAATATTGCACGTTTCTGGTGTTTCGTGCACACAAGAATAAAACATTGTTGCAATATTATAATAAAATGTATAAACCTATTTTTATGGAAAAAACGCATTAATTAATTTTTATTACTTACGTTCGTGTGATTGAGGACGTATGTTTACTAACCGTTCCTTTAAACAAAGTTGAAAGTTGATCGTGTAACGTTAATGGCTGCATTGACACGTGTAGTCTTCTTTTACAATCCTTTATGACGATTTAAATTATTTATGCGTTCAAAATTAACAGTTTAAATTTGTTAAACTTCTTAGCTAATAAAATAACTCAAGATCTTTTTTCAACGCAAACAAAACTCCTATGTTATTTACCCATTTTACAATTTCCATTATTAATTATTAATAGCAAGTATTTGTCCAAATAAAACATGTGACTAAAATCCGTAAATAAAATAAAAACATATACAAATATACTGTATAACATAAACATTGTGTCTACAAATTTGTAAAAAAATGATTGAAACATTTTTCGTACGAATTACATAACGTAGAATCGAATGTATTTTATGATAAACTAACAACACAGAACGGAATATCAGTGTTTCGTGTTATTGTGGAATGCCAATAAAAGACAAACACAATTTGTTTATTTACTGTTGCGCCTGCAACATTGTGATAACAGCCTCCACGCCACTGCTGTTGTGATATTGCGTTCAACAATTGCAGGTGCATCACAAAGTTTAATAATTCATATTTGGTACGTATAGTACAACTACTGTAGATATAAACAGAAAAATACATTGTCTTGAATTCGAGATAAAAAAAATAATAATGTATTTTGTAGCATGATCGTGCTACTTACTTCGGATTGTAAATCCGATAATACTTTTAAGTGAGATTTACAGTTATACTATAGACAAGAACAAACCTCGTTTTAGACCAGATCAAAGGAAAATCTCAAGAGTAACACCATAGATAAAACATACTCCCTTAGTAGATTTCTCATCCTTATGGATCAGCATAGACAATTTTATTGTTAGTTCTATCAGCAGTACTGTAGGAGTCGTGTTTTGCTCACAATTTGATTCTTGTTATTTCAGTTTTCTAAAATCTCGTTAACCAAATAAAACAATCTAATCATAAACAATAACTCGTACCCCAGTTACAACCAAACAGTAAATCACAAATCATGAAATTAACTCTAAAATAATATAAACAACTTTTCGTCAACACTAGTGATCAGCGTTACCGGACATGAACTAGAGTAGTGGTGAACCCAGAATATGACCCCACTTTCGGCGTTTTAGAGGCACTTTTAGAGCACTTTTTATAGGGGAAAAATGAGAAAAAAATGGAAGAGTTTTTTTTGGCCACTTTTTTTAAAGACCCAGCTCTCGACCTATACACCCCTATATAAATTGTCTACTTTTTTAATACTGAAAAACATGTCTGGAAATGGTGAGCTTTTTTTAGCCACTAATTCCAAAAATCCTGCTCTCGACCAATACAAGCCTATATTAATGTTCAATACCATTGTACAACTACATTACTATTTCAAACCCACATCCATTCGCATGTATATTCACAAAATCATCAACTTAACAGTGCGAGGTTTGTACGCGAAATCGGCTCATGGCATGCTCCCGGTCATGCTCCCGACCTATGGTCAGGCTTCTCGCTCCCGACTCATGGTCAGTTTTCTCGTCTCTAGTGGTAGCTCTTGATTAAGCCTTGGGTGGGTGACCTCCTGTTGAAGTAATTTCTAGTTAAATTGTTTAAATTTTTTTAATTTCTAGCTAAAAATTTTGAAAATTTCACAATTTCTGGTTAAAATTTTTTTAAATTTTCGAAAAATCTATAAATAGAAGTGACATTCGGGTGATATTTCATTCTGGACCATGAGGCCCACCTGTCAACACTGCTCCGTGTCGCTCTCCACCAAAAGTAACCTCATTCGCCACTACAAGGTAATTCATCAAATGAAGGTGAAACTGTGTAAAGTTTGCAATTTAATCTGTGATAATAACGCGGCTTTAAAATCACATATATTACAAAATCACAAGACTTGTAATTTCTGTAAAACGAATGTTGTTGGACATTTTAAAAGACACGCCAATTCTTGTATCAAATGTCCATATACAATGATTAAATTTGTCGGTGAATCGATTAGAGCTGACCTTAAAAATACTCTTCAGTCTTGTCCTCTGCCGATAAAATGGACTTTAGTAAGGAGAATCAAATTTATAAAATATTCAATGGATCAAAATGGACAATTAGTCAATGAAAAAGAATGTATTGCAGATTTTAGAAGCCTTACTACCTTAACTATTGAGAAGAGAGATTTAAAGCCTCAAATTGAAAATGCACTTTTAAAGATTGACGCTTCCATGCACAAATATCAAGCGGAAGGTAGTGGATGGATATATGACCATACTAAATATTGGCAGTTACATGTTTACAAGTATAAGCCCCTAACTCCAAAGTCATATATACCTACACCAGAGAGTATTAAATCGAAACATGCAGTTTTAAATATAAAAAATGATGATAATAAATGCTTTCTTTGGTCGGTATTAGCAGCTTTATATCCAAGGAACTCTAATGAAAATGCTAATAGAGTCTCCAATTATGTACCACATGAAAGTCAGCTGAATATGTCAAACATAAAGTATCCTGTGAAATTAGCTGATATAGATAAATTTGAAAAACAAAATAATATAAGTGTTAATGTATTTGGGGTTGAAGATGATACATGTATATATCCATTAAAAACAACTAAACTGAATAGTAACACTCATATAGATCTATTATTATTACAAGAAGGTCGTAAATCACATTACTGTTTAATTCGTGATTTTAATAGGTTAATGCTGCGGTCTACAAAACACGACCATAAGAAGCATTTTTGCAAGTTTTGTTTACAACATTTTTACACCAAAGATAAATTGGAGTGTCATATAACATATTGTAAAAACTTTGATGCCCAACGAGTGGAAATGTCTAAACAAGATACATTACAATTTAAAAATTATAAATATCAACTTAAAGCCCCATTTGTAATTTATGCTGATTTTGAATGTTTTATAAACTCTAACAACCATACTCCATCTGGATTTGCATTTGTCGTAGTAAAAGATTCTAAGATTATTTCTGAAGAGTTATATAGTGGCGAAAATGTTATGGATGTGTTTTTCGAAAGATTATTTGAGACTTATGATTTTATTAAAAGTCAAATGGCGATATATATTCCCCTTGTAATGACTCCTGAGCAAGAGGCATCTTTCCAAAACTCAACACATTGTCACATTTGCGAAAAGCCCCTATATTTTGATAGGGTACGAGAACATTGTCATTCAAATGGCCAATACCGTGGAGCTGCCCATAATGATTGTAATTTAAACTATAAAATAACAAAGAAAATACCAGTATTCTTCCATAACTTGAAAAATTATGATGGACATTTAATAATGCAACACTTGGGAAAGTTTAATCGTAAATTAAATTGCATAGCCAAGGATATGGAAAAGTACATTTCATTTTCAGTTGATGATTTAGTATTTTTGGATTCCTATAACTTTCTGCCCCTTCCATTATACAAATTAGCTTCAAATTTAAATACATTTAGATTCATAGACAATCCACTACTACAATGTAAAGGCGTATTTCCCTATGAATATATGACAGGACCAGATAAGTTTGCAGAGTCTCTACCTCCAATTGAAAAATTTTACAGTACTTTAACTAAAGAACATATCTCTCCCATCGAATATGAACATGCTAAAAATGTCTGGACCCATTTTAATATACATAATTTACAAGAATATCATGATTTATATCTTAAAACAGATGTATTGCTACTGGCTGATGTGTTTGAGACATTTAGAGACCTGTGTTTAAAGGATTACAAACTTGACCCCGTACACATGTATTCACTTCCAGGACTAACATGGGAAGCCTGTCTTAGAATGACTGGCATAAAATTACAATTATTTCAAGATATTGACATGCATTTGTTCATAGAAAGTGCAATCAGAGGAGGAGTCAGTATGATTTCCACACGTTACGCTAAAGCCAATAATAGATATATGGGTGAACACTATGACCCCAATCAAGAGAGTGTGTATTTAATATATTTAGACTGTAACTCACTATACTCTACAGCAATGTGTGAGACACTGCCTGTGGATGGATTTCGTTGGACTAATGAGATAGACTACAAATACAATCAAAATGATAAGTTTGGATACATTTTAGAAGTTGATTTAAAATATGATAAAAGCTTACATGATTTACATAATGACTATCCATTAGCACCAGAGAAAATGAATGGCAAATTAATACCAAATTTAAATGACAAAACTAAATATATTTTACATTACAAAGCATTACAAAAATATGAGGAATTAGGTTTGGTTGCTACAAAATACCACAGAATTTTAAAATTTAGACAGTCTAAATGGCTTGCACCCTATATTAATTTTAATATTGAAAAACGAAAATGGGCTAAAAATGATTTTGAAAAAGACTTTTACAAATTGTTAAATAATAGTCTCTTTGGTCGAACAATTATGAATCAACGAAAGTTTCGTGACATTTATCTCAAGGATGAGTCACTATTAACAAAATATGTCACTAATCCAAGGTTTGACTGTAGCAAAAAGTTCGATAACAATTTACATGCTATACATTTAAATAAATTAGTTGTAAAGTTTAATAAACCTATATATTTAGGAATGACAATTTTGGATATCAGTAAAGTAATAATGTATGATTTCCACTATAATTATATGTCAAAATTTAAGAACAAAAGATTTCTTATGACAGATACAGATTCTTTAATGTATTCTATAGTTACAGAGGACTTTTACAAGGAAATAGAATGTGACTTGCACTTTTTTGATACCTCTGGATATAGTAAAGACCATTTCTTATACTCTGATAAAAATAAAAAAGTCACTGGCAAGTTTAAAGACGAATTAGATGGTCATATTATGTATGAATATTGTGGTTTAAGACCAAAACTATATTCTTATATTCCTCTAAAATGGTTATATGAAGAAGACAAGCAAGCTTTAGAGGTGAAGAAAGCTAAAGGAGCTGATGGTGCTACAGTTAAACATCTCCTTAGACATCAACATTATTTGAACTGTCTTGCAACTGGGCAAGATTACTATGAGAATGTGACAAGAATTAAATCTACAAATCATCATCTTCAAACCTTAACCATGAACAAGAAAGTACTATCATTTGACGATGACAAGAGGTTTATTCTAGAAGATGGCATCAATACGCTTGCGCTTGGTCACTATAAAATTGATCAAACATAAATCTATATTTGCCATTATTCTTTGACCTTTCTTTGTCTATTACAAAAAAGCCATATTTAGTTTTATCCCAGCATTGGTGGCAGAGATTTCTAAATTGGTTAAATGAAAAGTCATTACCAACATGATTGTTATATACATGTTTTAAATTTAAATCATCTTGTTTAAATAATATTAGGAAATTTACATTATCACGTAAATGTTTGTGTACTTTGCTGTAAGATTGACACAAGTAAAAACAGTTAATATTTTTATGTTGACCCATTGAGAAAAATTGTGTAATATTTGGACTATTTATGTCATCAAATACGACAACTGACTGTGATTCGACATCATTTGGTGTGATTTCACAGTCAGTAAACGTGTGTAATTTTACTTCGTCACACAAACTAAATATTTCAATTATTTTTTTATATTTTTCTTGTTCTAAAGATTTTGATATTAAATATAAATTTGTAAATTTTAATCCTTCCTTTCTTACAATTAAATTATAAATTACAACTGTCTTCCCACTTCCACTTGGACCACAAATAACACATCGAATATTGGTAGGAAAAAGACCCAACTTCTTTGGTATATTTTCCTTAGTATGTACTATTTTAAATTTATGTTTTTGTTGAATAAAAGACATTTTTTATATAATAAAAATGGTGAAAAATGATAATAAGAAAACATGTAAAAAAGGCAAAGGTTTATTCTTAAAGCCTTACAGGGGTCGAGGGCTATTGAATACTCTTATAAATAATCTTCCATTTCCACTTCACATACCATCATATCGGTACTGTGGACCTGGAACGAATATACGTCAAAATTTAGCTAAAAATGTACCTCCAAAAAATAAGTTAGACTCTTATTGTAAAGAGCATGACATATTCTACATGAATAATCCCGATACCGCTGCTCGGAACAAAGCAGACATGAGATTAGCAGACTTAGCTTGGACTAGAGTAACGGCGAATGACGCAAATCTTGCTGAAAGAGCTGCAGCTTATGCGGTGACAAATTTGATGAAGGCAAAAGCAAAAATGGGAATGGGATTAAAATTTAATAAAAAAGATGGACAACTACCAGCTGTTAGAGGCCGCAAAAGACGTGCCTCACTTCCGGGGGGTGTACCTAAAAAACGAGCTAAAAAATCTAACACCAAAAGTAAAAGAGTGCGGAATAGTTAATTTAGACAGTTCATCTGGCACACATTGGACAGCATATCGTAAAAATAAAGATATTGTAATTTATTTTGACCCATTTGGAATCCAACCTCCAAAAGAAGTAATTAAATATTTTGAGGGACATAAAATATTCTATACAACCGATCAAATACAAGATTTAAATAGTTCTATTTGTGGAATTTTATGTTTATCATTCATAAAAAATTTTTGTTTATAAAAATGGATTCATTTACTATAACATTTTCGGGTACAGAGCCAGAGCTAAAGTCAGTGTTCTTTCCTCCCATAGAATTAAATGATGATTATGTAATTGGATTAGTTGATTTTCAAAGTTATAATTCTATATTTAATGTGAAAAAACCTCTAAATACTTTAACATATTACAAAGTAGAGAAAAAAACATTACCAAAGGGAGAGATCTTAGTTGATGATTTAAACCAGTTATTAGATGGTAAACTTAAAGTTATAATACATAAAAATGGAGAAGCATTAATTAATACTAAAGTCAAACTTTTATTCAAAGGGCTTATTCCAAAATTAAATAAACTTAAAGGCAACAAATTAACCATTGGAGAAGGTGATGATGTTTTCTATTATGACCACAAAGCTCCAGTTACAATAGAAATTTCTGAAGGAACATATGAGGTGGTTGAGCTTGCAAAGGAAATTCAAAAGCAAATCCCAGACTTTTTCCTTACAGCTAATAATAAAACTATGAAAGCGACATTACTTTCTAGCCACGTGTTTGATTTTACAAAACCATGTTTAGGGTCTGTTTTATTGGGATTTAAAGGTGTTTCTACTCCTGGTGTACAGTTTGAATCTACAAATAAAATAAACATTAATAATGTAAATGTGATTAGAGTAAAATGTAATATTGCAAACGGGTCCTATTTAAATGGAAACAAATCACACACCATACATAGCTTTTATCCAGAAGCTCCTCCTGGCTACAAAATTATTGAAGTTCCAAGAAATATTATATATTTTCCTGTAAATAAGAGAAGTTTAGATGTTGTCAGTATTACATTTGCCGATCAGCACGACAAGGCAATTGACTTTAATGGAGAAGAAACTACAATTACTTGTCATATAAAAAAGATATGAGAATTTATAAGAATTTATCTATAAGTATACAAAATGCTAGGTTCCTACGATCAATAGGACTAAAGTTAAAATTTTCTATTAATAAAAATGGAAGATTTTCTAGACGTTACAGGGAAATCCCAATTCGACGATAGTGTGGTTAAAATTACAAATCACTCCTATGTTCCCCATAACACTTTAGCAATAAATAATTCTGATGAAATTCAAATATGTATTAATAATCAAGATTTGCTAACTCTCCCATGTAGGAGTTATCTGTATATTAAGGGAGAAATTGAAAATCATGATAAAGGTCATTTTATAAATAATGCATTTGCATTCTTATTTGATGAAATTAGATATGAAGTCGCAGGTAAAGAAATAGACATTGTAAGAAACCCAGGAATTTCTAGTCTTATGAAAATATTGAGCTCTTACAATAAAACAACTAAATTGTCAAATGTGGCATTTGATTCTGACACGAATTTAAAAGAGTTCCATAAAAGTGGCAAGTTTAGTACTTGTTTGCCATTAGAACTGTTAATGGGTGTATTTGAGGATTTTAATAAGGTATTAGTAAATGTCAAACAAGAATTGGTGTTGAAAAGATCCAAAAATGATTTGAATTGTATATTAACAACCACTAGTGCTCCAGCCAGTGGTACTGCTGATGCAATTCCCAAAATTATACTTAACTCAATTCAATGGGTGATGCCACATGTAATACCATCAGATGGGGAGAAGTTACAATTACAAAAGATGTTATTGCAAAATAAAAATTTGCAAATTGCATTTAGAAGCTTAGAGTTGCATGAACTTCCATCATATCCCAATACTACAAGACATACATGGTCAGTAAAGACGTCTTCAAGTTTGGAGAAGCCTAGGTATATTATATTTGGTTTCCAAACAGCTAGAGATAATAGTGCACGAAAAAGAACTGATGAATTTGATCACTGTAAGTTAAAAAATCTCAAAGTATTTCTAAACTCTGAATATTATCCTTATAGTGATTTAAATCTCGACTTTGAAAATGGAGATGTCTCTAAAGCTTATGAGATGTTTATGAGGTTTAGAGAGACTTACTATAATACTATCCCAGATCCTATGATTAGTAGGGCTGAGTTTATGAAGAAATATCCACTAATTGTAATAGACTGTTCTAGACAGAACGAAACAGTGAAGGAAGGAATTGTTGATATTAAATTAGAGATTGAAACTGCAGAAAATGTACCAGCAAATACATCTGCATATTGTTTAATAATACATGATAAAGTGTTTGAGTACAATCCTTTGTCAAATGAGATAAATAAAATGTAAATAAAAGATGAAAAACATTCAACAAGAATTGGTTGACTCTGCAAATCAAATACGAGAGAAATATAGAGCTTTAAAACGTGGCAAGTTTCTAGAGGCTGAAGAGAGGTTTCAAACATTCCAACCTTTAATAGAGCCATTACAAGAATTAAAAAAAATCGCCAAAACAGAGAGGCCTCGAATGGAGATTCTCCCAATGACTCCATCTAGAATACCAATAATACCAAGATTACAACCATTACAGCAATCCACCCCACAGAAATTAGATTTTGGTCTTTTAGCATCAGACTATTTAGGAAATTACCTCAGTAAAAGTAGTATGACAGACACTACATATGGTATTAGACGAGAAGCAAATACATTTTTTATTGGAAATAAGGAAGTTGACATTGCCAATGATGATGTTACAATTGCAAATAAAACCTACAAGGGGACAAAAGGTTTGTGGCAATTGTTAACTTTAAAAGAACCTGAGGATTATACTCCGGCTGATTTGCAAAATTATAAAGAAATTTTGGAAGCTACAAATGGACATTTAAAGAGTTACAAAGATGGTGCACCAATTTCAAGTAATAGACATACTAAATATCTTAATATAATTAAACCTCTATTTAAGTCTGTTGGTGAAGGTTTGAGACAAGTGACTGGTAATAAAATAGACTATATTTATTGGGATGATCCTAATGAGCTTGTAGATAGGTTAAGACTTCTTTGGCTAAGTCGCCAAGCCGGTAACTCAGGAGTGGATAATGAAATAGATTCCATTATTGAGGAATTGAGAGAAAGTGGAATTATTTACTAAATAAAAATATGTTTATAGATAAATTTTATCGTTTATATAATCCATATAATAAGCCTGCAGAACCCAGGGCTAGTAGTGAACCTACTTTAAATTTACAAGACGATAGTTGGAATGGTTTAAACCGTAAAATTGGTAACGTTAAAGATGGGGAGTTTGTAGATGATGTATCAAATTTGGGACAGACATTAACTAGAAAAGGTGATGTCTTCTTACAAGGTAGAACTAAATATGAGTTTTTAGAATCTAAGAATAAAAATTGGAATGCTAAAAAACAGAAAATTACTAATGTGGAAAAGGGTGAAAGTTTAGATGATGTGCCCACTTTACAACAGACTTTAATACGAACAGATGGTGGTACATTTGTACAAGACAATAATAATTATGAATTTTTAGAATCAGAGAATGGTATTTGGAATGCTAAGAAACGGAAAATTACTAATGTAGAAAAGGGTGAAAGTTTAGATGATGTGCCCACTTTACAACAGACTTTAATACGAAAAGAAGATGGTAAATTTGTACAAGACGATAATAATTATGAATTTTTAGAATCAGAGAATGGTGTTTGGAATGCAAAGAAACAGAAAATTAGTAATTTGATGGAAGGTACAGATAGTAAAGATGCTGTGAATGTTTCACAAGTTCCAAAAATGGAAGCAGGCTATTGGAGTTTTAATAGTAAAAGGTTAGTACGTGTTAAACCTGCCATTGATGACACTGACTGTGTTATAAAAGAACAGACTATAACTTTTGATAAAAAAGAAAAATGTTGGGATGCCAAAAAACAATTTATAAGAAATCTACCAGAGGGGGAACATTTGGATGATATTTGTCTAATGTCACAATCTATGCATTACGATGGATCAAAATTTGTATATGGAGAAAAAAATTTTAATTTGATGGAATATAATCCTGATTTATTAGTTGCTGACCCCACATCTTTGAGTGGATTTAAGTATATAGATAATAGACCATATATACCAGAAAACTATGTATTTAAAAGAATGGAAGATAATCTATTGATTGGGGCTAATGGTGATGTATTTAGAGTTACAGGAAAGGATGATGTTATAAAAAATGAATGAAATTGCATACGAGCTTCATAAGCCTGCAAGAAAGAATTTCATTAGAAGGTCTTTTAAAGTATTGGGTATAAACGAAACCATACAAATAGATTTAGTTGATATGCAAAACTATGCTAGAGAAAATTCTGGCAATAAATATATTTTAACTTTAATAGATACATTTTCTAAAAAAGCTTATGCTGCTCCACTAAAGAATAAGACAGGGTTAGTGGTTACAGAAGCCATTAAAACCATTCTACCAAAGGGGGTTAAAAACATTCAATCTGACAATGGAAAAGAATTTTTTAATCAATATTTTAGCAAACTAATGAAAAAATTAAATATTAATCACTATCACACATTTTCTACAACTAAGGCTGCAATTGTGGAGAGGTTTCAGAGAACTTTAAAGAATTGGTTATATAGAGAATTTAGTGCTCAGGGGAGTTATAAATGGTTGGGTTTACTTCCAAAGTTAATTCAAAAATATAATAATAAAGTGCATAGATCTATAGGAATGAAGCCTAACCAAGTGAATGTTAAGAATAGTAAATATGTGCATGAGAGGTTGACTTCTAAAGTAGTGCAAGTTAAAAAGCCAAGATATAAGGTAGGTGATAGCGTAAGGATTTCCAAGTATAAACATGTTTTTAGTAAAGGTTATACTCCAAATTGGACAGGGGAACTATTTACAATAGCAGAAGTTAAGAATACAAAGCCTGTGACTTATATCTTGAAAGATGAAAATGGCAATATAATCAGGGGAGGCTTCTATACAGAGGAGTTGTTAAAGACCAAGTATAAGGACATGTATTTGGTAGAGAAGGTAATTAGGAGAAAGGGTGATTCGTTGTATGTCAAATGGCTTGGGTTCCCAAGTAGCCAGAACTCATGGATTTCCACTAAGGATGTCCAAGGGAGCACATCATGAGCCGGGAGCATGCCCGAGTTCACGCACAAACCTCACATGATTTTGAAAATATACATGGGAATGGATGTGGATTTGAAATTTTAATGGAGTTGTACAATGGTATTGAACATTTATATAGGCTTGTATTGGACAAGATCCAGGTCTTTAAAAAAGTGGCCAAAAAAAGCTCACCATTTCCAGACGTGATTTTTAGTATTAAAAAAGTAGACAATTTATATAGGGGTGTATAGGTCGAGAGCTGGGTCTTTAAAAAAAGTGGCCAAAAAAAACTCTTCCATTTTTTTCTCATTTTTCCCCTATAAAAAGTGCTCTAAAAGTGCCTCTAAAACGCCGAAAGTGGGGTCATATTCTGGGTTCACCACTACTCTAAATTTACACTTGTAAGGGTCAATAAATATAAGAAATAGCTTTTTTAGCTTAATATCAAATATATTTATGGGGAATAAGTAAGAAATAAGGTTCGACAATTATATAGGGATATTTAGGCAAAGATCAGAGTTTTTGGTTTTGGTGGCCAAAAAATGATCCCCATGTTATTCTTATGGGGAAAACGTGCCTAAAGTGATGGCTCTTTGCCCTATTGCCTCTACTAACTAGATACTAAAACGAGCTCCATAATTTATAATGGGATGAGAAGTCTACTTAATATAAGCCCAAACTCAAAATAATTTAATCAAAAAAGTCAAAGGAACAAAGCCAAACAAAACCTACAGAAAGCACAAACTACACCATGGGGCCGAACCCATAGTTATGTAAGTTATGTAGGTTACTTTAATAACCAGATTTGACCTTTTGTAAAATTGTATTCTTACAAAGAAACGAGAACTCTATCGCTACAAATCATAGAGTTTAGTTAGAAACATATTATAATCAATGATCCTTGAACCCTTACATCAACGTGAACCGTTAAGGCTTCATGGCTGCTAAGCTAACGACGTTATATGCGGAAAAATCAGAGAAAAGAACACCATCTCGATCTCATCGGTTCAGCTGTTCAGCTGTTCACGTTACCGACCGATTACAGTAACTGTCACTAGCCAACCGACCCCATCATCTAACAAATGATGTTTATTTAAGATAAAATTGTGAATACTGTAGTTCAAAATTAAATGTTTGAAATGACTAAATTTGCTACATTGTTTGTCCTTCAGTGTTATCGTTCGTCACTTATAAGGCCATATAATCTGTGCCTCCGGAGTTTGCACCAAGGTTAGTTACTTTTGAGGTTAGAAGACATACAATCCTCTAGTTGAAAATTAAATTAGTTGATTAGGCTTTATTACTTTGCAGTGTCAATGAAAAATCTGAAGGAAGAGGTTATCGCCCCAGCTTCTTATCAGCTTTTTTGGAGCTGAGGAGTTGGGTTGATAACGTCTTGATTGTTCTTTTTCGTGTTCTCTGTGGTCACAGAATGATGTTGGAAGTAGTGTTGGTGATCAGCCCAATTTTTACTCTGTTTATTTCCTTCTATTCAAGAAGGATCCCAAACCTTTGTTGGAGTAAAGGTAAATAATCAAATCTTACTCTTTTTTTTTAGTTTTTTCTTCTTTTTCCCTAATTGTTTAAATTTTACTATTAGGCCTACCTCAAGATTATTGCCCCTAACTTACACTCTATGAGGCCATAATATGGTGTACTAAAATTGCTTCTGTTGTAACTTAAAACATTTTTTTGGTGGTAGTGGTAATAACATGGACCAAATGTACAAATTCCTTAGGCATCACTTTGCCATCCCTCAAACCTAAAACTCCTCGTTACTGGTAAGTTAGGCTAAGCGTTATAATCTTTTTTTTGAGGCCAAAACTTATTTGCATTTTAATGCTGGCATTAACAGGATCATTTAATAAATGATATCAATTTCATTATTTTATATTTTTGTTTCAATTACTGGTACTGATTTAAATTCTTTTAGGCTAAATATTATATTTAGTTTGCTGTTTAAGTGAAATTGTTATGTCATCGTATGGGTTTAATTTCATCTTTGGCTCTTAAAAGTTTTGTTTGGTGACATCTAACTAGGCTAGATTTATTTTTAAATACCCCAACTTACGCCCTTTGTATTGGCCATGGCCCCCACATTCGATCGTGGGCCCTGTAACCAGAATTGAGCTCGGGATCTCTTCCACTATGTTCGCGTAGTATGTTATGGTACCGTAATTGGCAATTTTTCCACCATTTACAGAATTTGTCAATGTCGGTAAAAGTAAGGAATACTTAATTGAGACAATCAAATCAATAAAAAAACCTGTAACTTATTTGCTAAAAAGCAAATCATCTAAGTTACTTTTATTTTAAGCTACTGAAAGAACTAGTGATAGGTAGTGGTTTAAATAGCCTACCTTATTCTTGCAATCCAAACTGAAAGTAAATTTCAATTTTTTGTTTGATTTCTTGTACTGACCAGAAATAAAATTCTATTTATAAAAATAATAATAAGATTATGACTAACTTGGGAGCTAACCAATTAAAATGTTTTTGGCATGTTTAATACTCTGACTAGTGTATTTTATGTTCCTCAAAATCGAGCAATTGCAAAGTACCGTATTTGTCAGGAGTAATTTAATAGCGAATAACAGTAATAATGTCCGATTAGTAAAAGAGTCAACTTAAAGATTATGAAACTAATGGAAATACTCACAATGTACATAACAGTTCCATATAATCAAAATTTTTTTGTAAATATTGTATCATTTTTCAAAAGCTGAACTTGTTTTTTTAGCGTTTTCTACAAATGTTTCCCACTCATAGCCACATTAGGTTGTCCATGTTTACCTTTGTCATTGATAATGTAGCCTTCATGATACTACCATAGATTACAAAAACCTTACTTTGATGTATGATGGTCTAAAGCCGGGTTTACACGATGCCAGTTGGTGAGACAATTGTCAGAAGACAACTGGCTAGCATGAAATTATTAGCTTTGTGTAAACACTTCAGGCTAATTGCCTTGCCGACTGCCCTGATATTGAGTTGTCTCCGGAAGTAGGCTGAGGACAATGAGCCGGGCCCAGTGAGGCCCCCCACCCTTCGAAAACCTAGTTGTCGTGACAATTGGCGCTGTGTAAACAGTGTAGGCCAATGTTTATTTAATACAGTAGGAAACATAGTGAATACAGTACTGTACATTACAGTAGAAACAATTACGGTGCAAAAGTATACAATAAATAACTACTGTACTGTGTATAGGGTACAGTTCAATGAGGCGTTCGGATTAGTGGACGTTCGGATTACGGGGGTTCGGATAAAAGAGGTTCTACTGTAACTATATTTAGGCTAAGTATTTTAATTTTAATTCTATGATCTGCTGTAAAATATTCTTCAATACATAAACAAAAATTAAACATAACTAGACCCTGTGGCCAGTGTTGCACCAGCCCCACCCTTGTGGGGGCCATGATATAGGCCAAACAAGAACAATGCTCAATCTAATAATAAAATATCTTACCACTTATGTGTAAAATTTAACTAGTAAATCAAATTTGTTCAGTCACACCCCCATAAACCATATACTTAAAATGTTCGTCATGACGAGAAACCTTACGCAAAACTATCCATTATTTCATAAATTGCCCTTTAAGGTCGTAATTCCTTTCTAATGGGAACTTTCCATATACCTAATGTTAAAAATACCTCAGCTGTACTTATTTGTATGTTATCCTTCCAATCTATTTATCAGGTGTGATTATTTGTTTGTATATAACTGTATTCTGTTTTGTTTATTTCAGCTTAACTTAACCAAACAATAGTTTTATTAATACTTATGAAGTCACCGTGGTGAAGCCCGTGGGTGACAGATAGTTTTAAATAAGTGCAGTAGGCAAATTTCAAAAATATTGTAAACTTAATCAGTATTAGTTAGGCTATTTCTTAATACAAGTTATTTCTTCTAAATTTATTTTTAAATATTTTGACAGTTTGGATTTAAGATGGCTAGATTCTTCAATTTAAAACAGTTTAATAATAATTTTTTAATTTACTAACTGAAATGATTCTCCCTCAGTTCTTAACAAAGCTAAAAGTGATAATCTATTTTCTTTATCTTCTATACCAATTTATAAAATGATAAGTGTAGACATCAATGAGTGATAAGACTCTAAACAGTTTTCATTTTTAACCTGACCTGTTAGTTCCCATTGAAAATGTTGTTGTAAGATTATTATTTTATAGGATCTTTAGTCAGTCTATGGGGAGTTTTAACTTCAGTCTTGATAATTTAGATGGGAGTTCAGTAAGCCTAAGTAGGAAATTACTAATTGCTCTTTATTTTGGTAAGTTTAACATTAGTTTTGTTCTATTGGTTTTACTAGGCTTATCCGAACATGGTTTGTAAAGAGGATACTAATTGGCTAGAAATATTTATAATAAGTTTAAACAAATCCAAGTAATTTTTAAGATTTAAGCTACCCAGAGTGAGATAAATAATTATTAAGAACCATCATAATAGTTTAGAAAGTTTTTTATTAATATTCTTTACCTACCATACATTTCCTTGAAAAAATTTAGCTTGAAAAATAATTGGTTTATTTCATATTAGTGATTGTGACCCCTGTCCCCCCCCCCCCCCTACATTACCTTTGTATCCCCCCTGTGTCCCTGTGATCCCTATATTAGGCCTACAGTTTCTTTTTGTTACAATTAAAATTCTTAGTGATTAAAACGTACACAGTCAGACTTGATTTTTCAACCTTTTTTTCAAGTTTTACTATGTTTATCGGTACTGTAGCTAAGTTAGTACAATGAAGGGCATATTTTAAGTATAGCCTATCACACGTTGCCGTCCGGGATACTAAAAAGTTCTAAATATACAGATAACAAGTTTGATTTTTTCATTGCTCTACTTTTCCATAATTTGTAATGATGACAAATGTTGTCTTGACATTTAAACCAGCTTCCGCTTCGTTCCTAAGTACTAGGATGTAAGGTGAAGCAAACAACTAAGTGATTCCTTCTTTTGCCGCAGAACATGGGCAGAACACCAAGCTAGTCCACAGGAGATGGCGCAGATTTTGGCACAGTTGGGTCCCGATCTCCACCGGCGTCGGAGTCTCGGTGCTGGCCGTGCTACAATGGCGCAGACTACAGAGAGATAACGAGTACCCAGAACCTCTCGTCAAGGAATTTCAGGTAAGAAGTCCCTCGTGTTTGTACCAAGGTTGATTTTCTCTTATTATAATCTGTAATCTCAAAGAGCTTGGAAAATGGACCTCTACTCTTCCATAATCTTAATCTGTCTCAAGTCTTTCCTTCTAGACTCTCCGTTTATTGTTTGTCATGTTAGCTTTTCCATGTGCTTAATTTGTTAATGAAATTCAAACACATAAAATTGGAATCCAGTTTCACTCTTCTTTCAGCTGAAACAAAGCACCAATTAAAATCATAACTTAGACAACTTAGAAGAACATTGTTTAAGTTCACCTTTGGCTCTTAAATGTCCTTTTGGGTGACATCTAACTAGGCTAGTATTATTTTAAGAAGGCCTTTTCTATATGGGCCAGATAAAATGTTTGAAACTGGTTAAAAATATCTCAGCTGTATCAAGGAACAATCCTCCTCTGGTTCAAACCAGCTACCTTCAGATTTGAAAGTGAACACTGTAACCACTCAGCTACCCAGACAATAAAGGTGTTCATGGGACAGAGTTGTGAAATCTGTTAATATCCAAAGCTATCCACATAGTTTGTTTGGTCTTCTTGCAGAATCATTAAACCTTCTTTATTCTTGTTTCGTGTCCTTCACAATACTATTTTGCTACCTGAAAAGATAGAATCATGTTAGTCAGTTTCCGTTAACAAATAAATAAAAGTATTACACACAAGATAGACTATGAAATAGTAAGTAATAACCAACCTGTCACAGATTACCTGTTACCGATCTCTACCGTTGCGTCTGTGGTCTCGTACGTGGGGTTGGTTGTGTAACTGTCATGTTCCGCTGACACTGCGCTCCTACGTTTACGGCCTCTACTCGTCCATGTACGGCGTTAACCTTGACGAGATGGCAGGAGATCTCTCAGACTATCCGAGCCTTGGACAGTTCTTCACTCGTCAACTGAAAGACGGAACAAGACCTATTGACCCTGTTGACTGCATTGTAAGTCTAAATCAATTTTTGTATTATTTATTTTAAAACTCCATCAAATCTGAAATTAAAATGTACATTGTTGATGATTCGGAAATACTAGATTGTTGTTCAAACCTTTTAATAAAAAAAATAACAGCAGATATCGAGACATTGGGGTAAAAGCTTTTACTACAGGAGAGATACTCTGCGTAGCCCTCCTGCTTTTTATAAAATAGTTAATACTAAGATATGTACTTTAGGTTTTTCTAGAGGATAGCAGGCTTACCTGAATGGGAAAGAGTCCTAACTGGCACCAGAAACACAAAACTTCACTCTACACACAAACATTAGACCTACACTAAACACAAAACATTAAAATATTTCACTATCACCGACAGCATTTCAACTAAAGAAGCTATGTGTTTAGGAGAAAGTTGATTTCTTTTGTTGAAATCCTAATAACCTAGGCCCTTCCTTGTGCTCTATGTTTCATTCTCAATATGTACAGTACTGTACTGGTACTTGGTTTGATAGGCCTACAATGTCTTTTCCAGCAAAATGATTTTCTTGTAGGATTGAATGAGGTACAGCCGATAGATTTTGTGGGTTATTGTACATCATTTGCTTGATCGGGTTGTATGCTTATACAATTTAAATAGAAACAAGTTGGACAAAATTTAAAAGAAGAAGAGTTTTTGTGTGTGTGATGCACCTGTCAATCTACTTATTATTTCAGGGTTGAATTTAATAAATTATTGAATTGCCTACAGTACTTAATTTCTGCACATTTATTTCTGAATCGTCAACCTTTACCGTGAATTCAGTTTCTAAGGTTATTCTATTATAAAGTACCTAACTGTTGTGTTTAACATTTCCAGGTGTCTCCAGCTGATGGCAAAGTCCTCAACAGTGGCAGAATAACTTCTTGCCACGTCGAACAAGTCAAAGGAGTAACATACAACCTTCAAACTTTTCTCGGCCCACCTACTTGGAAGACTGCTAACTCAACACGAAGTATCAACCGCTCGAATACCAAATTCACAGAAGCGACCCATCTAGCCAGGACTGACGAGAACGACAATGAACTCGTCAAAAGTAAAATCAACGTTGATAATTATATTATTCCCGAAACGTTTTGGGGGGGAGTGGATGTGGTGAAGTATCTGTTCAAAGCCCAGCAAGAGCAAGAAGAATGTATCAAGGATGTGTGGGATGATTATAAATCACAACTTTTATCAAACCCTGACAATGTTCTGTATCAAGCGGTCGTGTACCTAGCGCCCGGAGATTATCATCGGTTCCATTCTCCAGTCAACTGGAAAGTCAACTTCAGGAGGCATTTTCAAGGTAAACTACTTTGAATATGTTGATTAGTTTATAACTTGCTCTTATATTTTTAAACTTCATCGCGATTGATGATTATTTTAATTTTATATGCTAACTGATTTGACTACACATTACATTTTGGGAGATAAGGAAACTCCTCTTGTTTTAAAAAGACCATTTAGCCTATGTACATTTAACTAATAACCCTATCTAACATAAACTTCCCAATATTTTTTATTCTTTTATTTTTTTCCACATATAGATTGACAAATAATACCAATGAAATTAACTATATAATCAGTCTGAAACAGGCCCGGTCTGGCTCCATTGGAGGCCCTCGGCTAGATGGTGATTTGAGGCCCCCAGTCAGAAATAAAACAAGGACCATGGGGTGCTCTCACGGCAACAATTAGTTAGCATATATGTTTGCTGCATGCCGCAGGTTCATAAAAGGGGCCTAATGTGGTTTTAAATGATTAAAAGTTTTTGATAATTTTGATTAAATTAATAATTGCTAAATTTCCATAAATTAAAATCTTTGTATTTATAAATTTAATTCCGAGGTATCAATCAATTTAAATTTGTTATAAAATTTGCTCGTATTTCTATTCACCTTTACAGCTGCCATAAAATTTAAAGGCCTATTCTTAAAATTGTCTTAAGTCTTCAATTTAAAAATAAGACCAAAACCTAGTTCTTAGAGTTTTTGCCATACATGGTAAAAAAGCATATCATGTACCACTTTTGAATTTTGAATACATCTATGAATGGACCACATTTACTGTTTGTTTATCACACACTTTACTCCATAGTTGTACTTCAGCAACAAAGACAAACAGAAATAATCAAAAGTATTTTAATTTAAACGTTGTAAGGCTTACAAAAAACTTCTGATGATTTCCGCCTGCCTGTTTGCGACTTCTCATTGTTAGCAGAATCGGAACTGAAACCAGCTAACCTGCTAACCATAAGTTCAAACAGTTTGAATTTAATTTGTTTTTATTTTGAAATATTTCCTTTCCGTTTTTATTTTACTTGCGCCACTTGGGTGCACACGTTTCATTTTATAAACTGAACAATTCACGTGTTAGTAATTTTTCAAACAATATGTCATAACCAACTACGTAGGGATGACTGGAAACAGTCGTCGGTGATTAAACTATAGTCGTAACACCATACTCGACCTTTTGGTGTTGAGATGAGGCTGACTGGTCGAATAAAATCAGTTGTAGATAAACTGACGGACAGGAATTGGGAACAGTTTTTAGGGATGATACATAAAATGTAATTGCATTTATTTTTGTTGTTTAAAAAAATATAAAATTGCCAAGACACTGTGTTTTATATACTGACTAGCTGTACCCGCGGGCTTTGCCCCGTTTAACTTCACAAGTGAGCTCGTTCGCAAGGCTCAATCACGTCCTGGTTTAAGTTCGTTCGCTACGCTCACTCACCTTTAGGTTGGAGCTTGTTCTCTCAGCTCACTTGCCTTCAGGTTAGCTCGTTTGCTACGCTAACTCGCTTCCAGGTCGAAGTTCGTTCGCTACGCTCACCCACCTTTTGGTTGCAAATTGGCTGTAGTCATAAATTAAAAAAAAATAATAGTGCTGCACCTTGTTGGTAATCCTTGTAACTTTAATGTTATTGCACATCATAGAACAGAACCAACTTGTTTAATTGAAACAGCTGTTGTGAAATTCCTTTTAAATATGAAAAATCATAAGGTTAACATGGGAAACTCCAGAGCCACTTGGCGGAGCCCGAAAGCCCGATCAGAATAAAAACTACTTAGTTTTCCTATTTAATGCTTAAAGAATTGGTGTACCGAATTTCAGCATCCTAGGTAAATGGGAAGTGGGAGAATTAGTGATGAGTGAGTGAGTGAGTGAGTGAGTCAGTCAGTGAGGGCTTTGCCTTTTATATATTTAGATGATTTAGATTTTAATGCCTGTAGTAAAATCTGTTTTAAAAACCAGGTAACAAACAAATAGGAATATTTGTTATACTGAGTTAGAGACATTAGGCCTACTGAATAATTTAAATCTTGCAGTCATGTAATAACTAAAAATGTTTAATTAATTGTGAATGTTGTCATTCTATTACGTTTTATACCAAAGTAACAAAATATTAATGCAAATTGACAACAAACAATAGGAATCAAGCAGCAAACCTTTAATGTTTAAAGTAAAATTATATTCGATAATTTTCTTTGCAATTACTGAAACCACTGCACCGATTGAACGCCACCAGTTGTTGTTGTAGTGGAATTCTCTCGGTTTTTCATTCGACTGAAAAAAAACAACTGGTTTTAAAAACAACTGATTGACAAATTGACTAGTCGATAGTTTTTTCCAGTCGGTTGTCCCATGACTATACTAGTACAAGCGCTAAGCTGTCTGCTTGAGTCCAGACACCAGACATATCGCAGACGCGCCGGCACAGCAATGTCTCGTCACTACCGCGGAGCGCTGGGCACTGAGCTGATTCGAACGGTGCATTGCAGTGAGATCAGTGACTATCCTCTAGTACCGATTGACTATCACTGTACTTAGGGGCTACCCCTTACTGTAATTCAATTAAAAAAAAAGAGTATTGTTTATTTAAAATTGTTTTTGCAAGACTACGTTGCTGTGAAACAGTTAAACAAAATATTTTTTTATTATAACTAAATTTTTTGAATTGATTTTTTGGCTTTTGGAGGCCCCCTTGAGCTGGAGGCCCTCGGGGATCGCCGACTAGCCGCCCTGGCCAGACCGGGCCTGGTCTGAAACCTCCAAGCTAGTGTGGGAAAAGCCATAATATACACATGGATGTGTTTGAACACTTAACCACAAAGCTGTTCTCAATGTAAATATTTTACCGCACTAACAAAATCTCTTTCTTAACCTCTCATATTTTCCTCAGTTGTTCTTAAACTCTCCAAATATGCCTTCAATCAATCCAAATATTTTTCATAGTTTTGCTCCTAGTCTCCTTCCTACAGAATTCCTTTTCATCGCAATCATTTTGGACTCTATTCATTCTTTCTTCATAAAAATGCTAAGTATATTCAATACATTTTCAACATTTAAATTCATGAACTACTGGATCTTAATGAGTAATATTTTGAGCTACAATCTCTTTCCCCATGAAGCCCGGGATAGATTTTCCTAAACGATTGAATTTTCAAATATGATCAATTCACTTTCCTCATTTTTTCATTTAGCTTTTAACATTGTAAATCATTTATCAAGGCTTTATGATATAAATTGACTTATTTTGTAAGATTAATAATTTTTATTTGTGATAATAATCTTGAAGACAAAATTTGTTGCACCCCTAAAAATACTTACTCGCAAGATTTAGCCTATTGCGTACCGGTATTTGAATTAAAAGAGAACTAAATGTTGCTACAATTATATCCAGTTATTTCCTTACCGAAGCCCCTGACTTATAACATTTGATGATTCCATCTTTGTCTTAACATTCTGGCAAAGATTTTTTCTGTATTACATAGTACTTAGTCAAAACATTTAAATGATAATGTTTAAAACTAGGTTAAGAGTACAAGGATTTTGGCATATTTTACCCGTCACTTGTTTTAAAAATTGTTGAACAACTTCTTATTCTTCTTCTTATGCAACATTACTTATTGATCACTTTATTTTGAATCACGTTTTTAATTAGGCCTATTTGAGATAATCGATCAATTTTTGAGTGATGAAAGAATAAACAACCGTTCATTCATCCATGCTTCAAAACTAATTGACTTTTCTCAGTCATTTTTTACTCAAGTTACATTGAATGAGGAAGGTTTAAAGGTTATCAAAAACTGCTAATTTTGTTACTTTGCCTAGTGGTGCCACTGAGGCTGATTATCTCGTGTGTGAAAAGATAACCTTTTGGTTTAGGTTAATACTCTATGGACCCTTTCGATTGTTGGTTTAGAGAAATTTTTGAAGATGTCAATAACTTGGTTATTATTTATCCATTAGGGTAAGGTCGTGTTTGTTTTTGTTATGATGCACACATTGTAATCTTTTAGCCTAAATACATATTGTTATAGAAGTAATAATAATTTCAACTGTTTGAAGGACTACTTTGAAATCTGATTTTGTTATTATGGGACTGTCTTGCTGGGGTTTTGAAAAGAGATTGGAACACTTGACAAAAATATTGTCCTCAATGCTAATAAAATAAATGTTGGTAGACTTGTTTACAGCACAATAATATCCATTTTCTTTTTTTCCGTAGTGTAGCTTATTTCCTACACAAATTATCCATCCTCCCTTGATCAAGCGTAGCCTGTGGTAGACTGAAGATAACCTCAGATGAATTAAGATTCAAATAGTTTAATGACCTTAGTTTTTCTCTATCTTAATTATTATATATTTTTTTAATATCCCATGAAAATTCTTATTTGTTGTCTACAAACGATTTTTTACTTACTTTTACATCTTTGAATGATTTGCCGTACTGATTGAGAAGTAGGCAGATTTTTTAATTCATAATTTGTGGGAACTTCAAAGATTGGCTAATTTAACTCTTTGTTCAATTAGTCCAGGACCTGACTAGGGTTCTGTGTGCATGTCGTGTATAGAGAATTTTGCTTTTGCATTTCAATATAGGTGTCTTAGGAAGTGTTTTCCACTCGGGTGTCAAGATCGCACCTGGTACGTTTTCGAGCTATGACGTCATCAAAATGGCGGCCATTGATTTTTTTAAATCGTATATTTCGCAAACTATTTGTCGGATCGGAATGAATTTTTTTTTGTTTGAAAGATAATTTTAAATGCTACCTGTATTACATTTACACATTTGTTGATGTTTAGTACATTCTTCGTAATTTTGCAAAAACCTGTATTTTTAAATATTTTTGAGTTATTTTTGTTTGTAACGTTTTATTGATACAATTTATCAAAAACCACCGATGAAAAAAGTTGTAGAACGTTTAAAAATCTTTACAAAAATACCAAATTCGATATGTTTTACTCAAAATATTACGTCAAGAAACTAGATAAATCTCATAAAAACACCAATTTTGGCGCAAAAACGCGTATTAGTCCGGCATCTAGGGCAGTTCGCAAGTCTTATAAAGACAGTTTCACCATTCAATGTTGATGTATGTGTCTAAATAAGTGTTTTCAACTCGGGTGTCACGTCTGCACCCACTGCAGTTTCCGGTTATGACGTCATTAAAATGGCGGATAGGGCTATATTAAAAATAACTATATATTAGCCTACATACCATGTATCGGATCGGAATGAACTTTTTTTTGTTTGAAAGATAAGTTTACATGCTATCTTTCTTACGTGTGCACTTTTGTTTTATGTTTAGTACATTTTTCGTAATTTTGCAAAAACCTATATTTTTAAACATTTTTGTGTTTTTTTTGTCGATAACGTTTTATTGATACAATATATCAGAAATAACTTAAAGACAAAGTTGTAGCACGTTAAAAGAGCTTTACAAAAATACCAAATTCGATATGCTTTACTCAAAAGATCACGTCAAAAAACTAGAAAATCGTACAAAACAATCTAATTTTGCGCAAAAACGCATATAAATCCGACATCGATGGCTGTGTACGAGTCATATATAGACAGTTTTACCATTCAATGTTGATGTATGTGTCTAAAGAAGTGTTTTTAACTCGGGTGTCACGTCTGGACCCACTGCAGTTTCCGGTTATGATGTCTTTAAAATTGCTACATGTTACGATTTCACCAGCTATTTTACTTAAAATAAGACCATTACCCTCTTTTATGCAAATAAAAGCACAACACATCAATGTAATTAGTCCATAGGAATGTTTCCACTATATAAATACCCCCGGTGCAGCAATCCTGTCGACTAAGCGAATTTCCATTTGCCTGGATTGATTTTCAATTAATCCATTAAATTAACATTAAATTAACAACTCAAACAATGTTAACAATGTGTGATATATTGTATCAATAAAACGTTATCGACAAAAATAACACAAAAATGTTTAAAAATATAGGTTTTTGCAAAATTACGAAAAATGTACTAAACATAAAACAAAAGTGCACACGTAAGAAAGATAGCATGTAAACTTATCTTTCAAACAAAAAAAAGTTCATTCCGATCCGACACATGGTATGTAATATATAGTTATTTTTAATATAGCCCTATCCGCCATTTTAATGACGTCATAACCGGAAACTGCAGTGGGTGCAGACGTGACACCTGAGTTGAAAACACTTATTTAGACACATACATCAACATTGAATGGTGAAACTGTCTTTATAAGACTTGCGAACTGCCCTAGATGCCGGACTAATACGCGTTTTTGCGCCAAAATTGGTGTTTTTATGAGATTTATCTAGTTTCTTGACGTAATATTTTGAGTAAAACATATCGAATTTGGTATTTTTGTAAAGATTTTTAAACGTTCTACAACTTTTTTCATCGGTGGTTTTTGATAAATTGTATCAATAAAACGTTACAAACAAAAATAACTCAAAAATATTTAAAAATACAGGTTTTTGCAAAATTACGAAGAATGTACTAAACATACAACAAATGTGTAAATGTAAAACAGGTAGCATTTAAAATTATCTTTCAAACAAAAAAAATTCATTCCGATCCGACAAGTAGTTTGCGAAATATACGATTTAAAAAAATCAATGGCCGCCATTTTGATGACGTCATAGCTCGAAAACGTACCAGGTGCGAACTTGACACCCGAGTGGAAAACACTTCCTAAGACACCTATATTGAAATGCAAAAGCAAAATTCTCTATACACGACATGCACACAGAACCCTAGTCAGGTCCTGGACTAAATGGTTTAATCAAAACATATTTAAATTTATCCTAAGCAAACTGTACTCGTGTAACCAATAATTATAAAAAATAAAGTGAGTTTAAACAAAAATTCAGAAGAATTTCTGCGCTCCACCAGACCAGCTTGGCTTCACGTAAGTTTTACAAGCAGAATAATGATTTGTTGTTATTTCAGGAGAGTTGATGAGTGTAAATCCGCTAATCGCTGGCTGGTTGCCTGGGCTGTACAGTCTGAACGAGAGAGTCGTCTACGTTGGACAATGGAAACACGGCTTCTTCAGCATGACTGCGGTGGGAGCTACGAGCGTCGGCTCCGTCAAAGTCTACACTGACAAGGTGAGTGTTAGAATCACCTTAAAACAAAATAGAAGCTTCATCAAAGAGGGACTTGGCCTACTTCAATATTTGTGCAGAAAGATGTAAAGATAAACTAATAAAAGAACAGGTGTACTTCAATACTACTAGAACCCACTGGAATTTCCATTTCTGAAATATCCGGTGAAATATCCAGTAGTATTATTTTGAGGATGTAACTTTGATTCTCCAAATCCTCGGTTGGGCATGATGATGTCTGGTGTGACTCGTCAATAATTGATCTCCTGTTACATATTTTAAGTATATTTTCCTACCATTAAAAGTCTATATTATCCGTATTACAGGGTATCTACGGGTCACAAAAATCATGGAAGTTTTGGAAAAGTCACTAATTTTACTAGAGAATCACAGAAATCACTGAAAAGTAACGGATTTTCATTTTAAGGTCCCAAAAGACACGAAAAAGTCGGGCTTAACTGAAATATAGTTACCCAAACCTGTCTTTTGTTTTGCACTTTGCTGCAGACAATGATTAAATTCATATTACAGAATCAGAGAGTGTACATATTTTCGGAGCAGGCAACCAGCTCAAATTGTTACGGCACAAAATATTGTATGCCCAACTATCTCATGTTCAAGTCACTAAAAAGTATTGTCTTATTGTCACCAAGGATGGTGCATTTTAACCGACCCCCCCTAAAAAAAAACGCAAACTGACTTGTAATAGGCACTGCAATTTATTTTAATCAACCCTGTAGTATGTTGAAGAGCGAAGACGTATTTATTAGGTTCGTATAAAGAAGGGTAATAGAACAGAATTATCTCGTTTTAACAGTCTGTTGCTTGTATCAAATGAGACGATTCTCCAACCAAACCAGAGTTAACCCAAAAAAAGATATTTTTTTCTCAAAATATGTTCAATTCCGTTTAATTATTTCTTTCAGACTCTTCAGACTAACACGTTCAGATGGAGGGACGGCAAACACAAAGACGTAGAGATGAACTGTTCATGGAGCAAGGGAGAACAGGTGGGAGAGTTCAGGATGGGATCTACGTTGGTGTTGGTGTTTGAAGCTCCAAGAGACTACAAGTTCAACCTGTGTCCCAACCAAACTGTGAGGGTTGGCGAACCTATGTCTGGCTGTAAAATATGAAGAGGTCTGAGAAAAGTAAGTAGGCCTACTGTAGAGTTTGTAGTTGAGTTTTGGTTTGAAGTGCGTTTTAAAATTAAAATACAACTATTCAAATATCAACAGCAGCTATCCCTTCGTTCTTCAGATTAAAATCCCTGGCCTATAGCCTTTCCTTGCACAAAACTATTCAAATATCAAGTTAAAACTACCTCACTATGAAAATTACCTATTGGAGTAAATTGCATCCAAGAATGATGTTTCGCCTAATTTTGTAGCTGGGTGGAAATATTATAAAACTATTTTCACCTACGCTCCATTTGACGTTGCCACGTGCAGTACAGAGCTACCATAACATAAGCTATGTATTTCAAATCAGCGTTTCATTGACACTATCCATCCTAAAAACGTTCCTTATCCATAAATTTTTCTTGTGTTTTTTTATTACGGTACTATACAAATTTACCATTCCATTCAAATGGCAGTTTCACAAACACTAGCCATGGTCCTAAAAACACTAGGACCCGAGAAACGCAGATTTTTTTCTACTTTTTTACTGCAATACTATTTTTACCACGCAAAAGAAAAAAACCAATTTGTACAAAGTACAGAAATAAGTTAAAAATGTGTATTGTGTCTTCGCATGGGCCTTGAGAATAATTTCCACAAACATTCTCATTGTTTTGTTTGACAATAAAATGATGTTTCCAGTAATATTGACAGCACTCTTATCTCCCATAAAACGCGTACTGCATGGTGAACTTGGAATATAGTAAAGAAATGTATTCTATTATGAAATCCAACAATCCCTGGGAGAGCTTTTACTATATTACTGTTTTATAATGATTCTAAGTTGAACCACAGTTTCAAATTGCCACTTAAACATTACTTTGATGTGTTACAAACAGTCATGTGACGCGGATATGTTTGTTTACAGGACTGGAATGTATTTTGAGACTAGACGGTGAGTGAGACTTCTTTATATTTATGACTCGTTGATTTTGACTGGAGATCTCAATATTCGCCCCAAAGCTGTAGAACAGGTAGTTTACCAGTTTGAGTTTTCCCTTTCAAATATCAATGAGTGTGAAACCGAAAGTATTGTTTTGAGATGTAACATGAAAGCCTAAATCTTGCAAAATATCATACGTAGTAATCATATTATTCGCAAACACTGTTTTTATCAATAAAACAAACATAATTATGGAAATTGAGTGTCAAAACATGTTAAAAGTCAATGTTTAAGATAGAGAATTGTTAATGTTAAAATCATTCCATCATTACAGTTATAACCCTTTAGTGCCTTGTGAATAGTATATTACTTTGGATTTATGTAATTAACTAATGAATAGTTTTGAAAGCAGTGTTATCATTTAAGTTTCCTCAATATTGTGTAGGGTAATCAGGGGATTGAGCTCATAATGATTTGGAAAATCTTTTCTGGTCATCTCCAGCTAACATAGTTTATAGTATATATTTAATAGAATCTAGAAACAGATGTTAGTTAAATGCTTTAGCTTGAGCCTAAAATCACAATCGTCTAAGTAATTTGCATTACATGTGGTAACATTCAGAACATATGGTTGCCGATTGAAGTAGAATGATTTATGTTTTTTTTAAATATAAGTTTTCTTAAACAGAATACCTTGTTTTAACTGGACTTTGACAGACAAGTAATCTGGGTACAACAAATATGGATAATATACAATGGTTAGGCCTAATGGATAAATAAAGCGAAATAGTTGGTCTACTGATAGTTTCATTCCATTAATTATACTAAGTGAGATGGAAAAAAGTTGTTGACATACTAGAAGTTAAGGCAAAACATTTCCACTTGCACATCCCTGTAGTTTTACGCCTCTTTGCGACAAACGAAAACAATCAATATTAAGTGTATAAAAGTATTGACTCTGAATACTGCTAGTTTACTTTTGGTCCTATTGTAAAATCTTAAGCGTGTTTTGATGTGCGTTTCCGTCCGGTTTGAGCGCTGATGTTGCGTAAAAAATGGTCGACGATTCAATCCTGAGAGAAGTCAGTAGCTTTTTGATGGTCCGAAAATGGACCCAGCTGTCCTTGATTATTGCTATTTTAATAAATGGTCCTGACTAATGAAAAAGCTGTCTTACAGTAACAAAGCTACACAAGGCATCTCACATCATTCTACACTCATCCTTCCTTCATATTTGGGTTAAAACACGCTTATGGATGGGATTCCTATCGCAGTTGGTAATAACCTAATATTTTGAATTTTAAAATATTATTTTATGGTGAATTTTACTTTACTTCTCCATCATAACACGTTCACTGCGGGCGTATCCGATCGGATACGGGCCGAGCGCTGTTCAGACGCTGCCGTAACCGATCGGATACGCTCGGCAATGCCTTCCGTATATCATCGTTTTTGCTCTAGCGTCGGTCGAAGGCAGACCTATTCCACGTTAGCGTGTAGTGGGTGACTTGCTTTTTGTTGTGTTGTAGGTTGGTAGTAAAATTTCCCCATAAAATCCCCGTCTGGCAAACTTAAAAATCAACTTGTCTTTCTCCCTCTAATTGGCAATACGATGGGACCGGCTACGTTCCAAGCAGTGCTGCTATATGTGAGTGTTTAGCGAACTACGTCGACTCTTGTTATAAAACAGGACATCACCGCACGTTATTTGCTATTCGTCATACCGAAATATGAGAGCCAAATACCCGGCAATCGGGTTTGTTCGACGCTGCGGGCTGCGCAGCACTGGGGCTACGCCTGCCATTTGATGGCCCGCAGCGAATGTGTTAATATCATAGTAGGCTACAATGGTTCACAAACACATGATTTGATGTTCAAACGGTTCTAAATTGGTTATCAAGTACTGAGGAAAAAGTAAACATCATAATGCACTGCATATTCTGAACATAACTGACATTAAATTGCCTTCAGCTGATCTATAAGAATAATGAAGAATGATAAATCTGTTGTGGTGTTAAATCTATGATAACGGTTAGTTTTTGTAATATTCTCCCATTAAACCTCAGTCAGTCCCCCGTTTAGATATTAGGCTTTGAAGAAACTATACTTAGAATTTTATGTTTTGTTACATTATTATTATTGTCTGAATAAAACAAGGTATTCTGTACAACGGCACTTAAAGGGTTAGTTTCCATCAGTGTGAATTCCAACAGTATTTCTGACTCGTGGTATACTAGACTAACAGTTCCTACTACGTTAGGTGGGTTAGTTAACCTCTGTGAGGCGATGAGTAACTTATTTTAAGATTTTATTAGAGAAAAATCATTAAAATTGTGACAAAAATTCTTATCCGGTTTAAGAGTCTTAAGCAAAAAAAAACCCTAATTCGTTTCAACAATGTGGAATTTTTATACAGATATTTATTACTATAAATCAGTACCCTTGTATTAGTTTAAAATTAATTTAGTTATTGACGTATTTATAGGAATATTTTCCTATGTTTACACACTTTTATACAGATTGTAACTTATTGTGGTAAGACTGGTGCCATTTGAAAGAGAATGTGATATGATAAATAAAGTATATTGTACATTATATTTACTGTACTACTGTTATTTACCTTATTCTGCCTGGTATATTTGGTACAAAATTATAACATAAAAAGTTGTTACCTTTAAACAAATAATTAAATCATAGAGTAGCCGACTTGAAATTTGTCCATTTTGTACAAAGAACAGGTGTACCTTTTTTATGTAAGAAATATTCATCCCGATTAGAGTTATACCATTTGATTTATGTTGTATTTTAGTTTAATTTTTGAAAATATAGTAAGATTTTCTTAACCAAACAAATTTATTAAAGTAGGTACAATATTACTTTACTTACATCACATGACTGACGATCCATTGTGACAGAAAACTGGATTTATTATCAAGTTATGCACAAAAACATAAGTTGTAATTTTTTCCCAGATTAAATTTGCATCTGCCATTAGTTTTATCAGGTTTTCTGTTTGGTTTTTCTTAAATCCATTAACAAAAGCCCTTTCTTTAATAAGTTTTTTTGTCGGGAGAACAAGTTTTTCTCGGACTAGTTTTCTAACAAGATATTCACCTTTGTGACTTTTTATTTCACTTTGTAACAATTTTAAAGTTTTAATGTAGTGATGAAAATATTTAACATATTGTGTGTATGATTCTTCTTTATTGATTAATTTATTTAGAGTCCAGCTCAAGGAAATTAATTGTAATATAACTTTACACATATTTTTTGTTTTGGTTGTTGGATTTTTTATGTAAGTACCTCTTTTGGTTTAATGATTATTTTCATGACCATTTTGGTTATCATTGCAATCATAAATACATGACTCATAAAATAAATCATATACCCTTACTGGTTTCTTGTGTTCATTATGAAGTTTTACACCATAATATTAATTATTTATATCCAGTATATTTTTTATTGTTCGAGTTGTAACTGTGGTCGGTAACCAATTAATCACATTTTTCAAGTGATTTAGCTACATTTTCAACTAAACTTCATGAATCATTTCCAACTATTATAACAAATCTCAGATTCTAAAGTAATTACAAATTAGTTTTTAAAACGCATCAAACTAATGGGCAATCAAAATATCTCGTTTATATCAAATAAATTTAATTCATTATGTTGTCTTTGTTGGAAGGTTTCCCATGTTGTTCTGTGTTGCAGCATTGGTTGCTCACTTATTACTCACTTACTGTTATGTAGAAAAGTTCCACTCACAACAACTCCACTGTCCTATTATGCTGAAGTCTCGTCCGTTTCCCCGTTCGGTTAGCCTTTATCTCAATCTGTTGTCTGTTGTTGTAGTAATATTTGTAAACCTTGTACTCCAACGAGACCTTACGACATATATTGTCCAACTGTTTACGGCTTGCGATAGTTTTGTTGACGAGTTCGTAATAGTCTTGGAGTTCTTCAGGCGTCCATCTAAATCTCTTGGTGAGTTCTGCATCCGAGATTTTGTACTTGACAAAATGTGGTGTGCCGCTACTGATCACTGCTTGGCCGAGACGCAGAATTCCGCTGTGAGACCTCGGGTTTGCGATGCGTTCCGCAAGCTCCAAAAGCGCAGTTATCATCTGGTTGATGGTGGTCAAGTATGTTCTCGGCCCGGCATGGGAGTCCCTCACTAACTGATTGAGTCTAATGTCCAACCGTTTGATAAGTCGTGCTAAATTTGTCATCAGTCCCGACTGAACAATGAACAGGAGTATGACGATGGGTAGTTTCATTTATTTGTAGCTTGGAGGAAAGGAACTGGCTAGTCTCTACATTGAACATTGGTGATAGTTGACCTAATTTTTCAACCTGGTGATGTAATATGTTTACATCTAATCATGATATGAATGTTTGACACATGGAATTTTGTTTTAAAACAACAATGAATGGTGATGTAAAATGTGTAGGAGTTTACAATTTTGAAATATTAAAACCTTAATGAGGTATTCAATTCACTGATTCATGTTGATAAAAGTTAGCAATGCTCTTTTGTGAAAATTAAATACCATTTTTAAAGATGTACATGTTAGAAACCAACCAGCCTGTCATATAATTAGTCTTGTATAAATGAATTCTTGTTTCAAATTAACTGCCATTGTTATTTTTTTAAATTCAAGATAGAAGCAGTTTATGTTTTTAAAATGTTGCGTTTACTTGGTTTTTCCTGATGGAAAATATCTGTAACCAGTTAAACAAATTGAAGTCAAGACACTTTTAAATATCTTGATTAAATCATGACTTGATTTTTATTCTCTGGTAGAACGTAAAGTGATGCCAGATTATTAAATATGATGCATACACTTTAATAAGTTTAAACATATAATACTTCCCTAATTGTGAGAAGAATAGTAATTTCTTTGATCTTGCATTGGATTCTTTGTGTTTCTAAATTGTCTCTTCTTTTCCCATGTTAGTATCTCCTAAGTACTTAGGAATTTCTAAGCAAATTTTCTCGTAGGCTATTTGCTCCCATGGGATGTATTCAAAGGTTATTTATCATTGTATTAATGAATCAAAATACCTCCGATAGGTTAACCCTTAGAGTGCCAGGCAAGAAATAAAAGTATCGCTCAAAAAATGCCGATGATTTTTCCCGAAGGTCGCGCTAAAAATGCCGAGCGCGATCTGGCGATTTTTAGGTTAAAATTTCGTAAAAATCGAATTTTCGATATTTCGACCAACGAAAATCGATGTATCGCATCTAGTAACTTTCGACTCAATGTTAATATATGGGTTAAAAGAATCCGAGTATCCATTCGGTTGTTATGACAGCTGTTCGATCATTACGAAACGTCCGGTCAGCCGGACGTTGGCACTTTTGGCTCGTTCTAAAAACGTCCGGTCGGCCGGACGTCGGCACTTTTGGCTCGTTTTAAAAACGTCCGGTTCCCCGGACGTTGGCACTCAAAGGGTTAAAATTATTCTTAATCTAAATCAATCTTTTTAATAAAATAACCTATAGTAAATCCAGACTTGAATGTGCTTTCTGTGAACATGTTTTCATTTATTGACGAAGCTTGGACCAAATTCTCTCTTCCTACCCAGAAAGCTTGTTTGTCATTTATCTTCATTTCACCAGTGTTATCTTTGTTTGAAGGTTCTATTACCTCTGTGAAATAACAGCTAGACTTGAAACTTTGAAGAGTGATAATAAATAGTTTAGAGACTATTAGGATATCAATGTTTGCACCAGTATGCGTGAACAAGACTAAGTTTTCATTTTTAGACGGTATCAAAAGTCAAATATTTTGTAAAATCTGTGTAAATATGTTTTCTCATCTGTAATCTATTTTATAGTAGTGGGTGTCTAGATAAATGGTAAACACAAATATACACAAAAATAAACAATATGTTTCAAATTCTTTACACTCTACGTATAAACACGTCAAAACGTCTTGAATTCCTTATAATGAAGATGGATTTGGATTGGTTCCAATCATCTTCAAGAAGAGAATTCACCATCTTGTAGCCCATGTGTTAAAACAATCTTGCTTTATTACACACTTTATAGCATTATTATTCCTATGCTTTACAATGACTTCGGACATACATTCTTCTGCCTAAGTTGCAATAAGTCCGTCTATAGGCTCAACATCAAGTAAGATCACTTTCGGTGGACATGGTCAGCTCAAAGATTACGGAGAGTGAAGATACGAGTATGTGGACTTCTTTCTCATGGTTTGTCCAAAGTATTCTTTGTATTTTACCAATAATTCCAACAATAATACCAACATGGTCTGGGTTTTGGTCTAGTTGAACATAAACTGAGAGCTAGATACGGTGCAAGCCGTTGTGCAAGGCTAGTTGGAAAAAATTCCATGTCTCTGTTCAACAAAGTGAAGGAGGTATTTTAATGAGTAGTCTGTTAAATAGAAGGCAAAATAAATCACTATTTTCTCATGCAATTGTTTGCAAAATACTTTTAGATAATCAAATTCTCTGTGGTTACAATAATGCATACTGTACGAATAAAGAAATAATTTAATTTTATACAAACCCTGTTTCTTCTCCCCACAGTCAAGTTCATTTCAGTCCGGAATCATTAACTTTTCTCTCACAACTTCAGCCAATTCCATCCTCAATTTTCTCGTGTTGTCGTAAAGTTCCCAAAACTGTCCGATTTGTGCAGTGTTGAACTTATATTTCCTCTGTAGTTCCTTATCTTCCACTTTTAACTTGAGGTATTCAGGTCTGTTCCTACTGATGAGTGCTTGTGCCAACGATGCAGGCCTCTTTTTAAACTGAATCAACGGCTTTTTTACTAACTTGATCAAATCTTTGATTACGTTGTTCAAAGCCTCCATTTCTAGCAGCATCATTTTAGGATCTCTCTTGTCTTCGGTCTTCAAGAAAGTGCAAACGCTTGAATCAAGTTGGCGGAAGAGGTTGCCTATCGTGAACTTTCCGAAGCCAAGTTGGTGTGAATGACATTGGTTGAAAAAGATTGTACAACACAAAACTGTGAGCTTTAGCATGGTTGTAAGAGAGTGTAAAGATTGATAACAGTAATATCAACCGTTGTTTTGATTCTTTCATAAAATCTCTCTATTAAATGTCAATATTGTTGATAAGAAAGATTATAATCAGTATCTGGATCTCCCGGAATTGTTTAAGATTACTATTTTGCCCATGTTACAAAATTCACCTACATTTTCCTTTTAGCAAAAATGACGCAATTTATCCAACCAATGAAGTTTTAGGTGTGATAATTGCTAGTTGAAAGCTACCGGCAAAATATAGTCAAGAAGTTTTTAAATATTTTCTACCTACAATAGCGAAGATTGTCTTGTCTGTGGTATTTTTATAAATCTATCTGAACAAATTACCAAGGTTCATATTGCGTTTGTAAACTACTCAGTACCATTTTTACGGGTTAAAATAAATTTAATTTTGGCACAATTTTGACAAGCCATCTATTATAAGAAAGGTTTCTTCTTTCCCAAATTATATTGGATAAACCCCAATCTGTAGGATTTGAATAAACTTAAGTAAACATTTGGAAACCCTCAAAATGTCTGTTACTTTAAATAAACCATAAAAATAATATTGTCTTGGAAGTAATTAATGATAACAGTACATAAAATAATTATACTTTTAATATCTTAATTTTTATTCACAAATACACATTTGAGAAGTACTAAATAACTTACAAACATTAATTCCCCTGTACAATCGTTTTTAAATCATAACTCGACTACACTGGAAACCCGAGAATATATTTTATATATTTATAATATTATGTAATTCATTGTGATTTTTACAGACTTTACACATTACATTTTATACATCATTATTTTTTATGTCAACAACATGTTAGTTTTTTCATTTCAACGTTATTTTAACGTGTTCTATTCATTTGAACTTTGTTATACATCAAATTGTAATAAAACGTTAACCAAAGCCAGGCTACGTCTAACTTTAACAAATTATTCTTTATATGTTACTTTACAAACTATATTCACTAATTCTTTACACAAAGTTGAAGCATAATTATCTACACACTAATATCACAGTTGAAACTTCACCATTCATCATTTTGAAAGTTTTCCCCTAGAGGGAGTAATAAAGAAATTCTAAACATTAAAATATTCAAAGTCTGTTATCTCTAAAGTATATTATCTGTTTAAAGTATATTATCTCTGGTTTCTCTGGGAGTTGAGTCTTAAGTTGTAGAGCCCGGATTGGCCTCGGATTTATTGAAGAACCTTGAAAAAGCAGCACCCTTCAGAAGCATGTTAGTGTACATGAAGACATTGTAAACCTTCGACATCAAAAACATCGCATCCGAAACATCGGTTCTCACTTCGTTCACCTTGTCTTCATTCAACCCTACAGAAGACAATTTCTCCTTGATTGTATCAATATTTTTCGAAAGTTTCGGCATGTACATCTTGATTTTCTCCTGATTGAAACCAAATACTTTGAGTTTCTGTATAAATCTTAACTTGTCAAATGAGAAATGCGGTAGGGTAATATTCTTGACGATTTTCAACCGTTCTAGAATACCTTTCAGTTTGATCCAGTCTTTCAAATTGATCTTTTTGATGATTCGAATCACCTGGAGAATCAGTTGTTTGTATTTGTTGATGTAGTTCAACAGCTCTTGGTTGCCTTCTTTTTTGAAGAGTGTTTGTACGATGGCTTTGTCCGCTACGTCTATGGCTAGTTGTAAAGTCGTGTCGTCGAAAGCGCTTACTTGGGAGACGATGTAGAGAATCACACAGATCGCCGGACACGCTCGCATAGCACTACCCTAACCCAACCTCACTGTCAAAGTGGCCTGTTGTACATCTTGGATTAGTCATTAAGGTCGTGACGCAATGTATTACGCAATATCATGTTGTTGTTGGGTGGTTTGTGTGACAGATTTAGATCTCTTTAGACGATTGTCAATTATAATGCGATGAAAAGGTGACGTGTCATGGTCAAATATATTTTTAGAGGAATTTGTACCAAAGTTAATGTTAATGGGAAAATTAGTTTGCTATTTGGGAAGGTCGACTTGTTTTCATGCTGTTTAAGAGCTATAAAAATAACGACATTTGTATTGAAGATATATTTAACTGTGTATGAATCGAAAAAGTAAGATAATAATTAATTCAATTCTAAGACACAAACAAGAGTCTACAGGTTTTACTTACAAACTTCAAAAAGAAAAACTTTGTATAGGAAACTCATTTAATGATTCAATGTATAAAACAAATTTTCTGTAGCAACGAACAGGTTTTGCAGTTCAAATTTTATAAACTGTGATTGAACAATGTTGTTTATAAATCACTCAAATTTTTAAGCAACTTTAATAGCTAATTACCTATAATCATTATTGTAAAAATTAGCATATTTAAGGAGCTTTGCTACATACAAGTGAACTCTAACCAAGAATCATTTGAAGATATTTGCTCTCAGTAATCATTCAAGGAAGAGATTTCAACTTAGCTGAAGGTTGGAGGGTTAGTGCTGGTTAAAGAATAAAGTATTTATAAAAAGAAAGTGTATTTAGCCTGTACAAAAGATGTATACAAATTGAAATTATATTTATAAGCTACCCAAATATTTAACTACACAAATCAGAAAGAGAAGAAGGTTCTTTATAATTACTGTGTTTTAACTTTCTGTACATGTGTGTGGTAATTTTATGTGTGACGATGAAAAAAATGCTCTACAGTGAAGATGCGATGATTTGACAATGAGGCGACCTAAGCCATGAAATTATAGTCCATCTGTGGTATAAGATAACCTATTTATTCTGTGTCTGTTCTAACTCAAGCCTAATCCGTCATCTTCCGAAGTATCTTCACTCCTTATTCTTACCACTGTTTCATTTCTCAATTCTCTTTGTCTCCTCTCGATCAGTTCAAACGTTGTTTTCCACAGATGTTTAGAATCCAGTATCAAATAGTTTAAACGCTTCTCTTTTCTGTCGCCCCACTCAAATATCCTTTACATTTCTGCTTTGTTGATCTTACGATAAGTTCTTATAAACTCTGGTAGTCGCGTTGTCACTATTCCTGTCAATTCTTCAATGATTGAAGTGTTAAATCTCGCTATTTCGTCCCTCACTTCCCACAGGAAACACGTGTAGTCGTCAATGTCCTTTAACAATTTATCACCTTGGTTTGGTTCGGGTTTAGAGAGGATTGCGTTTAAACTTTCATCCCATTCGTGTAAAATTGTGGAGACATTTGCACAGTTGTCATTGTAAACATTTAGGAGTAAAGTCACTGTGACTAGTAACAATATTGTTTCTTGCATTCTTTCTTTAATCCATTTATTATTACGATGAAAGTTTAGTTTTTGTATGCGATTAAAATATTATTGTTTTTAGATAACTTTTCTCAGTACTAGATCATACACTACTTGTAAAGTTTCCCACTGGAATTTCGCATCCACACACAAATACTCAAAACGATCTTTTGTTTCTTTAGTCCAATTAAAAGTTCTGTAAACCTCTTTTCTTTTTTCTTTGTTTATCTTTTTCGACAACGTTTCGTAAGTTTTGACAAAAGACGGCAAAGTCACATTGATTATAGGTGTAATATCGTCAAATACAGTGAAATTCTTATCTCTTATGGTGTCTCTAATTTCACACACAACATCGTTGAACTTTTCAATCTCTCGGAGTAAAATTTCGCCATTTTCCAACTTTGGGGTTTTTATGAGACTGTTTATGGTTTTACTCAGGGTTTTCAAAGTAGCGCAATCGTTGTCTAGCAGACCTTTGGCCGCAAAGAGAAGTAAGATGAGAATATTTAGAGAAATAAACATTACAATAAGATTGCCTTATCTAATCAATGATGTTGGTAGAGTAGAACTATGACAAAAGCTTCCCTCAGTAATTTATTTTAAACCTAAACATATTTTTGGATTATTTAAAACAATAGGTTTGCTATTTTTACAGTTGCAATGTTAAATATTGAAAACTCTTATACATTGCTACATATATCTACATAATGGCTTCAGTACTAAATTATAAAACATACATGTTTGCTTTGTAATCCATAACTACATAATAAATATAACAAAACTCAAGCAAAGATCATTTTGTAAACAAAAATAATAAACAAACCAGAATTTAAACTCTTTCTAAAAAGTTTTGTCTTACCTGATCCATGTTAAAGAGTATTAACACAGCCATAAAGATAACACAAGCAACTGAAACATTTTAAATCGTCTTCCATTACAATGCGAGTAGTGTCAATAGTTTTGTTTACAGTTTTCATCAACGAATATCTCACAGATCAGGTACGGCGAGTGTATCAGAAGATACTTAATTTCGACCGAGGTCTCACAAACAATCTGACCGACCCGCAGTTCGGAGGAGGAGAACAAATGATCAGAGACATAGAGTGTTTTACAGACCTGTTATGGGAAGTGAGAGATAAAATCAAGGCTAAAAATAAATCAGTGATTCAACAAGTTCAGCCGTTTATTCCTCAAAAGACTCCGTTGTTTCTTGCACAACCATTGGACGAACAGAGGGTTAAGAATGTGTTCAGGTGGGACCAAGAAGAACTGGATGTGTTATATCATGTGAGCAAACATTCGCAAGTGTTGTGGGACGAGATGAAATATTGGTACGGTAAAATAGTCACTGGAAATGAAACGTACTATCTTAACTAAGCTGGTGTGTTACGTGTTTTACTACCCAAACCCTTTTCCTAAATGATGAAATGTATTTTTTATTACTGTTGTATATGGTTTGGTAGCTGTGAGTTTCAAATGATTCACCTGTTATTTGAGGTTTGAGGTTTGTACCATGATGTGTTTAAAGAACTTGTTGATTTCTTGTCTATATTTATTTATTTATTACTTGGTACAGCACATATACAATGAATTTATAATACAAAAATGCATAAGCCTTAAAAAAAGGACAACCACAGCGTTTCTTATAATACTAATTGTCTTTTCCATCTTTATCTTGATCTTGAGTCAGTGTGAACTATTAACTGTACAAAAACAAATTTCCTACTTCTTAAACAGTAGCAAATCTGGCTTGTCAGCCCTAATTCGTTGGCAAAATCCAGTATCTGATGGGGTTTTAGCAGAAGGATATCACAGACTATTGGCGCTTTTGTGCTATTTTATTGCCTCACAATCTACCAATAGATAATTTGGGGTTTCTTTTCCTCATTGGCAAAATATACTATCCTCCATTTTCCTGAATCAGTTCCCCATTACTCAACATTCTTCAGGGGTATTCTTTAGCGAGCACGACAAGTTTCTTTTTACTAAAGTGGGTAAAGAGAAGAAAGTAGGAGATATGGAGATATATAGGTGAGGACAGTTAATCCATGTGTTTGGAAGCTGAAGAAACATGGATGAATGGGACATTCCCTGCTCAGATGAAGAGTAGGGAGACAGGGACACCATCTGCGGTGGACAAGCCACTGGGCGATGGGTTCGCCAACCCCTACGCCGAATTGTTGGACTTTGTTATTCTATTAGGATTGGACTGGGTTATTTTAAATAATGAGATTTGGAAAATGAATCACCTGATTTTGGTGATAGACAAAAATATGAAATTTGTCTAGCCATGGATGAAAAATTTATAAAAATGTATACTATTAAAGAATTTTCATCCTTAAGCCACTCTCTACTAGAATCAAGAATCAAGAATCAAGAAGTTTATTCACCATTAAGTAATACATGATTACAATAGGCTTCATCAGTTATTCATTGAAAGACAGTACCAAGATAGTTTGTATGTTAGGTAGTGAGCTGGTCTAAAGGTAGAGTGCCGGGCTTCGAATCCTGAGGTCCTGGGTTCAAATCCCGCCAATCACCAATTTTATCCATGTGATTATGTCATGACCCTCTAGGACTAGCTTGAAGTAATTTGTATCAGTTCCGGGCTAGAACTTAGCGTCATAGAATGTGAAGTTGGTACATAAAAAAACCTAGTTTGTATGTGCTTTGTCCAGTAGCTTCATATTCTAATGGTTTTAATGTTACATACTTCTGAGCTTCTATTCTCCAATATATCCGCAAATCGGTCGGAATGAGAAGACCTGCCAGAACTAAGGGCTCTACCAACAAAAGTAACTTTAAAATATTTCAAACACTTGTCACTTGGAATTAAAGATAAACAAATAATTGCAAAGTTAAGTCATTCTAAAACCATTCACTGTTAGTTTTTTCATGTAATTTAAATTCTAAAACTAACTAAATCTTTCATAGGAAATATTATAAGTAACATTTAAATACAGACACAATAGCAATAGTAAGTCTACTTGTAACGTACAGAGTTTAGTCATATGATATTCTTATAAAGACTAATCTTTTTTGCTACCTGCAAAACGAGACTGTTATTAATCAATACCAGAATTAGATGATGGCCTTTGCCATTAAAAGGCTACACAAAGAACCGGCATACACTTTTGTTTCTTTCAAACCTTCTCATTTCACTAATTTTTGTATTTACCACCCTAGGTACAACAATAGCGAGAATAGAATAGGTGTATGGGATAAATTAAATCCAACACCACAAGATGTTAGTCAATTTGGTGCACTTTATAAATGGTTTCAAAGCTGCTCCACAGAGATTCACAGTCATGGTACACAAAATCAAACAGACCTGCTTCCTCTTTGGACCAGTTGAATGTCTGAAACAGAGTATCCCTTGAGAAGACACTCGACAGAAACTGCGGCTTCCCTCGGTGATGAATAGTTCTCGCTAGTTCAAACACTTTATCGTCGTGAACCCTTAAATCTTCCTTAATTATCGACAGTATTCTGGCAAAGGTTGACATTTTCTTCATCAACGTGTCTCCCTCATCTTGACAAGGTAAGGTGAATATTTTGACGATGTCATCGTCTAAAGTTGTCAAAGTTTCATCGTAATCTATCTTGTCTAAGTCGAGAGTGTCACTGATGTCAGTTTCGGTTCGGACTTTCAATATAAGAAAAGTAAAAAGTAAGATGCGACACATTATTTCAGTGGTGAAATTACTCTTATGGAAATAGCTTTATGCTTTATTAAGTTTTTGTGATGAAACGTGATTCATGGTGAATGTGATTTTAAATTATCCAAGTAGAGTAAGATCACTCACAAATTAAACACAATCTGTTGGTTCATAAGTTGCTAAATTGTCTTCATCAATCGTGTAGTTTTTATACTCCTCTTCAAATTCCTGCCATTTGTATTTTACGTTTAGGTTGAGAAATTCAAAAAAGTTTGCCTCTCGGTGTCCCCAGGTGTAATGAAGCTTCAATCTTCCCAAAGAATACTTCAGTGTCAACAACTGCGGTTTTCCTCTTTCATAAATACTTTTCGCCTCTCGTATCACAGTTTTGTTTCTTGCCTTCACTTCTTCTGCGATGTCCCCATACAGGTTGGCAAGACTTCTATATTCATCAATGAGAACATCATCGATTCCTTCGGGATTTTTCAGAAGTTTACAAATAGCTTCATCTTTGTTTACAACGCTTTCGTATAAATTACACACACAGTAGGCTACTAAAATGAGAGTTGTGTAAATCAAGAGAATTTTCATGTTCGAATGAATAATTCTCAATCAGTGTTGGTAATGGAGAGCTGTTAAAACGCCCATTTACACTGTTATGTAATAAGCAGAGTTGGTTTTATCCTATTGTTGTGTCTTTAATAATAAATGTGAGAATGTAACTGAATTATATTAAAATAAACAAAGACTCATTACTACTTCTGTCAGTTATGATTGAAAGGAAAATATTGTACTACATTAAAAAGATAATTTTGTATAACATCAACATCTAAAAAAGTAGGACTGTAGACCTGTTCAGTATTTAGATATTTTAATTATGGTAAAATTTAGAATCAGTAACAGAAAATTTGTATAGCAAACCTTAACACTTTGACAATCAGTAATCTTAAAATTTACAAATAACAAATTTATATAATCAGGAAGAGTTGAGAAAGGTTGGAAAACTTTAGACACATTTTTGTACATTAATCATGAATTTTGAGCTATCTATTCTTAGTTCTTGTTTACGATGCATTTAAGTATTTAACTGTATGGATAAGCCTGCAACGGAATAGCATACTTCTCAAACCTTTCCCATTTCTTTCGAAAATCTCCGTACAACGAATAAAAATAGCGCATATCACTTTCAACCCAATTGTAAAACTCTTTTAGCTTTTCAATGTAAAATATTTGAGAGAAAAGTATTGGATAACCTCTTTCATAAATTCTTTTAGCTAACAACATAGACGTCTTTTTTCCTCTCCTCAATTCATAAATCAACGTATGAATGAACTCTGCGACAAATCTCAACGATTCGAAAAGTTCCTCATCGGTTCCTTTTGGCTCAGCTAATATAGCTTTGACCTGTTCATCTTTTTGTACAAAATCATCAAATCTGTCGGCAGCACAGTAACTGATTGCTGATAGAATTAAGATTTTAACCAACATTTTATATGTTTAACATATTGAAAATGTAATCACTAATCAGTTTTGTAGAGAACTGCACTGTTTTTATGTTAAAATACTAGTTATGTTTGCTCAGTTTAGCAAAGCTATTAACAATGAATGATGATGTTAAACACTGTTTGAAACTACACTTCTCACTGAATAACGTGAATATACATTCCAACAGTCCAATTCTTACTCATAACAATAAAAGCTTATCAACAAGAGGTTTCAAATCTATGAACTAGTTGTATTTTTCAATACAACATAATATGCCATAGCTACTCATTATGATTGTTAAATTACTTGCTAGGTAAACTAAATTTCAACTCACTAAATGTTTAATTATAAATCATACTTCTTTGAAAAATTATATGGAAAGAGTAGCATTTAGGTACTCTCTCTCAAACATGTTCCATTTGCTTAATATCTCGTGATAGAGATAGTTGAAGTACCGTAAGTCTCCGTCCGCCCAGTTGAACGTGACCTTCAAGTTATCCGTAGAGAAGCACTCGGACAGCAGAACTGGGGTTCCTCGTTCATGAAGACGTTTCGCTAAATCAACAACAGTTTGGTTGCGGATTCGCAAGTGCTTTGACAACAATTCGTAAGTGTCTCCGACGAATCTCATGGCATTGTACATATCAGTGTCCTTACACCCTCGAGGCTCGAGGAATATGTTTTTGGCTTCCTCATCTTTCACAATCACTTCATCGTAGAGATCTCCAAAACAGACACTGAGAATAAATAGAAAGAGAATTCTTGTAAGCATAGCTGAAACTGGATTCAGAAGGCTGTGAGTTTTGAGAAATGAATAATTCTTTGGATGTTGGATATAAATAAAGTAAACAAAGTTTTATTTGAGTGATAAGTGATTAGATATTGAAACGAGAAAGAATAATTGATTGCTGGATAGCTAATGCCTCAAGATTTTAACATTCAAGCAACAGAATATCATGACATGGTAAATAAAAGGACACAATTTATTACATTAAGGTTTAGCTTTTTACATTCAACTATTAAAATATCCTTATCTACATTTCCTCCATGAATATAAAGGCTCCACTCACATAAAATAGTCTTGTGAGTAAAAGTTGGACATTTTTCACACAATGATGTTTCTCAACACAATGTTTCTCAACGCAAAAATTATTCCCAACTATTCAATGTGCTGACAACTTTGTGATTGCGTTCTTCAGTTACGTCTACATTTGGAGCAAACTACAACCGCTTAATTAGGGGGATGAATAATAACACTGTCCTTTCTCATGGCACTAGAAGCATTTTTGAAAACTCTTTTAAAAGTGTTCCACTTGTTCTCAACATCGTTGTAGACAAAGTTGAAGTAATGCATATCACTCTCAGACCACCCGTAGAACACTCTCAAGTTATCAGTGGAGAACACCTGTGTTAAAGCTTCCGGAACGCCTCTGTCGTAAAGCTTCTTAGAGTCGTCCATCAAGGAAGCGTTATTGCTCCGAATGTATTTGGTCAGTAAGGCGTAAGAATCTCCGACCGTCTTCAAAGCGTTGTACATATCCGTGTCAGAACCGTGGGGATCTGTAAGGTACTTGCTTGCTAAGTTGTCTTGCCGGATGACAAAATCGGAAAAATCTCCCAAACAGTAACTAACAACGAGAACTAAGAAAACTGTCTTGACCAGTAAACTCATTTTGTATTGAAAATGAAAATTGAAAGTGAGTTGTTTTATTTGGTAACATTTAAATGTACAATAGATAAGATTGTTGTCATAAAATAATTTAATGGGTTGAATAAATCGGTGATGAACCAAATAAGGTTTTGTTGTGCTAAAACTAATATTTGTATACAATCCCATAACAATTTGGATTTTTGAACAAGAGTTCTCCAAATAGAGAAGGTTCTTCTTGCTTAAGAGATCTGTCTTTTTTATGTTTTAGAGATGCACTAACATATAGGTGAACATTGAATTTTCAGTTGTAAATGTATTATTGCGTAATGTGTTTTATTCTGTGAAAGTCAAAATGCCTCAATATTTTGGGATCTGAAGTCTAAACTTGACTTTAAGTTGAACTTCCTAAAAGATATGAAATTTTCCTTTTAATTTAGTCTTTAAAACCACAAAATAAACTGAAAAGTGTGATGAGAATTTTTTATTTTTTATTTATACTAACTGCTAGGTATAATGACACCAAACTGACCACATTGAAATGCTTATTGGAGTTAGCGTCCTTATTCAAACTTTGTCTGGAAAATCCATAAAAATTTAGGTTTTAATTTTTGGGTCAAATTATAATATTAAAAAAAATATAGGCCTAGGTTGGTATTTTATTACAAAAAAGGAATTTTTCATTTTTTTCTATCTTTGCCTTTGCTCCATATAACATTAACCTAGGACACATACATAGGAACAATGTACCAAGCAATAAGCTTGGATATATATGATATATTTAGCTAAGTCAGGGATGAGTGGTATTACTGATAAGTTGAAGGGTAGAGGCTCTTAAATTTAAATTCACAAAATCACTGTCGAATCAAGGTTTAAAGTCCACTTCACTATTTATTGTTAGTTGCAGTTAAATACATTTAGAGTCTAATAATTCATTGGAACTGAATGCACTCAATTCAAGAGTTAAAATAAAGGGTCTTTAACATCTTTCACAAATTTCTTTAACAAAACTTCACTATTTTGCCAGACATATCTTTTGATAATCAACAATTTGTTTATTAAACATGTCATTAATTCTTGGGACCACATGCATGCCTAGCAGTCAGTTCTAGGTCAAGTCCTAAATAGGTTTGAACGGTCACTGGTCACTAAGATTGATTACTTCGCACGCTTATACAATTTCTTGATTTAAGATCTACCAGATAAACACAGAGACAATTATGGTTCGGTTGTGATTATTGAGAAAGGTTTTTCAAAACTCGAGCGTGTGAATGTAAAAAAAGTTTTAATCAAAATCACAGTTGAGTTTTACAAAAATTCATGTCGCTTAGCTCTAAATTAAAATCAATCAATTAGCATTCACCAGTACATGATAGCCTTCTTGTATTCTTTTTCAAAAGCGATCCACCTCTCTTCAATTTTACAGTAGAGTGAATGAAAGTGGTCCAAGTCTTCTTTGTGCCAGTTGTAGTGTCTTCGGATGTCGTTCAAGTAGAAATGTTCAAGGACGGAATTCGGAACGCCTCTCTTGAAGAGTTTTCTGGCGGTTGGTAGCACTGAAGTGTTGTGTGCGCGAAGTTGGTCTGTCACCGATTGGTACGAGTCTGCCAACTCCTCCATCGCTTGGTAAAGATCCGAGTCAGTTCCTGTCGGTAATGTAAGCAACGCCAAAACATTCTCATCCTTTTGAGCGACTGATTCGTAAAAATCACCCGACGTATAGCTGAGACTTGTCAACAATAAGAGTAAAAGATACATTTTGGAAAAGCTGAACGAAAATGTTAAAACACAGTAGATCTTGTGTTGACATTTGAGAAAAAGGAAATTTGCCGGTTCGTTTTACTATATAAAGACTGCGAGTTCTATATTGAGGTATATTATCAGATTGGATCTAAGTTCAAGGTTAGTATGGGAATCATTGAACTTGAATTGACGCAGTAAGTTGGTTGTATATAACTCATGTTGTTTGCATCGTTATATTGGTTTATGTAAAATGAAATGAATACTATCAATGGATGGAAAAATATTTTATACTGAATAACAACCCTGCAAAACTACACAGGGTGCTAGGTTATCCGGTTAATTTATTTGGAGATATAATGATGGTTAACCATGCATCAATCTTTTTGTCGATAACTTTTTTAAAACCTAGCTATTCTTAACTTCGATAATAATAAAACCAGTTATAAAAGGAACTAATTATAATACTGTTTGATAATTTGGGTAGTAGAATAAAGCCAAGCCCTTACTAAAGAGACAGGGTAACAATGGTCTGAAGAAAAATTGTAACAGCTGTTAGTAAATCCTACTAAATTCTATGGAAATTTAACAATACTATATAAACTGTCACCTACATTTTTAATGCTACACTGTATTCAAACTTCAGCTGTCTGACTTAAGAAGTATATTAAGTGATTATAATAAACAGCTGTCTTTGGTTAAATGTTTATGATCTGTCGATGATATTTTGTGAGTGGTAAAAAGGTGTTGGAGCGAAGAGGGATTTTCTCAACATTGATGGATACCCCAACATAAAAGATCATACAGGAAATTAAATCCATTAATCTTTAACATAATAAAAAATCATCTATACCTCCCTTTTTATTAGTTTTTCAGTTAGACTAAATAAACATAATAACATGATAGCTAGTCATTGCATATCATGCAAATCACTAACAGTCCCCGTTATAATCTCAGTTATTTTTAAATGTAATTTCTCATTACAGACCATGAAAGCAGTCATTTTAGTATGTCTGGTCACAGCTATTTTGGCGGCTTTCCATCTCGACTTTACGCACTTGTCAAAAAAGTTGAAAGAAGTGGATAGCATTGTCACGAAAATCTTGAAAAGTTCGAATTTGACCCAAGTCGACGCTCAGGACTTAGTGTTTAACCTGCAAAGCTACGTTTACAATCTCGGACCCCTGATGCGCATTATGCCGGGGGACCCTGAGGTCTACAAATACGCCAAGGTGATTCTTGAAGACGGCCCGCCCAACTTTTTATCACTGCCTATTAATTACAGCCATGTTCAGCTCTCTTTCCGATGGACCGACGTTCAAATGACGGTTTTGAATTTTATTTACGACAATGCAGAAAAGCACTGGAACGACTTTACAGTGTTGTGTGAACAGTTGAATGTTACTCAGAGTGTGTGAATTTAGAAATGTTAAAAAGAATCTTTTCTATGAAATGTTGTTTAGTAGTGTGTACCTATAATTTATAATCATACCCTCAGAACGAATTAGTTCATGTACAAACGTAAATGCTATTGTATAAAGGTTAGTTTTGATGTTTATGGTTCAGTAATACTTAAGATTATCCTCAAAAGAAAAAATAAATCAATAACTTTTTATCAGAGTGCATGTAGTAAAAGATAAACATTATTGAACTATTTTTTACAATCGTACTAAACTAGAGGTTTCTTGATCCTTTCTGAAAATCATAAATGATTATATGACTGCACAAGCTTTAAAAGGGTAGGAATGCAACCCAATCAGTTATCTGCAATCTGTCTTATTATGAGTTTTTAATTAATGACTAATTGACCGCACCATTCTGCCCACATGCTGTGGTGTGAAGTTTATGCAAAATTAACAAGAAAGCTTCATTGCTGCCAAGACTCATATACAGTGTTCGCCACTGATTAAGTTCTAATTCTCCCTCTTTCATTCTTCATACTATGATAGATTTGGGATAAAGGACACAATTGTTTATAATAAATTTCCATTTCAGTTTTCCTAATTTATCTGAATCATTTTATTCACTCTAATGTAACCCTTCATTTGAGACACATTAAAACAAAATATAGATTTTTCAATTTTGTATTAGATGTTTGCTTTCAGTATCCAAAGACAATGGTGTTACAAAAGCATTGGCTTCATCTTTGTTCTACTATCAAAACTATAGTGTCCCGGGCTGCCTTCATGGATTAAAACTTCAGGGAAGTAGATAAAGAATTTAATACTGTTTGAATGATTAATTTTTTTTAATTTTTAATGTAAATTTATGGACTTAATACACATTTTTTGATTTGGTCAAATAAGATTGATGAAAATTAAAAATGTGAAATGCGGATGTTTTGTTTTTCAAAACTATTCCACAACCTGTAATTGTATTGTTAGTCAATTTCAAAATAATTGTCCAGTTTATTTCTTCAAAATATAGTTAATGTACCAACAGGACATCGAGCTTTTACCCCACCCCAAATGAAATTAATTCCTCCCATATTAACTAGATAACACTTTATTTGTGGTACACATAAAACCTACACATGGTATCTAACAAAAGAACAATTAATTGTTAATAGTTGTGAACAAAGCGATACAAATGTTAAACGATTCTTCTTATCTGTGTTAATTAACTAGCTACACCCAAATGGTCCATTTCCAAGAACACTAAATTATTAGTGCGTAAATGACACTTACAATTATGAGTTATATACAAACATGAAATTTCTCATACTCTGTTCACTGTTTGTCTCTGTTCTCTCGGCAGCCGTGGACGACTACGTAGAAGAAGAAGACACGACAGAAGCCACTCCTATACCGAGTTTCGCCGGTTTACTTTCGGAGCTCAACCAAATAGATTTGGAAATAACGAAGATTCTTGGAAGCATGTTTCCGGATATTGAAGATGGAGATACATTGATATCTAACCTCCAAGGTTACATTCACACAATCGGTCCTCTAACTCACCACATGGCTTCTGACGATACTGAGGTCATCATGGTGGCCAAAAGTGTCTACAGACAAGGTTCCCCCAAGTTTTTGTCCACTCCGGTACAAAGTGAGATCGTTCAGAGAGCGTTTAAATGGGACGAAAATCAAATGACTCTGGTTCACACTTTATACCACATCGCTGGAAAGAGCTGGCGGAACTTTCTAAACATGTGTGAGAGGCATAGGGTTGAGGGGTAGGCAATACAACTTTCATATGCTTTGTGGTACTTTCACTTAAAATCCATTACATTTCGTGAACCTCGTAAATTAAGTAATTTGTGTCACAGTTCTTTTGAGTGGTCACTCGTTACGAATCACTCTTATAGTAAGATCATCTGTGTCTCAATATCAAATTTATTCTTTGAAGTACGAGTCGTCCAAAACACAAGACAAACAACACACAGCTGTGACATGGATATTTTAAATTTTATCTTGTAAAAATTGTTTTTGTAATTAATTTTAAAAGTCTATGTCTATTGCTGTACTGAGTTGTGCAAAAGTTACATGAATGTCGGTTGAAAAATTAATGAAGAAAATATTCACCAACCCTGCAGACAACTAAATGAACGATTGTTATATATTAGGTTCTGTATTGAAACTGTGTTAAACAGTAAAAAAAATTAGATGTGTAGTGTTTTGTTTCTATTCTGAAATATTAAATCATTTATAGCAGGAATTGTAAAATATATCATCTGTTAGTTAACCGCACTCTTTAATGAAAGTGACTCAGATTTTTTATTTTGTTCTGTTCTTTCAACCAGTCCTATAACTAATCTGAAAACACCCAGAGGTTGTCTTAAATGATAGGTTGTGTGATAGAATGTCGTGCAATGAGAAACACATGCATTCAGGTACTTTTCAAACTATGCTGAAATTTCTTTTCATACTTTAATACTTTTTGATGAAATGGCACCATACAAAGTAGGTGTTTTAAGCCAAGTATGAATGGAGATGAGTGGCGCGATCTTGTAGTCTTGTTAGTGACTAAGGCCGACATATTCCTTAGACACAGCTGTTAATTAATAGCCCATACAGCTAATGGCAACCAAGGGACCTACAGTTTATAGTGGAATCCGAACCACATTTTTGCCTTGGTATATATGAATTGGTCTAGTTATCAGGATAGTACTGTGAATAGTCGTAGTAATCACTCGTGCGGACGTTAATCCACACCAGAGAGTATCGCATCCACAGTGCATGCCTATAAATATCCACAATTCGTGACCTCCTGGATCTGGATTACAGGACGACCCCACCCGTCCCAGTCATAAGATATATGTACCTTGTTAGACATCAAACATATTCCAAGGTGTTTACCAAAACAAAAAGGACTATAGTCCTTTGGTGCCTTATAGAGACCTCCCTTAGTTCAGCAAGCCTTCTAGTTTAGTCACGCGGCGGTCCGCTGTAAAAATGTCTTTAATTTTGACCACTGCCCCTAACAAGATTGATGAACGACTGCAGCCAGAAAACGCGATGAAAAAACCTCGTGCAAATGTTTGTGACAACCTACAAACTCCATCCACCCCTTTGGCAGATTTTCAACGTCCAAACACCTTACTCCATTGACGTCTGTCAACCAGTGATGGAATTCAATTGCGGTTGACGATTGAGACCACAGAAATATAATTACAGAACAAGATTTATACTTTGGATCGTCAAATTTCTTTCAGAAATTTATTGTATTCTGCGACAATACTAAGAGTCCCAAAGGGGATGTAACCGACTTAAATAGTAATGGATGAAGTAAAGAAAAAGATAAAATGGTCTTAGATTTGGACCAAGCTTACTTGGCGAAAAAGGTTGGCTCAAAACAAAACAGTGGCTACCAAAATACTATTAGATTGTTTCAGAAGAAAGTAAAGCTGAGGATTTTAGCAAACTAGAAGCAAGGAATGTGACAAAGATAATGCACGATTTTCTTGCATATCTTTCAACCAATTATTCTGACTATAGAAAGAGTTAATACTAGCCAGACATAACAATTTGACCTCACTCATTCATTTTACCGTCATCTTTACTTAAACTATGCACTCTGACTGATGTGTAGGTAATGTAAGGAATAAAATCAATAAATACTTTATTTACATAGCTATTAAAACGATTGAGATTTTAAAACTAACGTAAAACATATTTGTTGTGAGAAAGATCAGATATTTTTCAACATTACAAAATTAATAGTATGGGGATAGGAAAATTTTTTTTGGACTGATTTTTTAAACCTGAAAATAAAATATCTATAATTTATCAAAAATAGCCTTTATAAGTGTTCATTAATTGTTGTAGCATTACTTGAATACCGACAAAATAATGTTTATGATTACTGAATAAGATTTTTTGACCAAATAGCCATTTTTGTAAGAAATAATAGTAAACCTACCGGTAATTATTATATCCAAAAATATAAATGTCAAACTATAGAGTTCTTGGTCTTTGTATGTTATTTATGGTTTCATAAGATTCCCTGAAGTGATTGTATAAATCTTTGGTTTCTTGTATGAGTTGTCGTAATTTCTGAAAGTCTTCCACCGTCCATTTGAACGTTTCACGCAGCAAAGCGTCACTGTACCGCTTCGTCAGAAACCTCGGACCATTCCGGTTGTAGATAATGGTCGCTATCTTGTAGACGCTTTCATCGTTGTGTACGTATTTGTCGGTGATTTCTTGTAATATTTTGTTGTAGAGACTCACTGATGCCAGCAGATCGTCTCCTTCTCGCGACGTTGGTTCTAGAAGGAGTTTTACGATGTAGGTGTCGACCTCGTAAAGTTTTGGACGGGCAGTGCAACACTGGAGGACAACAAATAAACAAACCAGAGTAGAAAAATGAACCATTTCAAACCGACAACCTCCGAGTGACCATCCCCGCGTTATCTCGTAAAAGAATCTAACGGTCGTTCTGAAGTGATTAAATCTCTCGACAATTGGTTGTTAACTGTTAATGTTCGAGGTCTAAATGATTACAATACCTATATGAGGCTTATAGTTGGTTCTTAATGTTTTAGTTATATATATGGTTCGACATATGTTTGGATGGAATTTTAAACAATTATTCATTAATACAATACAATACCTTTCCCTCTCCCCTCAATATATGGGACCACAAATTTACAACAAATTACCCACATTCATTAAAAACACAGAGTCTGTAGCTAGCTTTAAAAAAACCTTGAAAAAATGGTTATTGGAGAAGGCTTTTTACAGTGTTGATGAATTATTATCAGAGTAAAAATAGATTTTAATTTTCTCATTTTTAATTTTAGTCTACTTTTAGTATTAATTAAGACTTATGGACAAATCACCTGTCAATTAACTTGATGTAATGTGATGATTGATAATTTAAAAAAATGAATAAAAAAAAAATACAATACGATCAATGACACAACTAGAGATGAAACAAGAAAACAATTATTTAGAATAAACATACAGATTATCAAAGCTGTCTAATGAGAAAATTTGTTGTTTTGCTATACGATTATTGTTTGGTTGAAGTAGGTACCAAAAACTTAATCTTAATGTGTTTTCAAACTGTTTCAAACACAACAGTATTCAAAGGCTTTTCTATTTAATCGTTTGAGTCCTAAAGATTTGTCACAAAAATCTATGATCTTTAAATAATCTCAAAGCTAGGTGGACACAGTGTGGATTACATCAGATAAATACACCTGTTAAACACTTGTACTTATCTCATAATCTAAATTATAAGAAGCGGTAATACCAACTACCTGTTTGAGCTGAACAAATTAATGTCACGTTTCTCATTAAGGTGTATGTATCACTAGACATCCTGAATAAGAAATGTATTATAATAAATTTATATGAAGGTAAAACATAGAAACCCGTCTATCTTGCGGACAAATTGTTTTGACTAAACTGTTTTTATAACTTCACCTGTTGTTTCCTTTAATTAAAACTACTGATTAAAAGTTTTCCGATTTGGGGACCAACTCTAAAGGAATTTTGGAACTTAAGAGTTCGGTTAGGGTCTGACCCTCAATATGTTTTTAAATTATCGAGGGGTAATAAAGATTTAAAACATTTTACATATTCTTTCGAGAAATAGCTTGGTGTCTAACCAAGATTCTTTAACCAGAATATGTTATTATTGTCAGTTTAAGTTACTGATTTACATGAAATTCAAATCAGCTGGGAGGACATATCCTTGCTCACCAACAGTAATAATCTAGTTTAGGAAAGCATTTGGGTTCAGGTTTAAACTTTCAAACACTTATCGATAAAAATAACGGTGATGACCAAAAATATCACTTGAATAAAGTGTGTCAAAAGTCAAATGCATACTGGTTCTAAAATGTACTTAATTAACATTTCTAGATTTTATCCCGATTTTTTACAACACAACTCCCACAAAATAAAGATCAACAAACACAAATCCAAATCAATTTATTTCATCTTGGGATACTCGCTGTTTCTGCCGCTAGCTTCGTCCACTTTCTGCCACAGGTAGAGTGTTTTATCCCTCCAGTCCATGTATTTCATCACTTGTGTTATGTTCCACTTAAAGCCGTTCATCAATTTCCAGTAGTCAAACTGTATGATCATGTATCTCGGTTCTCCTTCCATCACGACCTCCTTACACTCATTGATTGTTCCGTTCTTGTCCTGCTCCAAGGACTTTACGAGGTTTTCAACTTTTGAAAAGTACACATTTATGTCTTCAAAGAGTTTTTCACTGTTGGACGCAATAGGGTTGTTTATATGATCGCAGACGACTTGATCGGAATCTATAACTTCCTTGCATACTTGTGGGATGTTAAGAGCATGGCAGACGATACTGACGATGACGTACAAACACAAACACAACGGGAGTTTCATTATCGCCTAGTGTCACCCATTAGTGATTAGTTAAGCTTGTGTTTTTTAACATAAAGCCATCACGTAATCAGATACTTAATGAGTTATATGTTAACAAGGTATGCAGTTGAAGATAGTGTGAATAAATTTGCCATGTAATTTAAGTAATTTAAACACACCTAATCATTTCAATTATAGTGTAATTATTTACTTAGATACAATCCTAAAGTACAATTTAATGAACAAGATAATACATGTTCAGTAGTAACAATTTATTTAATAATGTTTGTTCAATGCATTGAACAATTACTTCAGATTAAAATGCTTAAACTAGCTTAGTCGTAAAAACATAACGTTGTGCAAAAAAATGATCGAATGACAAAATTTTATTGTTCATTAAAACTGTTTTACACTTCAGAAGAGTTAAGACTAGGATGTTGATAAATGTGTTTCTCGCATTGAAGCCAAGCATCTAAAGTTCTACCCCTCCAACTTTCATAGTGTTCAATCTCACTTTCACCCCATTGAAATCCATTTATTAACTCATTCCTATCAAAACGAACATGCATAAAGTCCGCTCCTTGTTCCGCAAACACATCTTCACACACTACTAACGTTTTGTTGGTGAACATATCGAGACATTGTGCTAGAACATTAAAGTGTTTGATATAAACACTTATCCCAGGTAGTATTTTATCACGGTTGCAAGGTTTCGGATCCCTTAACAAATCATGTAAATACTTATCTGAATCTTGAACGGATTTGCAAACATTTTTGATATCAGATTCAGTGCATATTGCTACAATAAGTACTAATTTCAACCCTAGAAAACTCACGCTTACAAATTTCATTTTATATAAATAGGTTTACCATACTGGTGGTGAAAGTGTTTGGAATTCATTCAATGTAGTAAGTAGGTGGGTGTAGTGTTAAGAGATAAGATACGATATTTTGTCATTAGAGATAGATTCAAGCTTTTAGAACTTTACTATTGAAATTAACAAACTAAAGTTAAATTTTGTGTCTAGATAATATTCTTTCATGTAATTAAACAACTGTTCCAAGTAAATGTTGGACTCGTAAGATAAGAGTTGGACTGTTTGTTTAGTAATTTTAAAAACTTTAATTGATTTATTTGGAAATTCCTGAGCTTAGTGAACGATCTTGTTTCAAGATAACTTTTGGAAAAACTTCAGAATACTAGTATAAAAAAAGAAAGAGAAGGTTAAAAAATTCTCATGTTCCATATTTATGTCAAACCCATTTTTACTGGCAAAGATTAAAATACTTTCATTTTCATTCTTAGAAAATTTTAAAAAATGTTCATACTTAAGAATCAATCTCTATTACATTATAAGTTTTCTTTTGCCATCCTAGTTTCAAGAACATTGATTATATTAGATTTAACTTTGTTGTTTACGTAAGATGTTTACGTCACCTTATGCATTTCTCAATCTTGTGAAGAATGCACCCAGAGAGTCCAAAACTAATCATCCTCGAACAGCCCAAATTCAAATTCTTACAACCCCAGTCCAAGAAAGGAGACGGATGAAGAAATACCTCCGTCTTTCCATGATTATCTTCGCGTTGTCCAACCGACCCAACCACAATACTATAGTTCGGCCGCTTAGAAAGCGACCTGTGCGCTAATGCAAACCAATGCTAGAGGAGGTCGCTTTCAAGCGGCCGAACTATAGTAATAGCATGTTTGTAAATATTTTTGAAAATACAGTAGACCCCTGAAGTTGTTGTAGGGTGACACAAACATTGTACCTAACAACTCAGACAACAACAAAAGCGAATCTAATATTACAATTTTTCTTCACTATCTGCAGTCCACAAATGTTCAATGTAAGGCTCAATCTGAATCCACTTATCGAGAGTGTTGTCCCTCAAGTCCATGTATTTGTTCATTTCTGTATTTGTCCAATTGAACCCTCTCATTAAATAGTCTGGGTCGTAGCGCATCGTCATAAATCTCGCAGCTCCCAGAAGAAAAACATCCTTACAAACATCAATGGTCATCTCCAAGTTGGCCTGTAAGGCTTCATGTAACTCTCCAATAGCTTTGATATAATTTGCAATATCAGTCAGTATTTTTTCCTTGTTTATTGTTGTCGGACGGTCGATTTTTTGACATATCATATCATCTGTGTTACGCACACTATCACAAACTAGGTGTGTGTTTCTATATGTTACTGATGTGTTCGTTTTTACTGTTATAGTTGTTAGTATGAAAAGAAGGTATATTTTCCATGGGTTTTCTGGCATTTTGTCCAATTCTGATTTTAAAAACTACTGAATTCTTTAATTGTTTTGTTCTCTTAGTTAACAAAAAGATGTCATTAAAATATGGTATCTTAATTTCCAATCATGTTTTAACACACTCCATAACTTTGAGAAAATATACTTAAGTGAAATAATCCCTTCATAAGTGATTTAAATGTTTTGAAAAACCTATAAAGCGCAAAATAGTTTTCAAACAAACAAAACAATTTTGTAATGTTTCTAATTATTTACAATTAGTTATTTGAATATTTAATGTTTTAATTTCATGTTGGAATGGGCTGTAAAAAGCACAATGATATTTTTATTTAATCTAAAGACTATGTCTAAAGTTTTGTATGCAAAAACGTTTAAGTAATGATGAGTTATTATTAACTAGTAGAGCTAATATCACAAAAGTTTTTGTTTGCTCTAAACTGTATATCACAAACCCACACACTTGAAATCAGTAAACAAATTTTATCAAAAATTGTCTTGAAAATCATTCCAAACTTTCACTGTTTTCATTCGCAAGTTATACATTTTATCGTAGTCTTCAGATTCCCATTCAAAATTATCCCTGATCTTATTTTTGTCAAAAGGGTAATCCAGAAAGTCAGGACCAGCCTGCTCAATGAGGTCGTTAGCTTCAGCTCTCACTTTGGTTTTGTTTTCGTAAGAGTAATGAACCATTTCTTTCATTGCTTGAATGTAACGTTGCATATAATTCAGTACTAGGGTTCCTGCTCCTTTGGGCAAAGTTGAAAATATGTCTAGAAGCGATGTGTCCATGTCTTTGATTTCCTTCATTAAATTTGTTATCGACATGTTCGTAAACGGTGAGAAGCCAAAAGCGTCCGTACAGCCTAACGTTATGAAAGAGCAAACTAGTATGTGATTAAAAAATGAAGTCATCATTATTCTGCTATAACTCAACTAACTCATAATCCAAATACCCTGATATTTATAAAACTTGGTTACATTGTAAATTTGTAAAACCTATTACATTATTTTGTGATTATCTGAATGATTTGTCAAAAATAAAACGTTTAATGTTGTTTCTGTCAATGTTTTATTTGTTAGAACCAATGGTAAGCAAGTTGATAAGATAGTCTATTGATATGTTGTAATTGTTACGGACATAAACAAACTTTCTGTGTTCAACACAAACTTTTTGAACACAAAACTTTTGTGTTTGTGACAAAAATTGTGTAGCATGCTTTTCATGATGATACAACCAAATAAAATATTTACATTATTTATTGTAACCAAATTAAAAAGTAGTTAACATTTTTTTGCAATGATATTTTGCAAAACATCTTCTTTTCTACTTATACTAAAAATATTAGCTCTCACAACAATTTGTGTTTTGTGCTACAGATTCACTAAAGTCTCGTTAAAGGATTTGTGTAAGAAAGCGGCCACACTCGACCAAACCGTAACCAATAGTTTAACCAATCCGAAAAAGGAGCAGAGAGCAAAAGTGACAAAGCAAATAAAATCTTATATCAACGAACTGGAGAAAATAGTGGTAGGTTTGATGATGCAAGCCGAAGTAGGATCTAAAGTGAAACGGTTCATCGAGAGTGGTTGTGCCAACTTTATGAACTCTACTCTGAAACTGGAGGACTTGCAGAACACGTTTCAGTGGAGTGAGAAGCAGGTGAAAGAGCTTAAGGAACTTAGAGAACAAACTAGACTTGTCTGGGATAAGTTGACCACTCAATACAGTGGGGTAGAGGAGGTCATCACAATTGAGTGACGGAGTTGGAGAGGTCAAGAAAGTTTGGGAATATTTTTTTACGTCTGATACCTTGGAAATTTTGTACTTAAAGTTTTGTGTGTAAAAGATTGTGTTTGTGTAAAGTTCTTCGTTGTCATGATGGCTAACCAGATTTAAAAAATTATTTCTTTTATTAGGAAATCATGATTTTTAGGTTCTTTAAAAAATAGTGAATGATTGGTGCAAATACTTAGAAACGTTGCATGTTTGGTAACAAGTGAGTAGCAGTAGACCTCAAGAAATTGTTCTTGAATCGATTCAATGTACCTAGTTAAATTTCTAATTTGAATAGGAGTTCAAATCAGCTGACACAATTTCTATAGGATTATTTTGGAGCAGTCTTTTTCAAAACCAGGAAATCTCCATATATTTACTTAATGATTTATATTCAAAAATAACATAAGGATCCAACATATTCACTCTTGAAATGTTGAGGTTGTATTTGTCTAATTTTTAATGTTCAGAAAGTTTCTAAAACCGTTCACTGTTAATAGTAGAGTTTATTCCTCATTATTTCCTCTTTCACAACTAAACTGCTAGAACTGATGACATAATAATTCAGTTTATATTACTCGGAAAGACTGCAATTTGTATAGTTGATTTATTCCACACTCTATGCCTTTTGGTGTAAATTATAAGAGATTGTTTGATTGTTGGTACATTTTTCAATATGTTTACTATACTTATTATAATTCCAATTCTCTCGATTCATTTTACTGCTAAAACACAACAAACAAGTTTCAATACACAACATCTACACCTAAGTGAAAGTAGTGTTCCCAGATTAAAACGTTCCAACAATTCAACTATTGATACATTTGACGACGTAAAAAACAAAAGTAACATCTTATTTGGAAAACTTATTGATTTGGGTCAAGTTTTACATGAAATGCTCTCCGAACTACCTGAAAGAGAAGGTGAACCGTTTTTGAAAACCTTTGAGCAGTATAACAAACTTTTTGACGAAGCTATTAAACTGATTAAGTACGACAGTGTGCACACTCGTTCAGACGTGGACAAGTTTTTGAACCAACCACATCCAAACATTGTAGAGACGGATCATAGAGACATGGTGGTGAGGACTCGGTTCAATTGGACGATAGAAGAATACGAGAGTTTCTTAGAGTGTATGGCCACCGCTCGAGAACATTGGCTTCAACTGGTCTACATGCACGCTTACTATTAGAATAATATGGAATGTTTAACACTCATCGTAGGTTATTTAATGTAATATGAAGGAAGAGTCTTATGAAGGAAGTTAATGTGAACTTGAACGAGGGTGTTGGATTAAATATTTTTATCTGCCTTGAAGAATGGAATCCTGCAGTAAATTTTATTTTTGTTATTTATTTGTTCATAAAATATGTGTTTGCGTTGGTTTGATTTTCAGCACTTAGGACCTTTTGTGAGGTAATGTTATACAATTCTTGTACGTATAAATTTTAAGTACCTGTAATTCTTTTTTTATTATTAATTTAGTGGTTTGTTTAGACTGTATAAAAAAATCGAAATGAAAACATCTCGCATACCAGACAAGCTTTGATGTTTATCAATATTAATGAATAAGATAGATGTAAGTTTAGTTGTCACTGTTGTCAGTCAACAATGTAACTAATAGCATTTGAAAATGTGCAACTATGAAGCATACAAAACTCACATTCTCACTTTACATCTTTCTTTATAGCACTTTATTGCTTTGCTGCAAAGTAGAAGAGAACATAAAACACATCCAAGATGTAATCAAACACGCGACGTTGTTGGATAAAACTTTATACTGGATGTTAAACCACCTCAGGAACTGTTCAGGAGAAGTTCTCTTGGAAACAATAAAAACTTACAACAGCTGCTTGAACAACTTCACAGCACTTGTGAAAGAAAACCCTGAAGAATTGCAGCCGCACTTGAACAAGTTCTTGGAACTTGGAAACCCCAAGTTTTTAGAAATAGAGCTCAGTGACTTCAAGTTAAAGTTTGTGATGAAATGGAACGACCGAGGGGTGGAGAGGTACCATACTCTATGCGTCCGAGCGTACAACCACTGGGTTGATCTTATGTTTCTTCATGAGAACTTTACTAAGTTTGTTAAGCGATAGAATTGGAATCTTGCAATCAATGATGCTGTAATTGATTTATTTTTATTAGATAAAACAGATTTATATCTTCATCTGGGTAATGTTACTACGCCATTAGTTAGACTTTGATTATTTTGTTTATAATCAACCAGCATAGTAAAATGTATGAAGATTAAAGAATTTAAATAGTTTTGTGGTACATTCCAAATAAACAAAGTGAAATAATACATTAAATTTTTTGGATATTTAAACCCACACCATTCAATCGGACCTAAGATTTGCATATAGCTATGGTACTGAGAGAGAATTGCGTCACTCTCCACTTATGTTGTGGGGGAATTTTTCACTTCCTTGCGCACCCAACAAACCTAAAACTCCTTGTGCTCCAAGCTGCCCTGCATTCAATGCATTAACACTAGTAGCACGGCAAATTATCCAAGAAGTTACGTGGTTTATGTTGTTGAACAAACAACCTTCAATCTATACTATTATAAAAAAGAGGTGGTGTCTGTGGGTGTGTATGGGAAAAGTAAACGCGAAAACTACTGGTCGGATCGGGCTGAAATTTGGCATGATGATAGCTCACATTCCCGATTAACATATAGGCATATTTTTATCCCAAAAATCCTTTCGGGCTCCGCCCCAGTGGCTCTGGAGTTTCCCATGTTAACCTTATGAGAAATGAAATTATTGAATCTTAACAGCTGTTTCAATTAAACAAGTTGGTTCTGTTCTGTGATGTTCAATAGCATTAAAGTTACAAGGATTACCAACAGGGTGCAGCACTAGCACTATTATTTCTGTTAAATTTATGACAACAGCTAATTTGCAACCAAAAGGTGAGTGAGCGTAGCGAACGAACTTTAACCTGGAGGCGAGTGAGCGTAGCGAACGAGCTAACCTGAAGGCAATTGAGCGTAGCGAACGAGCTAACCTGAAGGAAAGTGAGCGCAGCAAACGAGCTCCAACCTAAAGGTGAGTGAGCGTAGCGAACGAACTTCAAAAAGAACCGAAATTTCTTAAACCATGTCCTCACTCATAACTGCTATAAGCATTTGATACTTATATGCCAACCCCGTACGAAGGACGGGTACTCTGCTAGTCCCTAATAAATAGATCTTTGATATTTAAACCTATACAATTCCACACATCAACACTTTTAGCACTGAAAATTATAAATGAGATAACTGTTTTATATGTCAAATTAGTGGGATTTATTTGTCTTTATCTCATAAACCAGAATACATTTTTTCTTATATGCTTCAACTTCACATAAAGATGGTACATTATTCTACAAATCCTTTTAACTTTCCTCTGGGTCGTCAGTAAATTATTTTAGGCTTCTCCCAAAAACTCTGTCTGTTTTAAGGTGAGCTCAAAATTTGTGTGGAACTTATGATTCACGATGCTGTCTAATAATTAGGAACATTACTGCTTAGTTCAATTGACCACCCGTCTGAACAGATTATGCATTGATCAGGAAAATATTATAATATTAATTTATTGTGTTTTGCGCAAAGGATAAAGCTTGTACTTCTACATTGGTTTAAACTTTTGAGTCAATATTCTTGTCATAAAAGAATTATCGTTATAGTTATTCGTTTTATAATATTATTAATGTCTACCAACGCTAATAACTAGAAATAATTATTTTTATATGAACATGATTCTTCTATTTTAATAACTTGATTTGAAAATAATTGAAAACTATCCGTAGAAAAAAAAAGAGATAAACTTGTTAGTATTTTTAATTATTCATTTTCTTGGTTAAACCATCATTTCTTTATTAAAATAATATGCAAATACTCATTAGGATCACAACAAATTTTAATTTTACATTGTGTAGTTTTAATTTCAAATTAAAATTTAGTTATAATCAATTGAATAGAGTTATAAGTCTTTAAGTGCAACAATAACAGACAACAACTCTAAAAGCTTGTCTTTAACTTTTCCTCTTAAAAAGTAACGTAATACTTACTCAATATGAATTATTGAATTAAATTTACAATGAGTTTGTAAAAAACCTGTATTGAAATATAAATCAACGTACAATCCACTCCACCTTTCAATGATACCAATGGTGATACAACTGTAAGTCAATGTAGTATCCATTAGCCTTACTCCTCTTCTTATAAAACTCTTCCACTTCCACACTCGACCAGTTGAAGTTATTTTTCATGTCTTCCTCAGAAAAATCTGTATCCGCCAAGTGAGGATAACTCCTATCGTGTAAATAATCCACATCAGGTTTGCTGTTTGCTTTGTCGTCGCTAACCAAGTGCAAAAATTGCTTGTACAAATCGATAAAGACATCGAGGTCTTTCATGAATTTTTCTCCAGCGCCTTTCGGTAGTTTTTCCAACGTCATCTGCAGGGATTTTCCAAGAGGGATGATCTTCTCCATGATTTGTTTCCGGAGTGTGGCATTGTGTGCTACAACCTCCGGGTCGTCGGTGTAAGGTTTGTACCAATAGATTCGCTCCGTAGTCACCTCCAACGTAGCTTCACCGAGGGCTAGACTCGCCAGTAGAATCACATATCCAATCATACTGGCGGAGTGATCAGATAGTCAGTATCAATGAGAAGATCTAGGTCAGCCATACTGCACTGTTATGGAACTAACTGTTGTCTTCTTCAGACTGATAGTTTTCATAATCTGAACCGCTTTAGATGACTCTAATGCAGTAAATAGGTTAATTTTTGAGTTGCCTGATTTAAATTGGATTGGCACCTTAATTGACATAATTAGTATCTAGGTTGGATACAAAATAATACACAAAGCGTTAATCTGTATGTTAAATGTGAATGGCTCATTTAAGATAGTTTGCTGTAATAATTTTGTGTCAGTCATTTAAGGGAAATTTTTTCATTAAAATTTTTTTATGTCTAGTCTATAAAATTGGAGATGTCCGTTGGTATGTGAAATAAAATAAAATATATTAGACTTTCTTGCACTCTGGCAAAAATAACTAAATAAAAACCACATAAAATGAGGACGACTTATATTCTACTACCACTAACAATGAATCAATTCTGCTACACCTAACCAAGACCATATGCTAATTTTAACAAAAGAAATAAAATAGTTTATAACAACATAGCTTTGTTAATCAAAATTTACTAACAAAGAATTTAGAATTTTGTTATTGGTAAAATTCTGTCAAATCGATCGGTGTATAGCAAGGACTATTTGAACTAAGAAACAATGTGCGATGTGTTTGCAGTACCAACCTAGTTATTTCCTTATGTTAAGTGCGACAATTCACTTTCTCCCAAACAAAATTTTTCTCCAAATTTGTCACTTACTTATTATCTTTATCACATTGATGTCCGTTGTCCTTCTCTTTATTTTAAGATTACTCTAAGCAGTTTTAACAGATCTAAGTGTATATTTTTAGTTTTATCTGTTGTTCTAATATATAAATTGTCTGTTGATTTATTATTTAAATTTAAAATTGTTTATAGACAAACACTGAATATAAGTAAAAATAATAACACAGAATATATGTTTATAATCTTATAAACTCCCAAACCAGACTTTCTAAGAAATTTATCACATCATAAAAGAAAAATTTTAAACCTCTTCTTACATAGATTTGCAAGACAGGAAGTAGTTTTAATCAATCTAAAACTACAGTTTATAAATCTATGTAAAGGATTAGAATGTTTTACTAAAGAATATCCTCTAAATGTGTTGTGAGTTAACAATTAACTGTGTCATAATTTTGACATACATTAAAATGTCAATCTCTTCATGCTTAACAATAAAACCAACTAAAATACAGTACTGTAATTATAATTTTTAGTTTGAATTCCTAAGAAAACAGTTCAGTAATATTAGCCTGCTACTAGTTTTAGTAAAAACCTATATATTAGCGTACCTTTAAAAACAGACGGAAACAAAAACGTTCAAAATTTAAGCTTAACCCAATCTATAGGGTCGTTAATCTGGAAATTATCATTTTTCACCAACACTAAATCTGTCCAATAAGTATTTGACGTTACCCTGTCTGCGTAGAGTCTGTCCAGATCATCAACAGTCCAGTTAAAATTGTCCAAAATCTTCAACCTTTCTCGGTGCGTAAAAGGTGTACTAAGATACTTTGGAATATCCGAAGTAATCAAGACATCGAGGGCCGCTTTTGTTGAGTTTTTGTCATCCCACGACAGTTTAACCATTTCTTTCAAATAGTTGTTGAATTGCCTGATGTTTGCAATGAACTGATCACCTTGCCCAACAGGTATAGTTGTGGCCATGCCGTACAGAATGTCTCCCAGCTGTTGTATGTTTTCTGTCAGAGTAACAATATATTGAGCTTGGTCTTCATTGGATTCACACAACACTATGAGACAAGCTAGAAGTGATATCTTCATGTTTCCATCAGTTATAGAGATAGCTGGAGTTTAAGTAGGGGGGATTTAATTCTTCATTAATGTTAAGTTTGGTTATAGCTGGGTAGGTGAATAGTTTAAGTGCTTGCCTGGTAATCAGAAATTCACTGGTTTTGAATCTGAGAGGATACTTTTTGATGGACTTTACCCAGTAGCTCTTTTAATTACTTGGCTTTTCATGGTCCAGTCTAAAGATGAAAACTGCTGGTCTTAGTCAGTAACAAAGCTACACAAGGCACCTACTTCTCTATACTCTTACTTTACTCATACTTGTTTATAAGTCCAGTTGTGTCCCCATTTAATCAATGATTTGGTGGTATTTAAATGAAAAGTCTTCAGAAAGTAAGGTTAATTTTTAGGACCAATCCAGGGTCCATACTAGGTGTATGATTTTTTTTGGATGAAAAAACCAGAAGAATAGCAAATAATAAGTCGCGGAATAAGTCAATAAAACATACTTATTTGCTAAAACAATTTCAGTTTACTTGGGTCCACATTCTAGTTCTTATAGCTTGTAAAGATTACTGTCTAACTGACACACTGAGTGGTTAAGCAACTCGGCTAGAAATCGGATGATTGGCTCAATTCTGATAACAACCAATTTTAGACTCAGAGTTTTTTGAATTGATTTAATTTAATTTGAATTGATTTTAATTTCAAGTTATAGTTTTGGGAACAAAATTAAATTAAAGCCCCATAATAATATACCTTGAGTTCCTGAAACTGAAGAGAATCTTAACAAACAGTTTTTATTTCACATTTTTAAATATCTGTGAAGTGTTGACTAACCAAATGATCAAATGATTAAACACTGACATAAGCTAGTTAATTTATCTAAAAACAATAATAGGTGTGTTGCAAGTGAGTGGTTAGCATCTTAAACTTTGGTTTGAGAAACAGGTTCGATTCCTGGCTTATTCACACAAATTTAATGGGTGTGGGCCGCATGCTCTTAAAAGGGTTTGTGATTTATTAACTAAAGTTCCCCTGGTGTGGAGATACAACAAAATAAAAATAATAAAAACTTTCAAGTGACTGACAGTAATATTGAACAATTAATTGCACTCAACCGATGCTAAAATACACTGTAAAAGAACAAGTTTTAATGTATAGTTTCAAAGCTGATTAATGTTTAAAAATAAAATAAAATTACAACTATATTCTCAACACATCACTTCAGTCCTTTGTAGTAGTTGTTGTAGGTTAGAACATGGTTCCAATGCTGATATGTGCAAAGTCTCACAAAAAACCAATCCTCAATTTCCTTATCATCCCAACCGAAGCTTTTCTTTGCCTCTTTAATTTTTTCATCGTTCAACTCGACTTCTAGGAACTTTGGTTGTGGGCCGAGTGCTTTCACTTTTTCAATGTCTTTGTCAAGGTATTCGTCAGAATGTACGAGTTTTACGAACTGCCGTATACAGCTGTTAAGAGTTTCCGATTCTTGCATCAAATTCGCACCTTGTCCCTGAGGCAATTCTAGTGTCAGTTTTAAAATGTTATCACACAAAGAGACTATTCTATCCGCCAATATTTCAGTGGTCACTTTGAACTTTTTCTTCTTTAGTTTTTTAGACTGACATAAGTGCAGTAATATGTACACTATAAAGATTTGTTTGAAAACCGATACCATTTTATCACTGCAGAGATATTAGACAAAAAATTGAAGATCACATAACTGTTGTTAAATATTGTTGATCACCCACGGAATTGAATTGAAGAGTTTCACGAAAAGCACATTTCAGTCAGTCATATCACATAAAAATCATCACTGATGAACAGGTGTCAATTTATGTTGTGTTCTTATTCTGTGCATACAAAATATTTTTACAATGAAGCTCCGTGGATTAGTTTGTAATTTGCTAATCACTTTGAACAATCAAACACAAAGTTAGGCGTTTCCTAAATCTTAATTACTTTGATAAAACATTGTACAAGGTTGGCTGTTTATTTTGTTTATTTGTTTTTGTTCTGCTCACAAAGATTATTTTGTAATGTTTGCTATAACCAATTTCTACCCATTGTTTACATCACAAGTGATCACACTGTTTATCCTTCACATTTGTGTCCTTGGCAGTTGTGAGTCTTCCGAAAAAGATAAAACGCAAAAACTAAGTGTTTCAAATGAAGCAGATGAAGGAGGAAGTGTAGATGAAGCTGAGTTAGACAGCAAAATAAGTAAAACTATAGAAACTTTAACAACTTTAGACGCAACTTTAGCCAAAAACAGTAATGACCCACCCATCGACGGAGGAGACCAAATGAAGGAGATGGTTCAAAAATATAACAAAGCATGTTCCGATCTTTTGTCTCTTTGTAAAATTGATAAATTGAAAGTGTTAGATGCAGCTAGCGACATGCTCGAACCTGGAGGCCCCAAGTTTTTAGACGTTGAAATAAACAAACCAGAAATGAAGAGGAACTTTAAATGGGATGAAGACAATATTAGTGAATTTTTAGACTTAACAAAGAAGACTTACAGCTATTGGAAAACTCTATGGTCTTTGTATAACAATTTTCCATGATGTTGAATGTGATTTAGTTATGGTTTGGTATTTTGAATTTTTTACAGTAGCAAGATAGACTTTTGAACACTCATATGCTATTTATCACTCAGTTTTTATTTTTTGTTTGTAAATATTTTTTCAATTTGACCTGGAAACCATTATAAGTAAGTATACGATTTTTAGTAAATCAAGATTTGTTTATAGGTTATTTTTTCATTGTAAATTAATTTGTCCCACCAAGCCATAAAAGTGCCCAAGACTTAGATTGCCTCCATCTTTTGATCTTTGATACTTGATTATAGCATGATGTGTTCCGTAAATTAATATGTCCGAAAACTATAAATTCTATAAAGTGATCAACTATACTGACAATTTAAAATATTCATTTTTTGTATCGCCTTCCAGATTACTTAACAACTAATTATGTACAAAAGGCCAAGTAATACTCGAGTCGTCTATATGATGACTGATTTTGACGCCCATGGCATCCTTTCTAAGCTTCCTCCTGTTTGAAAATGACAACATAGGCGTGAACCGGTTGCCATATAGACGACTCAAGATTTACTTGGACAGAAAAAGCTAACTTCAGCTCTTGTAAATAATTAAATAAAAAAAAACAGTGTTTTGTTAAAAGTTGTAAGGACTTTTATCTTTTTTCTTGTACTCTGTTAGCTGTTTAAAGTAGGTTTTTACGTTATGCCCAATTATATACCAGCGTTATATTAGTAAAAATCGTAAGATAGTAGTTTTAAAGGTAAAATTTTCAATTTAACACTATTTATGTTAAACACTATTTATATTGAAAGTGTACATATTCATTTTAAATTTGAGCAATGTTTTTGTAATCAAATTTGTATGTATGATAAAGACTCAATAAGACTCAATAAGAGTCTTATTGAGTCTTTAAGACTCAATATAATAAGACTCAATAAGAATTTATTAATGCCATTAAACTTAGTACAGTAATAGGCAACGTCAAACAGTACAACAAATAGGGTTGTATGTAGCATTTTTGAGTGTTTCAACTTAGATACTACTTTATCCACATGACATTGATGGCTTAACTTACAAGTTTAAAAAATCTTCTACAGTGTAAAAGGCATTTGTTTTTAAGAATGTCATTACATACGATTTAAAATTGTTTACAGACAGAGTTCTAATTTCTAATGGTAACTTATTGAACAATAGATACTGTTGATAATGGTAACTTTTGAAGGTTTTACTTAATCTAATATAAGGTGTAACAATATTGTGCTTAGTTCTAGTGTTGTGGTGATGATTGCTGTCCTGCATGGGAAAGTTAACTAAATTTTCTTTTACATACATAAGGTTGGAAAAAATATACAGTGATGGCAAAGTTAAAATATTGAGCTGAATAAAACTAGGTTTACAAGATTCACGTTTAGTAAGACCCATAATAGTCCTGATAGCTTTTTTTTTGCCAAGTGAATATTTTGTTGGAGGCAGCAGAGTTTCCCCACAAACGAATTCCATAGCTAATTTGTGAGTGGAAGAGACTAAAATATGTCATCCGAAGAACTTCTAAGCTGACACTATGCTTAAGCTTTCTTAACAGGTGGACAATACGAGACAGCTTTTTAGAAAGTTGAGAAACATGTTCTTCCCAAGTCAATTTACTATCTAGATACATACCAAGGAGTTTGACAGGTTTAGTGAGGTTATTGCACAGTTGATTTTTCAAGGAAAAGTACAGGAATTCGGTTTTATCTTCATTTAAGGTTAGATTGTTGGCTGAGTACCATGACTTTGCGGTTGACAAGGCATTGTTGAGTTGAGTTTTTACATCAAATTCAGTTTTAGCAGACACTACAAAAGTTGTGTCATCAGCATACAACACACTCAGAACTGGAATATTGCAACTAAAATCGTTTACAAAAACAAGAAACAAAAAAGGCCCTAAAATGGAGCCTTGGGGAACGCCAGTCGTTACATTAAGCATTTCAGAAGCATTTCAAAGCTTAGTACTTATAAGAAAGTTTGTTTCCTGATTCCATTGAAACATAAAAAACATAATAATCGTGACAAACGTATACAATCGTACAACATGAAAACATTTAAAAAACCTATATTGGCCTAATTTGGAAATCATGTTTTTGTGGTAGAATTTTTAATTTTTAGTCATTGAGTTGTGACCTTTTATAATTTATTTTTTCTCTATATTTTAAGCTGATAATCCTGATAACTTTTTTTAAATGGCATCACAGTTAGGAGCTGTAAACAGGAATGAAGATTAGTATATGATAAATATAATTCCCTATTTATATTGAGGAGTCCAATTTGATTAACCCAATCTGTGGAGGATGGACAATTAGTTTTTTTTAAGATTAATGATATGGATAGAAGGTAGACTATTTGTAAATACAGTATTCCTGCTACTCCTCCAAAGACATGCAATGGATGAACAGGCAAACATAAAGTATTTTAAATTATTGCAATGGAGTAAGATTAATCCAATTTACTAAATGTTTCAATTGATTACTATTATATCATTAAAAATAAAAACAAAACAAAAAAAAAACACATTGCCTGGCCTTGAGTAAGAGGCATGCAAATGAAATACTTCTATTTAAATACATAAAAAATACAGTTTTTTAAGAAGTTTTTTTACATCAATGCTAATTTTTTTGGTATTTTAGAGAGTAAATTTGTTTAGTATTACCCAATAACATTTCTGAAAGTCACTTCATCTACTGTGTTTACCCATAAGATAGACCATAAGTTAAACCAATTAGCAATGAACACAACTATTAGCACATCCGAAAAACCCACATGTAACACCGTTGACCTTTATAAAGGAGATTTGGATCTCATAATGTGATTCTCGATGTAAACACTACTAGCGACAGAATGTGATTTGGACTAAGCTAAACGCTTTCTTGCTTTCTTTCCCATCAGAATGTCAAGCCTGACAATATGCAAATGGACAGTTTTAGTCTTCTTTGTCAACTCCTACGATTCTGTTAGTGCCTCGATAGAAACCGAGGAGCTCGAAGGACTCCCAAAATACGGCCTCGAGGCAGGCCGATTAGACATAAACATAACAGATCTAGAAAAAAACATAGAGAAAGTTTGTGAAAGATTGAGAAAACTCGATGACATTTTGACCAAGATGTATGAAGATCCACCGACTGACGGGGGAAATGAGTTTATGAGACTTTCGCGCACGTTTAACAAAGCTTCGTTGGATTTGTTGTATTTGTGTTCATTAAATAAGCACAAAGCGCTCAAGGCTGCGCAGGACATGGTGGAGAGAGGAGGGCCGAAGTTCCTTGAGGTGGATGTGGACGATGAGTTGATAGAGGAACGATTCAAGTGGAACGGAGACGCGGTGGATCACATGCATATAGTGAGGAAACACACACGGGAACATTGGTATGACCTTTGGCATTTGTACAGCAGTTTACCTTGATTTACATGTATTTTACGAACTATCTATTTATTCTTACAGCCATTCGTGCTTGGTTATGTTCCCACTTATCTAAGTTTCTTATTTATGTTAGTAAATCCATTATTTGCTGATAAAATGCTTCCACCTTAGCACAAAGAAGCAGGCCCGAGTTTACGCCTGCGCTGAATTTGAAATGTTACGCTGAAATGTTACGCTGAATTTAATTGTCAGTGTTCTGAGCTGCCAACAGTTTTAGCACCCTTCCTTAGAGAGTTTTTCAATAAAAGTAGCTGAAAAGAGTTTTTACTATTCGGAAGTGAAAATATTGATTAAAATTTGCGTAATTTAGTATTTTTTATCAAACTAATCAAAATTATAAATTTTAGCTATAGCCTAGTCAGCCCATATACAAAGTTGGGCCTGCAAAGAAGTAGACCTCATTTGTGTTTTAAAATAAAATATTTACTTGACTTGAAACAAACAATTTTTATATTGAAATTTTGAAAGGTGAAATTGGAAATAGGATGAGCTCTCTGTCTCATCCACACGTTTGTTTCTCAATCTCAATTTTTTTGCCATTTTTATCAAATTTCTCTTATATAATTACAACTGTGCTTTTATATAAAAAGAAAAGTAAAAAAATATGAGAAAGTATTTATTTTGTATGGATTTAACTCTTTCCATCAGTATAGTTTTCGTTGTTGTTGAGTTCCTTGTTAAGGAGTGTAAAAGTGTACCTAAGATAAAGCACAAAATGTAATTTATCGGATGCATTTGTAAATGATTCCTGGTATAACTACTAGTTTTTTTTTTCAAAATTCTTAAAAACCTGTTATTAAGAACAAGAATTTAAAACTATTTTAGGAAAATATTAAATTGTAATTTCGTATTAATATTTAGGACTGCATAATTGGATAGGTACTTTTTTTACCAAAATCTGCTGTTTAAAGAAATTGGGAATAAAGGTTTATTATCTCTTATGAAAATGTCTAAAATGTCTCTTATGTTTATTAATATTAAAATAAGTATTTGTCTGTGTTTCATAACTTTACACACATGGCTTAAAATTAAGTAATTGGTCTTGCTTGTAAACATTAAAGACTGATGGAGATAAAACACAGAAGCTATTAAGATGATATCAGCGAGCTCAAACAAACTTTATACAATTAACTGTTTCTAAAACCAATAAATAAAAAACAATGTGTGCCCATAAGTGATCATATTTATAATTTTTAGTAGTTTTTGCTGTATCTACTTCAGTAAGGAAAGTGAAATCAAATGGCAGGTCACAACAAGTTTTCTAAAATAAAAAGAAAAAAAGCACTTTTGGATATAAAAAGAAGTAAAATGTTTTCCAAAATAATCCGCGAGATAACAGTTGCAGCAGCTCGAGGCGGAATCGACCCAAAATTCAACCCGAGATTACGACTTGCGATCTTGTCCGGAAAAGAAGCCAACTTGCCGAAAGTCAGAATAGACGAAGCGATAAAGAAGGCCTCTTCCCCAACTGACACCAGTCTCTACAAGGAAGTGAAGTACGAAGGTTACGCTGCTTCCGGCGTCGCAGTCATTGTTGAGACTCTCACAAACAACAAGAACCGAACAGTCCAAGCAATCCGCTCGACATTCACCAAGTACGGCGGAGCCCTGGGAGAAAACGGCTCAGTGAGTTTCATGTTCAAAAACATGGGACTTATAACATATCCGAAAGAAACAAAAAGTGCAGACGAAATGATGGATCTTGCGATCGAAGCGGGTGCAGAGGATTGTCAGCTTGTAGAAGATGAACATGAAATATTGTGCAACATGGAGAACTTTCATACGGTCAGAGAGTTTCTAGAAAAGAATTTGGGTGAAGCGAGCAGTGCAAAGTTGATCTGGAAACCTAATAGCACTTTGACCTTGGACCATGAGAAAACTACGAAAGTGCTGAAACTATTGGACGTGTTGGAAGATCTCGATGATGTTCAGAATGTGTGGTCGAATATAGATATTCCGGATGATTTTAATATAGATGAGATATAACGGTTTCCATCTTCTTTATCCTGCTTGAAAAATTCTGGGAATTTTTTTTAACTACTTTCGCTGTATCCTCAAAGTTTGGTGGTATTTAAGGTAAACAATCCAAACAGATCCCTTGATAAATTCTGAATACAAACAAAGTTCTGACAAGTTTCAAACATTCTAAAGGATGAGTAAGGATGTAAAATAACCTGAACTGAGCTCCCTTGACATTAGTAAATTATATAATTATATAATAATGTCAGGGTGCTCAGTTGTGTTTAACTTTCTACTTTAATATATATGAAGCTCTATTTCATGAACACCAATTTCAAAATTAAAGGATGCTGTTTTCAACAGTAGTTGCTATTATTTGTGCAGGGATAAGCATTTCATTTTCTGATCAACGAAATGCTAAGAATACCTTCAGACAACGAATTGGCATTAAATAATTATTTTTTTTTATGAACATGTAATCACAGTTTTGTTTTCACAGTAATGCTCTTGAATTATTATTATTATTATTACCAGTTGAGCTGGAGACACCACCCATACCAGGTGCGTATTTTAACCAATAAATAAGTGAAGGATGAGTACAGAATGAAGAATGCTGCTCAAAATTGATTGGATCAAGTAGGGGGGTTTTATCCCTCATAAGTTTATCCACAGGTAACTTTTTTACCAGCCAAAATTCTATGTTGTAAGGTTTTGTACAACATACTTCTGAGGGAGTTGGGGAGTTGCCTACACTGCATACCTCTCTTCAATTTTTCTTTGACATGAAAGTATTAGGTACTCAGAGACAAAATGCTACTTCAGTATGTTAGAAATTGTTTTCTTTATAGATTATCCTGAAAGGGACAATTAAAATAAATCAACTAAATACGATAGATGAACCTGTATTGGCAATAAATGTCAGGATTTTGACTGTTTCCTTACAATAAACATTGAAAATGCTGAAGGCAAGGTATACACAGAAAAAGGGGTACAATAGAAATTACAATTTTCTCGAGTAACCCTTTCCACAAAAGTTTCATAATCAGCCATTCAGCCACATGGCAAGCTAAAAATAAATCACAACAAGGAAAGATGACATTTGTCAACCACTAATGTCAACATTGTTATATAACCTCCACAGATCGAACCAGAGAGCATTAGTCTTTTTCCTGGCGTGCAGCATTTCTTCCAAAGTTGTCTTGTCCCACTCAAACTTTTGCATTATGACTTGTTCGTTCACTGCTTCATCCACAAACTCAGGACCACCTCGTTCAAACAAATCATTTCCCACTTTGAAAGCCTTGGACTTTTCATTTGCATCACTTTTACAAAGCTCCAACAGATGAAAACAAGCTTGATTGTAAGTCCGCAACTGTTTCATCAATTCCTCTCCACCTTTCATTGGTGGATCTTTGCTCAGTTGGGTTAGAGTCTTTTCAAGAGATCTCATTGTATCACATAAACTGGTTACATCTTTTTTAGGTACTAAATCGCCTTCCTTCTCATCAATTGCGATAGGGAATCTCCCATAAACTATGTGAAGAAAAGTTAGTAAAAAAGTGTTTAAAGTCAGTCTGTAAATACTCATAATTTAAGATCTAATGTAATTTAGTTGGAAAGTTTTATCATCAAAATACAATATATTGAACCCCCATTAAATGTAGCAGAGGTTTCAAGAGCACTAAGTTTAAGTCTCTCTATTTAAGTATATTTACCAAATAAGTCATTTAATATCTTATAAAACTTAAAATTAGATTGTATCCATTATTGATAGAGGTATACCTGTGCTCATTAACATAAACCAGACGTTTACATCCAAACATTATTTTGAAACAAATAATACTATAAATTAAGTCCAGTCTTATCAAACGATCAAAGTATGACACCCTAGGAACACAAACAATGTGTGACAGTGATGATGACATATCGGAAAATTTTAGAAATTGGAGTGTTTTTTGTGTGCCTGTGTCTTGTTGTTAGCAGTCAACGTTTGGGAGAGCAGCTGTTTACGGCAGATCGTAACATTACACTTCTCGTGCGAACACCACAAAAGGGGGAAGGAGGAAAACTGCTAAGACATATGGTAACCTACCTTCGATTGATCGGTACGCTGATCGTCCGAGTCAGCAAACGAGTGGAACACGCTAGAAGAGCTGCGCGATACCTTTACAAACACGAGGGTCCTAAGTTCCTTCGAGTGAAGTTCTCGGAAGATAAACTCGTCAATGTTTACGATTGGTCATTAGTTGAACTAAGACACTTCCGGTTTCTCAAATCGGAAACTGTGAGTGAATTTGAACTGTTTTGCAAGTGTTATAAGAGTAATTTGGTGTGGTTTTTATAGTGAATGTGTTCTATATGTATTTGTTTCTAATTCTTGTATTTTCTTTACTGTGAATATAACTCTAAACTAATTTGTATTTCATTTACAAAACTGAGTGAAAACTTTTTTTCTGATTGTGGAATATCACCAATACCTCAAATAATATAATTTACTCTCCCCAAGAATGAAACTCAAACTTATTTCTATCCTATTGGCAAACCACCCTTCTCAATGCCAAGTGTTTGCTGTTCCTAACAGGAAAAAACCAAAATATAGGCTAGAAGACTACTGCTTTTTCTCGAATGATGGATACTGATGAATAATGCTCTATGATAAGAAATACCTAATTCTAAGTTCATAGTAATAAACTGTGTTTTCATGTTCTGTCAATGGCGTTATTAAGCTATCCATGCATGTTTTACTCAAAATTAAAATACTGGTTGGGGCAGAGAATTTGATATTAAAACCATATTGATTGTTGATATTGGATTTTTACAATTCTCTAAAACATCTACATTAAAATCAACTCTGCTATGGAAATATTCGTTAGTATTTTTTGTTTATAGTACTTTTTTAACCCTCAAACTTTTGAGAAACACTAATAAAAATAAACTAGAGGTATGATAGATCTACCCCACGTATCAAATTTCAAAAGATGTGGTCTGTAGCTCTGTACACATGGTCCACACACAAACACCAAAATTTTTAATTTTATGAAAAATATTACACAATCAAAACAACAAAAAGTGGCCAACAGCTTGCATGGCAGTGAGGGGTATTTTGACTGAAATAAGTTTGCATGTCTTAAAAGAATATTCCTCCAGATAGACAAAGAATAAAAATATACAAACTTGAAGTACTAAAAGAAGTAATACTTTTTTAAATAAAGCCAAGTGGAAAACTCTAAATAAAAGGCAAAGAATTGAAGATTTTACTGCCCTAGCAATTATAAATGAAAGACAAAACCCTAAAATAACTTACTCAACAATCAAAACAGCTGATATACAATCAGCTGATCTCCAAGATAACATGTAGTCAGAGTACAGGGAAAATGAAGCTCGCTCTGGTAGCAGAGTTGCTGCTTCTCGGAGTGTTTGTGATGAACCTCGCGGACCAAGACGGGGACAACTCAGCAGCAGTTTGCGACCAAGTAGCACAAGCGGACAACCAGGTGTGCCAACTGTTAGAAACACCACTCTACGAAAACCGAGAGAAGATATTCCCGAGCATCAAGAAATACTTGGAGAAACTAGACATGCTCGTCAAACGTATCCACGCAGACAAACAGGAGGTGCAAGAAACTCCGGCTTGTAAGGAACTCATCGACGATAAACCAACCGGGTCTAAGTATATGACGATAACTTTTGAATTCTACAAACTAATGGAAGGGTTCAACTGGACGAAGACGGACATGAGTGAATACCTTGATCTGAGAAGATCTACAATGGACATGTGGCAAACTATTGATAATCTGATTGAGTAAATATGTTATTAAATAGTTTATGTTAAATAATTACCTTAAATAATACCTTTGAGTACTTTTTTAGATATTTAGTTGATTCAGTGAAAATTAGGATGGTAGACGTGAGTGTAATATAAATAGTATTGTATCTACTCTTTAATGTCCAAGTGTTGTTAGGTCCATTTATAACACTGTAAAGCTATAATGATATATTATATAACTCCAGTTGCATAAACAAAAATTATGTGGTGATGTTAGGCCCAAATATATTGGAACTAGAAATATGGATCCTAGAATTATTTTTATTATAAGGTAAAACTATGTTACTAAATTTGTAGTCAATTTCATTATTGTTACAATTCCCTCACACATCCTTCAGAAATTTTAAAGTTAATAACTTATTCTTATTCAGGGGTATTCTAATTTTTATAAGTAGTAAGTAAATTAAAAAATTTTGTCATATATTTGAAAATATTTTTCTTTTGCTTGAACGTTAGACTTAAAATTTAGTGGTTTCCCCAGTTAAACTCCAACAAATCTTTAACTTTTATAATTAATAACAAAAATTACAAACATAGGTTAAAATTAAAATCTGAATCAAAATCAAGCAATGAGTGGTTAAACAATTAGTTACAAAAATAGCAACTTTCTTAATGTTGTAGAGATGAAAACTAATTAGAGATGAGCTATAAATATGTTTCTACAATTAGAGCCAAGTGTTGACAGTTAACCAGACTTAGGATTTAAAACTGTTTACATGCCAGTGTAAGGTTAGTATACTTTATGATTATTTTTATGTGGGCTATCATGTTGTATGTTTGTTCAAAATTCATATTCATTTGTACTTTATGAAAAAAATATACGTTTAACATCTGATGTAAACCATGCAGAAATGTTAAATCAATAAAACAAAATAATGAGAGTTTATTGTGAAAAATATAATTAAAATATTGCATGATTTGTATGCTTAACATTTAACATTCAATATATGTTGTTCTTCAGTACCAAATTTTCAGAATCACATGCGATTAATTTCCGTCTTAACCTTTGAAACTATCTCAGACAGCAATCTTGATATAGTGATGACAATCGAACCCACATTTTAAAATGAAACAGTTAAATAGTGTGTTCATACTTCTAACCGTACTAGTCATTAATATTGCCAACGAGCCCAACGAAGACGAAATAAACAAGATATGCAACGAGGTGAAAAAAAGAGACGACATACTTGTTAAAGATTTCCAAAACTTATCGTTTGACGAGAGGGACAAGATTTTCCCTCACATGAAAAACTACATTGACGCAATGGAAGAGTTTGTCAAATGTTATGAAAACAATCCGCAAGAAACAACAAAACTTTGTAAAGATGTTATTGACGAAGGTGGGCCGAAATATATGAATCTTCCTTACGATTTGGAGGTTATCCAGAGTAGGTTCAACTGGACAGAAGAGGATACAGAGGAGTTGTACTCACTGCGGAAAAAGACTTTAGACGTTTGGTGGGACCTGGATAACCTTCAACCTGCAGAGGACTATGTGCAGATGACGAGTAGGACTACGTGGTTTTAGACTCGGAAAAAATCTATGTGTGGTGACTCCCGCAAACCTTTTCCCCACAAGGTTTTTTAAATGATGTTCTGTGAACTGACGGATGATAGTGTGTTTTTACACAAATAACTTTTAATTTATTATAAGACTTCTTCAAAACAAATTGGTTTATTAGCTAGGATTTATGTTGTGACTAGGTTATGTGACTTGTGAAAACATATCTAAATGGTGAAGTTATTTAGAGGCAATATATGGAACTGGAAATATCTTTACATAGTAAAGCAGTTTAACATCAATTTTTCTTTTCCAATTGGTTTTAAAAATTAACATACAAAAGAAAAAAACTTCAATACCGCTGACATTATATTTTAAATATTTTTTATCTCTATTATTGGTTCTGTTTAAGCATCCTAATTGGACAGTCAGGTTTTTGTATACCAATATTATAAAAAGTATAAGAGCTAAGGACAGGGGAGACGGGGGTAGAAAATGTTATTTTGAGGAGGGGAAGGTGGAAAGACCTTTTCAAGAAGATTTGGTTGTCTAACAATAGATATAAAGTAATAGGCCTTAACTGGTTTTTATTAGAGAAAAACAGCAATCCAGATAACGTTTATAAGTTACCTTGAATAAGTGTAATTAAAACAGAAATGTCAACAGTTAATTGCAGTTATTAGAGTGCAGATTAACGATGTAAACACAGATAACAACACACAATCAGATATTCCCTAGAATGAGGTTGTAAGTAGTATGGTTTCTGATTGTTTAAGTGATGTAATATGATCGTCATTGTTTCAATCCTCGCTTTCAACTTAGCTATAAGTTTAACAACAGCAGAACTTGACACTTCTTACATTCAGACAGTTTGCGATCGTGTCCGCTCGGTTGACAGCTCGATTTTGAAACACATTGAAAATTTGGCAGCAGTCGATAGAAATGAATTTCTGAATGACATGAGATCATACGTCCAAGCTATTCGTAACTTCGACTCGTGTTTAGACCAAGATAAAGAAACTACTGTGAACCTCGCCCAAGATATTTTGGAAGAGGAGGGGCCCAAGTTTTACTACCATTACGATCCCGAGTTCATCCAAAACACTCTGAATTGGAGCGAGTCGGAAATGGACGAGTGTAACCAGCTGCAAAAACAGGCGGTCGATGTTTGGATTGAAATTGACCAAAAGGTATCAGGGAATTAACATTTTGAATGATAGCGATAAAATAATTTATTGATTGCTGTATTTTTATTAATTAGGTACCTATAAAACTTCATCATCATAATTGATTGTCACTTATTATTTTTTTGTAAAATATCATGTTGAGTGAAGAATAATTAACAACATACACAACACAATAGAATAATTAACATTAACTTGGGTGACGCTGTCAATCCCACATTGTGGGTAAAAGACGAAGAAGGAGGTACAGTAGAACCTCTTTAATCCGAACCCCCGTAATCCGAACGTCCACTAATCCGAACACCTCATTGCTGTACTTTATCCATAGTACAGTAGTTCTATATTGTATACTGTATTTAATGTACAGTACTGTTTATTCACTTTGTTTACTACTGTATATAATAAACACTGTATTTTACTTTATAAAGCATTTTTTAACTTTTCTTGTAACAATTACGATCCATTTTAGCCTTGTTTTAGCTATTGTTATGTAAAGACAACAATATGTTCTGTAATCTAAACTATTCAATAGTCCGAACTACCCCCGGTCCCAATTAGTTCGGATTAAGGAGGTTCTACTGTATTAAGGTTTTTAATTTTTGCTCATAAAAAAAAAATATGTGAAATTTTAATTATTTTTTATGTAACATAAGTCTTAGTTAAAGGGGAACATTTGGTTCTCAACTCAGATAAATCAAATGAACTACATTACATGATGAAGGTGTAGGGTTTACATTGCCACAGACTATAGGAGGGCTGGACTATTGCAGTTATTAGTATTATGCTTGTGAGTGACATTATAACAACAGACAAGGTTACTTGAAATATTAAATAGATTGGATTACCTAGCCTATATGTTATCATTACACCAAGGCATTTATTCTCGACATCACAGCAATCCGATACAGCTTTAAAAAATCTATTAAAAAGTATTAAAGTAGGGCCTATTATTAATCCTGTATATTGAAAACTTTTTTTACTAGAATTAAATTAAATTTGAATTACATTATATTGAATCTGTTACGGTACCTATACGAAAAAGCTGGATGAAAACACAATGACAAATCTCATAAAGTTAACATCTCTGAAGTAGACATGCAAACAGAGAGCAGAGAACAAAATTAGAAAGCAAAGAATGAGAAAAGTACAGGAAAAAACAGAAGAAAGGGAAAAGAACAATGAATATATCAGAGGTTTTTGGAAGAAATATGAAAAAAATTAATAGAGACTTAAGTTGCTCTCTAAAAGGAGGATAGTTAATAACAACGAAAAAAACATTAAATTCATTTTACTAATCTAAGATAGTGTGACAATGTATGATTATTGTAAATAATGCTTTTACAAAATCTCAAACATGAACAAGATAGACAACACTGTGCACCCTGAAGTTTTTTTTATATATATTCATAAGATTCCATAAGAGGAATGACGCTTTATACAACTATGGCAAGATATTAAATAGTAAACCTTCTAAACAGTAAATTATAAACAAATTAAGGTTGTTAATTGTTCTATCAGAAAGAAATTACAGATATGAAATCATAAAATGCACTGTTCCGAATCAAAACATTCATGTAAATGAACTCATAATGAATATAGGTGAATAAGAATCTCTTTTACCCTTTATACCATTCTTTATATCTAAATGTCGGTGTTTGTATTAATATTTCTATCTTTCCTGCGACCTAGCTTCCAGACAGGTCAAAAATCAATCTCTCAGGTTTGCCAACTGGTAAAAGACTGCGACGAAGATGTATACCAAGAAATGATAAAACCAGGACCCCTCAGTTATGAGGCTATGTTTGTAAAAATGAAAAACTATATTGCTGCGATGGAAGAGTTGATCAAACATTTACACAGTGATAAAGAAGGTACGTACAAAGTGGCTAAAGATATAATCGACAAGAAAGGTGCAAAGTTTGTTCAAGATATTCCCTGGACTTGGAAAATGGCGAGGTTAGACTGGGGCTGGGATGGAAGGGTTATCCAAGACTTTCTCAACTACAGAATGGAAGTGATGGAAACTTGGATGGACGTTGAGAAATATTTTGATCCAACTGCTTTCATACCTAAGGAACTTTATACCGAGAGTTATGAAGAGGCTGTGAAAAAGGCAATGTAAATAATGAAATCATAGGAAAATGCAACAGGAAAAGGTATTTACAAAAGAAACTTCTAAGGAAATAAATACTGTGAGGATAAATATTACAAATTTCAGCCTCCACTGGAGTTATGGGCTTGATACTACTTTTGCTTCTTATGTTTTCTTTGTTTATTTTACAATCTATTTCCTAATGCACTCCAGCATTTTTATGGCTAAATTATTCATTTGTTTAATGAAAACCTATATACAACAGTAAAAACTTCAGGATAAAATTATGCAAAGATTTCATTAATGCAATTATTCTATGTCATACTGTAAATAATATATTTTTATTCATTTAATAAGTTTGATTTGCTACTGAAAAACAGTTTTTGCAGGAAAAATTATGTAATATCTAGATAAAGTTTTTTATATGTGCACTAGATAAACTTTTATTCAGTCCTCGTTAAAATTCTGGGAAAAGCTTACAAAGTGTTGATATATTTTTAGAATATTTTTTTAAATAACCATGCAATATTTTTACTATCCTAGTTACAAAGAAAATTATCATATCAATCTACTAAATGGCCAAATCCTGATCAAAAGAAAGTTTGGTTTTTGCGTAATACACCATCTTTGCTCTAAAAACTTGGACTGATACACTTAATTTAATCAATCACATATTGATTAAGTAGCAAACTATAAACATCGTTAATGGATTGGTTTGTTGCTGTACTACACAAATGGACGTTCCTATATCAGTTAGACAAGTGTTAAAAATATTTACTCTAAAAAATGAAGCAGTTTCTTCTCGTGACTTTATCTTTGATTGGATTCACATCTCAAGAAGTTACTAAACCTATAGAGAAGGTTTGTAAAAACGTGCAGGCCCTAGACGAAGAAGTGTTTCAAGAATTACAAAAACCGGGGCCACTAGACAAAAATGTACTGTTTCAGAAAATGAAATCGTACATCGGTGCAATTGATGAACTCTTTGAATGTGTGAACACTGATAAAGAAGGAATGTACAAAGTGGCTAAGGACATTATTGATAAGAAATGTGCAAGTTTTGTTCTTGATCTTCCTTGGAATTATTTTATCGCTCGGACAGACTATGGATGGGATAAGAACGTTCTTGATGAGTTTTTGCAGCATAGGCTAGAAGTTCAGGAAGCGTGGCTACGTATAACAAAGCTGTATGATCCGACGGCTGAACTTATGTGAAATATTTAACAACCTGCATGAGTATTTATACATAAGTTGTAAGCTTTTAAACATAGTTTTGTGTATTTTTTTCTAAACTAGAATATATAAACATCATTAAAACATTATAAAGCTATTTATAAACTCTTCTTGTAAGTCAGGGCCAAAACAAAAAAAAATTAATTTTATTTCAACTAGATTTGTTAGCTAGTAGAAAATTCTAAATGGCTTGTAACTCAATGTGCTATATATGTTATTGAATTAACGGAATTTGAACGAAAAAGACGTCTAACAACACTTGAAAAATATTTAGTACTCTACCTATTTACCCTAATATTGTAATAGCACTAGTAATTTGTTTCGGAACTAAATTAAATTATTAACAAACATGGACTTACAACAGGTTGTTGATTGTATCAGTAAACTTAAACTTAAATAATCACATTTTTCATATAGTATCATGTCACTTCACGGTAATTAGTTTATTTAAACTAAAAAATCATCTCTAGAAAACAATGTTCAAGAGAAATTCCATAGTTATTTATATTTATCTTTCTACTCCTTTCCTCTTTGCGATGGAACGTTCAGAAACCTGTCAACAACCGTTTATAACATTATTACTAAAATCATACAACGATATTAAAATTTTGGAAGATAATCTACATAATAATTTACAAGAGGGAATTGACAAAGTTGGTAATGTCTCGCAAACAATTAATAGCCTCAAAAAGTATAACGTCTGTTTAACTAACCTGCTTACAATGATTAAGGAATCTTTAGGCAAAGCTGTGATGCCTTCTGATATTACACACACTGTTGATTCAAGACGACCTTTGTTTATACAACAACTCAACATGACTGTAAAGAGCAAATGTTGGTCTTCAAAGGAGTTTGATGAAATCTACAAGCATAAAAAAGAAACAATTTTCCTATGGGAGAAAATTAATGAGATCGTAGACAATGCTACGGCGGAAGAAAGTTTACTCGGTTCAAGTGATAATGTTTCTGATTAAACTTACTAATTTTGTAGTATTCAAGTTAAATGTTTTCTGTAACAGTCTGTGTCTATCTTTTACTATGAGGGGATAAATTGGTCAATCCAGATGTGTTTTGGTATGCTAAGATTTAAAAATGTTTTTTACAAACCCTGTGGTAATTTATAACCTTTTTTACTGGTAAAGTCCAAACTGTCGTAATTTCCTATCATATCATAAACTTTACCCAAAGATGAATGACTTCTGGATCTAGAATTGCTACTACGTGAACCAGCAACCATCCAATTTAAAGCCAAAAACTTAAACCACTACTTAATATACTTTAACATGTAAGTAACTAAGTTCAAGTTTTTTTTTAGTTTTAACTCATAATTTCACTATACAATTTTTAAGGTAATGATATAATCTTTATTGAATTTTAAGTAATTATTAATATTGACTGAGTGCAAAACAAAACATTAGGTCTTAAGACAATAGCTAAAAGATACAAAGTATTTACGTTATGCATTCAATTTCATGACATATTCATCAAGTTTTTAAACAGAGGCATGTAGCATAGCAGTGAAGTACCGTAGTTATTAATTACCGTAGAAGTTTTAATAATCTAATTAATATTAATTTTATCAGATTACAAATATCTTGATGTATTAGTAAACATGTATCCCTTCATTCCCACAGTCAACTATGCAAGGTCTAAATTTGGTTTTAACCTTTTTGTGTGTTAGTGTATTAACATCAGCTAAACACGTTGGTAAAGAAGCGGTAAGCAAATATTTCTCTCAAGTATGTAATGAAATTCACGACTTAGATTACAAAATCGCAGAATCACTGCATTTCATGGAGGACGGTGAAACAATAATACCGAACATCAAATCCTACATTGAGAAAGTGAAAGATGTTACGACTTACATAGACGATTACTACGACGAGTTTGCGCGTTTGGAAAAACTTGTGTTAGAGCGAGGTCCTAAAAGATGGTTTCCTGTTCATTTCATTGAAGATGTCGCTGTGGAAAGGTTCGGGTGGTCTGATCCAGACTTTCAGTCACTCAATGACCAGTTTAAAAACGCCCAAAATGCCTTTTTGAATTTGGAGACCAAATGTAAGAAGTGGAGAACTAAGGATGAGCCAGTCGATTTGTGGCATAATCCATTAGCCAAGAAATGATAGCCATGAAATGGTGTACAGGGAACGTGGAGAAATCAAAAGTATGAGTGCTGTGAATTGAGGCTACTGGTTAAAATTTAATGTGAAAATTGCATTAGTGTTTAAAAAAAAAAACGTCCTTTGACAGTCATAATCTGTTTCAAAACAAAATTTTATAAAAATTGTTGTTCAGAACCCACATAGTTGCAATTTAATACTATTTTGTTTTTGCCACAAAGTACCATACACACCGATACACATTCAAAAAGTCAGTTCAGTTAGAAACTAAGAGTAAAGAAAGTAAAAAAAGAAACTGGGTTTTGTTCACATTTCTGAGAAAACACAATACAAATTTATTTTTGGTAAGTAGTGCTCAGTAATAAAAATAATGAACTATAAAAACAATTTCATGACATTAGTAAATATTGTGCAAACCAAATAAATAAAGATATAATGAATACAAAGAGGTAGTGGGTTCTTGTTGGATAAATGGAAACAAATTAAACTTGACAGAAAGCTACAATATAAATTTCTGGTGAGGAGAGTTAATCCATGTGTTTGGAAGCTGAGGAAACATATGGGTTAACACAATAGTTCCTGGTCAAATGAAGAGTAGGGAGACAGGAAGGCTGTCTGCTATGAACATGACACTGGGTGTTGGAATCGCCAACCCATACGCCAAAAATTATAAATTTTAAAAACCCAAGATTTAAATTTAAATATTTTACTTTATGTCTATAAAGATGCTATGGTTTTATTCGGTATATTAACTTTTACAATCACAAAAAAGTGAGTATTTTTTCCTGTAACTAATCATTAATTAATTCTTTAAGCATTTCCCATATTCATTGTAAACACGAATATTAGACAGCACAAATCAAAACATTCACTTAAGAGACCTTGACATAGATTGGGTTTTTGCTTTACTGTATCTAGTTTATTTGTTGTTTTGATTCTACATTAACTCTATTCGATGAAACTAGCACCCACAGTGTGATGGGTAAATTTAAATTTAAGAAAATGTAGAATGGTTGAGTAATGGTTTCTTTCTACTAGCTAACATCTGCTGAATATGTCCGACTGCCCAAGCCGTTGATCAAAAGTTTAATAATTAAGGACAGTAGAATCCAGTTTTAACGCAACAAAAGTGGTTAAAACTTTAATTAGTTTAAACATGCAGTTTTGACAGAAAAAACCTCCTCTGAAGAGGTTTGTGTGTGACAAAAAATTATCATTGATTGCAATTAATAATCTTTTGTGTGCTTGTGATGTTAAAATTTAAATTTTTAAAATGATATAAATTTGTATACAAATATCTTGATTCAAAACAAAATAAGAATATTCTTCTATACTTAAAAAACAAATGACATCCTCAATCTTTACAAATTTATTACAACGTCCACACAAATAATTCACACAAATCTATCACGGTTTCACAGAGTCCATCTTTTTCTTAAGTTTTTCCGCAAAACTGTCGTAAGCTTTTTTCGCCGTTTCATCCAGCTCGTACATTTTATCTACTTCAGTCTTTGTCCAGTTGAAGCTCTTGTAAGTAGCCTCCGGTTCAAAATACGCTGGAATCCATTTTGGAGGACCTCGCTCGAGCAATGCTTTTCCGTAATGAACCGTAATGTTTGTGTATTCGTCAATGAACTGAGATAGATTATCCAGACTCATGGAGTACACTAGCATTTGTTCTAACACTTGTGGGCCTTCCTCCTCGATGAGGTACATCAAGTTTTCATTCACTGTATCGTCCATGTGCTTGATGATCTGAACGAGTCTGTGAATCCTTCGAGTCATCGCCTGAACACTCGTCGGCTTCACCTCACTCCAATCTACTTTCTTATCTTCTTCCTCATCGGAGAAATGTAGTTCGTTCACATCCAATGGAGAACTATTGCACAGCCAGGCTACAAACAGGACGTTGGCAAGAATAACAAAAAATCCCACTCTACACCCCATTTCTACTAATTATTGCCAAATTATTTTGCTAAACAAGTTTTTTATGAGGTTAGATTATGATTGCTAACTTTGTGTAGCTACGAGGCAATGAATAGTTCATATATCTGATTAAATCAGTTTAGTCTCACTGATTAAAATGTCATTTCACAATTGACGTGACACAAAAATGTTTCTATATTTTCTTCTCGTTCTTGTGTGGAATCAAGTGCACGTAGAAGCCTCACTTCAAGATGAGGTCTCCAGACTATGTGCCCATCTGAAGGTTTTAGACGACAGGATTTTCAAAACGCTCAAAGAACTGCCTAAATACGAGGGTGAATATGTTGTTAAAGATATCAAGGATTATAATTCTGGACTGAATAAGTTGCTTCAGTTTTTGGTTGACGATAGAAACTCCACTCTTGAGGTAGAAGAAGCTGTTGAGTTATTGAAAGACGGAGCTCCAAATTATTTTGAAGCTAACGTTGATCCAGATAAAGCGAAGCTGCATTGGGGCTGGCTAGACAAAGGGCTTGGAGAAATTTACCAGCTGAGAGCAGAATCAATCAAAATGTGGAGCAATATTAATAGACAATCACGTATGATCACTCTCGAGTACTACTCGTATCCAGAAGGAATGAACTACACCGGATATCAGGGTTCCAACATTCAACCCCTTAGAGAAAAAGAATGATCACTTTGGAATTTAGGAGTCTTCTTTACGTTACAGCGGTGGAGTAAACCGTTGCAAATTTACTTAAACTTACTTTAGAACTATTGTATCATTTATTAATCTTATGTGTTATCTCTTTAGATTTGAATTAACTAGTGATTTTAACATTTTCAACCGTTGACATGATTATTTATGTTTTTCTCGCTTCAAGTTGGAGCTGTGTGCTTTCTGACTCTACGATTACCGATAGAGTCGTTTGGCTTTGTAGAACTCTGAGAGAAATGGATGAAAGAATTGCAAAAACTTTTGAAGAATTGCCTACAGATGGTGGGGAGTTTGTTTTGAAGGATATATCAGATTACAACGCTGGACTTCAGAGGTTACTTCAGATGCTGAAGGAAAACAAGAAAGAAATTCTGGATGTAAAAGAAGCAGCGGACATGATGAGAGGTGGAGCTCCAGTGTATAGCAAAATTTCCATTGATTATGGAAAAGCTAAGTCTAATTGGGGATGGTTACAGGAGGGGATTGGTAAAGTCCAAAAACTAAAGGCATCTTCGCTTGAGATATGGACAAGAATTAATCAATTAACTTCAGTTTAGTGTTTTGTTTTGTGAAACAATGTCAATTACTGTCAATTTGTACGACTAGTTGTAAGTATGTATGTATGAACTCTTGTAATTGTAAGGAAAGTTTTTGTTATTTTTAAATATCATTGCAGAACTTTTTCAGTATTTCCCAAGCTTTCGTACTCTTTGTGATGTCAATAAAATATAAATCCATTTTATAATCTATTTTATGGGGGCCTTTTTTAAAGCTATTTCAAGAAATACATTTTTAAGCCTAGTATTTTTTACAATTGATTCAATTTAATTTGATTTAATTAATTTAATGTTTGATCAATTTGATTAAGTATTCATTAAAATCAAGTTATTTGAATTCCTCTCTGTCAATCTCATACTTTTAGTTACCAGGTTCAGTGACTTCTAAACTATTTAACTTCCGAGAGAGGTATGTCAAATGAAAACTCATTTAACAGTTTAATCTTTTCACAATAATTCTTGTTGATTTACATATAACATGTATTGTCAAACTCTATTGAATCTTCTATTCAATATAACCTTCAACTGATTGAGATGTAATGATATACTTATCATATGAATGACGTGATAGCGATTGAACACAACCTACCAAACTAAAAGCAAGAATGTTAGTTGCTGTTGCATTAAGTATATTATTTTTTAATCTACCAAACGTACAAAGTGATTCCACACCGTCTCCTGAGACAATAAAACGCATTGACGAGTTGTGCAAAACAATCAAAGCGACAGATCAAGCCATTTACTTGGCTCTTGAAACGACGCATGAACCAAGCAGAGACAAGCACATGTTGAAGAAGAATCTTGACGACTACAACACAGCTTTGGTCGACCTGATAAAAATGTCAGTTGATCATCGAGATGATGTTTTACGAATGGGGAAAGAAATATTCGATGAAGGGCTGCCTAAATATTTTAGAGTCGAGTTTGCCGAGTACAAACTGCAAGATGAGTTAGACATGACGAGCGACGAGATCGAGAATATCTACGTTTTCAGAGGACGAGCGATGGAAATATGGAGCGATCTTCACGCCAGACTTGGGATTCCGTGGTAAATTCTTCGTAACGTAATGCTTAATTCTTCGGTGATTCAAGGTAGAATATTCAGTCAACAATTAAGTGGAACACACTGGATCAACACAAAAGTGAAATTCAAGAACTAAAATATTATGAACCGGTATTTTAAGTGATTTAAAATAAATTTTTGTTTGAAATATATTGGTTTGCTGCAGTTAGAACTGTATAAATATATGCTTATGTGATGTATTAAAACCAAAACAGGATGGGAATTAGATTTTGTGAACTATAACCAAAGTTCAAGTGCTAACAACAATCGTGGTAAAGTAATTTCAATTCTTAAGTTTGGAAATTATTATTATTTATCATTTATCATGTCCTTCTCTATTGGATTTGAGGCATTTATTCAAGTAAGTCATTTCAACTATTAGTAGGCCTATCTGATATTTTGTTCTAGATTCTAAATTTAGTTCTGTATGCATTTTTCCAGTCTATCCGCTAATTGTCAAAATGATATGTTGTTTAGATATATGTTGCATAAATGTATAAGGTTAGTGAACATTTAATCTTTATCTTACATAAAAAGGTATCTGCTGTTTTATAAACTAAATATCTGTAAGAAGACGTAAAAAGCCTTTTAGACAGAGTTCTGAGTAAAATTTTCAAAAATACTTCTTAAAAAACATCTACAATCTATAAAAATCTCTTTTTGAATTTAATCACAGCCCATTTTTTTTAACGAAAAAATCCAGGTTTTATTTTTTGATGACATCAAAAGTATTATTATTATTATTATTGAACCAACAAAAGATTTTTGCCATTAAATTTTGAGCTAACTATTTAAGAAAAAACAATCAGCTAACTCAATTTTGGGCTAAGTGTTAAATGTCATGGAACATTAGGTCTAAATTTTATTTTGAACAAGTATTAGGTTATGCATTGTAATTTATAACCTATTAAACATGTAATGGGATTAAAACATAATCGTGACAACACATCATTGAGAGACTTAATCTATTGCCTTTAGATTTTATATACTGATTACATAACATGATTAGTTTATATTAGTGCCACCATGATGACAATTTACATATACATTGAACCAATGATTTGCAATAACTACTTTAACCTAAACTGTTAGCAGTTAAGTAAAATAATGAGTCACATTAAATTACTTTATTTATATTTATTGTAGTTTGCTTATGCTGCTAAATACCAATATAAACGACAAAATGAAATACTTTACCACAAATCTAGTGTTTGCACTATTCATTTCTCTGTGTGCAGTGACAGCACAGAAAACCGAAGCGCCCTTCGTACACGAGTACGAAGTCTCGGAAATCACTCAGATGTTGATCGACGCAGACAACGAACTCGTCGGAAAGTTACAACACAGGAAAAAAGGAGAAGGTGAATCCGTTATGAACCAAGTCCGAGAGTTTAACGACAACTTGACTTCAATTATCGAAAGGCACAAGGAAAATATGAAGAGGGCGATGAACGAAACTATTTTGGAAGCTGCTCCGCTGATAGATCACGGCGGACCTCACTTCATTGGCTTTTACTCGGATCAGCACACGTTAGAGCAAGCGTTTGGATTAAACAATGTTTCATCAAGGATTATGATTTGCCAGCGTCAAAACACTATTGATATTTACGAGGACTTTGTTTGGTTTTTCAAACAAGCAGCTGCGGAAAACGACGAGAACGAGTCTTCAGAATGAGTTTTTTCAATGAAACGTTTGTGGAACTTTAGTGAAGTGAAAGCATGTTAACCAATAAGGAGTAAACTATATAACATCAAACTCCGCATTATTTTTATGCACGGACTGAACTTTCCAACAGGGTAGGTTTTAGGTGAGAAATGTACCTTAAGATATGGTAATCAGTGGTAAAAGATTACGGAAATAACATATTACGAGCATCTAACGTACTTTTACTAATCCTGAAATACCGATGTTGTATCATTGACTTTGGATACTGCAAGTAAACTTGTCATTCAATAATAATATTTAAAGCCTGTTCATGTGTTTTATGTTGGCTACACAATCAAAACTTCAAAACACACACATAACCACAGCAGTAGAAACATAACTTAAAATTGCAATAGCTGATTTACAAGGACGGCAAGTTTTTAAAACGGTATCTTTAAGGGAGTATGTTAACATTGATTGACAATTTTAACTGCAAATAAAGTAAATAAACAATAAAAATGCTAATGGTACTGATATAGGTACAAAAATATGTATATTATTATTACTTAAGTATTTTAAATCTTTATTAATTAGTATGGTGGCATTAACATTTCTATAAAATACTGCTACAGTACTTGTTTAGGTAAAACAATCCAGTTATTCCTTTGAAAACTGAATAAAAATAAATAAAAAGGAAGAGTGAATAAATGTTGTTGAGTTGTTGAACGGTTTGTTTGTTAAATGTGCTTTGGTGAAATTTTGAATTTTTTGTAGCAAGAACACTAGCTTAAATTTTTTTTTTTCATAATGGGTGGAAAAACTGAATGCCTTCTCAGCAAGTAGAAAATCATTCTACTCTCTACCTGGTAAATTCCGGAGTTTGAAACATGTTTATGTGAGAAAATAATAAAAATATTCTCATTCGATAAATTTTTGTTTACTTATTTCAACACTATCATCTTGTAATATGAAAGGCAATAACCCTGGTTTTTCACTTAATCACCCAATAGTATCATTAATAAATAAATCAAATTTATATTTGACACAGAATCAAAATTTTAAAATGATTCTTTTTTTGGTTTCAGAAGGTGAACTCCATCCCATTCACTATACACACAGTAATTTGATATTTAAATGGTTGAATGATAGTTCTTAAACTTATATTAAAGAATAATCAGTTTAATCTGATAATTTAAATAGTCTTATAACAGTTTTACCTAGTTTTAGAATTGTGTGTTGTTCTCAGAAGTTAATAAGTTATTATCAAATGGATTTATAACATGGTTCTTTCTTTAGGTATCATCAAAGTCTTTTTATATTTAGTAATTTTAAGCGTTGTTTCACCTCAAACTGAAAACCAAGAAATAAATTATGAAAAAGAGACGGTTTCATATTTATGCAAGTTTCTAATCGAAACCGATAAAAAACTAAACAAAGAGTACAGAACTAGACCAAAAGGTAATGGTGAAACAATTATTAACCTAGTAAAAAACTACAATCAGGCTATGGCTTCAATTGTTTCAAGGGTAAAACACGATGAAACAATAGGTAAAAACTGTACGATTGCTGAAGCCGAAGAGTTAATAGACTATGGAGGCCCGGAGTTTGTACATTTCTATGTAGACACACCGTTACATGAAGTGTTGTTTGGCTTGAACAATGTTTCTTCAAAGGTTCTTCATAATGAACGACACAACACTGTCAAACTTTGGCAAGAATTCTTCAAGTGTTACAGTAAAATACCGGACGAAGATGACGTTAGTTTTGAGTAGAGCTGTGTGCTACAACTGAAAACAAAAACTTTGGCAAGAATTCTTCAAGTGTTACAGTAAAATACCGGACGAAGATGACGTTAGTTTTGAGTAGAGCTGTGTGCTACAACTGAAAACAACGTAAACATTTTAGAAAAGTTTTGTGTTATTTTCAAAAGGAGGATGTTGAAATTGCCTTGTAAATGTTGATGGTTTACAGTGTTACATTTTGAATGCAACCAAAACAATCTTTAACATAAAACTGATAAGTTTGTGAGTAATCTTAATTCTACATAATATTAAACACAACGTTGGTTGTTAAACGCTCTAAAATCTCAACTTTTCATCAAAAGTTATATTATTTTAGGATGTGTCATGTGATAAAAACAATTCTCTTTGCTCTCCTTACATTTTATCTCTCAAATGTGTCATTCAGCGATTCTGTTTCAAATGATGAGCTAAACGAACTTTGTTTGAAGATTAACAAAACCGATTTCAAAATTAAAGAGCTCTATCACCTTCTTCCACCAAGGGAGGGCAACAAAATGTTAAAATATTTACAAGAATATGAAGATCTATTTTCTAAACTGACAAACTACGTTCTTTCAAACAACTCAATCACACAGGAATCGTGTCAGTATATTCTGCGTCCAGGAGCATCGAGGTATTTTTACGCGCTTTACGACGACGAGCTGCTGAAATACTATTTCAAATGGACTGCTCCTTACGACAAAAACAAAGGGAAATATGAAGAAATGCTGGATTTCAGAGTGAAAACTCTCAACCTATGGAACCAGCTGCACGACTATTTAGGATTAAGTTATTTTAATTTTTATATGAGTTAAACATTTTGTAGTTTGTTAGTTATTTTTTTATTTTATCCATTAATTTTGTAACACATTCACTACCAGGTCATACAAGAGTCCTCACACAGAGGAGTGTGACGGCTGGTAGGCAACGTGTAAAAATAAACACTGTACAAAGACTTTGCTTACAGTTTGAATAAGGTTTCAGTTTCAAGTACCTATTCTGTTGTGTATGAAAGCTAGCGTTTTGATATTTTTAAGAACCAATTTTAATGTGCAAATATATGAAAATAAGAAAATAAGTCGTTCTGGGACTTTTTTATGTACCACATCTACTCTAACTCATAATGTTAAAATTGACGATAAATAAGTTACAGTAATAAAGTTTACAATGGGCTCAATTTCGACCAGATAAAGATTGTGTCAGTTAGGATAATGTGTGAGAGGTATGAGGGATAGGCTTTAACAGCATTGAGAGTCACACCGCTAGACGCTAGTTGAGTTGAATTGATCCAACTGCAATTGATTTTTGAGATTATTTATAAAAAGATAACAAAACTGAGGATGGTGGGTGAAGGATCAAGAATCAAGAGTTTTGTTGCCACTGACCTTTCTTTGTACAAAGGAATAGACACAGTCAAAACACGGGAGTTCTTGTACTCATGGTCATCCTACTCAATGCATGTCAGAATTTGGCCCGATAGAAGACAAACAGAATAAATAGATTCTTAGCTTTAGAAATTAGTTAAAATATAATCCCTTGTACTGTACTGCTAAGTTATAATGCAAATAAACTCTTGTTTACTCTCATTTCAATTTTCAAAATTAGGTTTGATTCATTACAGGACAAGTATTCTTATTAATTAGTGTTGACTAGAAATTATGTTATAAATACTTTGCAATAATACCATGTTGCAAAAACCGATTCTTTTCTATCATTATACAGCCTTATTCAATAATACTGAACTAAACCTCTCAATTACGTTGAAGGCATATTGAAAGACTTTAGTGTCTTCACATGTTTACATAACAATAAATATCCTAAACACTCTCTGATAACTGAGTCAATCAAATCACCACAATCTGATTATGTGACACAGTTTGTTGTAACACCTAACATGCGTTCCCTCGCACTTGTGTGCTCCATTTTAGTGTTCTCCGCCAACGCAGCTCCGTTCATCGGCAAGTTGAGCAATGTCGGCAACGCTGTGCGCAACATTGGAGCCAGTTTGTTCAACAAGTTGTCCGGAGGTCAAGTTCCCCCGTTACCACCGGCTGTTGCCGAGGGAGATCTTCTACGACAACTCGAGTTTATGAACAAGATGTTGAAGCAAGTCCGAGGTAAAACGATTGTTGAATCTCCAGAATAGATTTTTTAGAACCACGATAGTTTTAGAGTACAGTATAAGGCTTATGTTAAGGATAAGTTTCGTGAACTTGGTGTTTTAACAGTGAAGTAATATGTATAAATGTATTATATAACACAAAATTAACCAAATTGCTGGGCTATAATCATACTTGCACGAAAATAATTAGAAATCGGAAGTACACTAATTTGAATTTTACAAGGAAAAGACCACTTGGGTGCAAGAAATTGTAATAGATTGCCAGAAAGGTTTGAAAAATGAGAGTAACATAAGACAAAATTTAGGGTGCATGATGCTTAAAGGTATTTGTGTTTGAGAACACAACTCGATATTTTATTAAATATCAAGACTACTCAAATGGTCTAATGGAAGAGTGCGGGGCTTCAGTCTCTGTGGTCCCAGAATCAAATTCCGCCAGTACTATGGTTTTTGGCTATAACCTAGCATCCTAGGATTTGAAGGTAGGACAAAAAATTTAATTTTACTATTTATAAATAAGCTCTGTCATTCATTGTACATTTCGCTAAGAATAATTTGATTTGATTCAAGGTTTTGTGATGAGCCCTTCACCGCTGATCAGAGAAAAGATGCGGCCGTACTTGCAAACTCTGGTGGACCAAGTGATTCCGCAATTCGAGCAGTTGCAGTTCACCAACGAGGAGTTGCAGCACATTTACAAGTTGAGGCCGGAAGACATAGTAAAGTTTCGCGCTTTGTTGGTCGATACAATCGATGAACTGAAGATGATGAGATCATCCATGAATAAGGAACCAAAGCCTAACTGCTAGGGCTGGTTTCTGATCAGGTTTTGTATATAAACACATTTTGTGATTTGAAATTTTTGTTCACAAAAGTTTAAATGAATTTGTACAAATGTTCAGTTTTGTTATTAAAACATGACTACTTTTAAAAACTAGTTTAGTCATTATGCTGAATTTTATATGCCTTTTTATACATCTATATTAAAAATTATTGGTTTTTCTTTCCTAAATCGGTTTGGCTCTTCTAGCCGGCCGATTTTCATAATTTTGGTCTTAAATTAAAGTTATGCAAGCACAGATTTGCCATCAAGCATCATTATTCATTTATCTTCTTTATAACTCGACCAAAAAACATAAATTTTATGTTTTTTTATTTTTACTTTATTAACTATGTATTTCAGCAGTTATAATTACACTATCCTTTGAGTTTTGGTCTAAGAACCTTCAGTGACATACCAGCTTTCATTAGAGCTATTGATTATTACTATCTGTACAGAAGATGGCAAAGAAGTTACAAACAGGTAGAATAAATCTAATTGTTTAATCTTTCACTGTATTTTTAGAAGTTTTTAGAATCTTGTAAATTGCAATACCTTAAGTGACAATATAGCTTGTTGCCAATGATCCAAGATACGGTACGAAATAAATAACGAAAATACTGTAGTATAAAAATCAAGTCTCTTTCATTGAGATATTCTGTTAGTAATTTAAGAACGCTTGCAGGGATAGAGAGAAATCAAGGTTATAAATGTCGTTGAACTTCTAAAGAATATTTAAATTCATCAACACTTAGTGTACATTGAAGCTCTTAGGTTTTAAACAATTTTGGTTTCTTGGGAAAATTGAGAATGTAAATCTTCAATACAGTATATTGTTTGTTCATTAACTCCGAAACATTTATTTTTATATAAGTTTTTTTGTTGTATCAGGCACTATATCAGCAAGATCAGATTTGTCTTGTAACAATAACACAGTTGAAAACTGATTGTTGAGCTATTACACTGAATCATAAAGATTATAATTTATCTGATCGTACAACCTCCTAATGGGTTCAAATTTGTCATTAAAGTAAATAACTACCAACGACATTTTTATGTAATTACTGCAAAATAAAATTCAGCAATGTAAACTCTATTCACTGAATATGACTGTAAAATAAATCTTACAAAACGTTTCAGTTCATTACACACAATCAACATGATCAAAATATTAACAACCTAAACTTGATAACAAATTCCGTATCCAACTTCAATATGAAGGTAATCCTACTTAGTGTGTCCACTCTAATACTCGGACTAGGATCACATGGACAATTCGACCCGCAGATTCGCATACTGGGCAATCTAGTTCTGGCGATCGGAAATCACTTGTTCGCGAGATTTACAGACACTGAAGTTCCGTCTGGTTACGAGAATGGAACTTTCTTCGAGCAAGTAAACTACATCCACACAATGCTACACAGAATGAGGGATTTGTTTGTAAAACCTCCAGAACATCTCAAGAGTCAGTTTAGAGACCTCACTCAGACTTTCATCTTCCAAGTGCAGTCGCAGGTGCCGAGTTTGGATATAGAAGATCAAGTTTTGAAAGAGAAGTTCGGCTTGACTGACGCGGATGTGAAAAACTTCCACGATATGGCCAAAGACTGCAAGACGTTTGTGGAACAAATCGTTGAGACGCGAGGAGAGGAGATTCCTGATAAATACTTGTAAATATTTCACTCGTCGTTTTGTTTTCCTGTTTATTGTACATATTTGAATTTTGATTTTCAGGATGATTCACATCACAGCTGGAAGTATTTTGTTTAAGCTATTTGCATTATTAAACCTTGCATGAATATATCTTTTATTAACTAATTAATTTGTCAATTGATTATCTATACTTATTTAATTCATTAATAATTTTAGATTATTAATTATCTCAGGGTTAATCTTTGACACAGACACTTGAGAAAGTTAATATTATAGATATATGCAGGATGAATGAAATAGTAGCTAGTAGCTGTGTTATCGCTGTTTCCATGAATGTATTGATTAATTATTTACCAATTATATTTTAAGACTAGCTGAATCTTTGGCAATGATTACTCAATGGAGGGAAAGGTAAAGTTTAAAAATGACACTTAGTTTCAAAAAAACCTTCAGTGAATCCTTTTATCCTTGCAGAGAAATATTCTACAGTATTTTGCATTTCGGATTTACTAAGTGTCCCCTCTGTAAGAAGTCATTATTGTTAGGCACCATTTTTCAACTTACGTTTGAAATTAAATTTTGAAACCAATTACCAGTTCCAAAAACAAATTAAAATCTAAGGACAGTATTAAAATAGTTTATTTATTATTATTCCTGCGTTAAAGGTTACTGTTTGGAAACAGAAATCTTGTAAACACATGTATTTTAATAGAAAGACAAAGGTAGAACAGATTCTTTGACCAGTGGAGGTTCTCTTTTAGTATTGAGTCTTATTAATTATTACACTTATTTTTATCACCCCAAAACTTAGCAGGAAAAATATTGCACTATAGGTAAATGCCTAAAGTATATTATTAAAAAAACGGCATAAAAAATTGTCTTAAATCCTGCTAGAGTTACGCAAATGTTTTAGTTGCCAAAAAAATACTCTTCATTTATTTAACATAAAAATTATATAAGTACAAAAATAATTTGTTCCTTAATAAATATAAATGGGCTATAAACCGAAATAGATGTTATATGTGTCTTATTTTTATTTAGAAAAGCAGACAATTCTCTAAACAATAAAATCACTGTGACAAAGGAGAAATTGGTTTGCGCTTTTGTCTTGTAGCCACTAACTTATTTTTTTGCTATCTTAAATTTGTTCACTATCTTGTTTACACATTCAATTAAATAGTCATTACACACCTAAACATAACTCATTATTTAATTTACATCCCATTTAGCGAAATTACAAGCAAACTATTAGACTAATCTGTGACGATGAATCACGTTAGCATGTTCTCCGGTTACTACATGTTAGGCTGCGTTTCCATAGTGTTCAGTGCTGTTCCCCACTGGCAAAGACAAATCCCGTACAACGACATCGCCCACCTTTACCACTCCATGTATCGGGAGATGTTCATACCTTTCAAGGAAACCAATCGGACAGCGGGAAATGTGATTTTAGACAAAATGGAGAAAGTTATGGAAGGGGTGAGAGAACTTCACCACCTAACGGACGTAACACCGGAACAGGAGTTTCACAAGAAGTATTTGATGCCGGTGAGGTTCATGATCCTACGAGGTAAGAAGCAATGGAACATGATAACTTATCGAGATCAAGAACTGATAGATAAGTACGGATGGAGCGATTCTGAACTTCAACGCTTCAGAGAAATCTACAGGGAGGTTATGGACCTAGTGAATGAAATGGAGGAGTTTTGTGCGGTTCGCCACATAGACCTGTCTGACAAAAGATAAAGCTTTGAAACGTTAAAAAAGTGTTTAAATTTTGTTCTGTTTTCAATTTAAAATTCAGGGAGAAATTCATTGAAGTTAGGGTATTGTGGTTTTAAGTTGTGCAAATACAAATCAAACGAGTCTAAGTGTTATGTGTAACATAAAAACTAAAACTATAGAATATATTTTTGTGCACACAGTAATTTAAATATGACAAGGATATTCTTATGGCAGTACAAATTTAGACTATGAGAAAGTAGAAAGAAGAACTTGAACTCTTTCAATGTGATCACTACAAACACAGATTTGTCCTATGCGTTGATTTCAATGTGTACCATTACTTAATTGCAGAAGGTAAGTGAAGTTTACGTTTGCTATTTATAACCAATGAGACAACTAGATCAGATAAAGTGGTCGAATGGACAAAACATCAGACAATTATGAAGGTGTAAAATGATTGTGTCAAATGTTTTACTGACTGGAATTATTCTCACAGCAGCAATGTTTGGAGCTCCAATCACATGTCAGAATATAGTGCGGAAAATCACAGATTTAAGCAAGTATCTAACATTGGACAGAACTATCACAAACTGCATTCATCAAACTGTTATTCATCGTAATTACCAACAAAGCAAAGAGTTCCTACAAATATTATCAAAAACAGTAGATAATTTGAGGTATGACATTTTAGAACCAATAACTCGGAACAATATACCAAATTCTCCAAACTATTTTGATATTTACAACAATTTAAACAATATTATTACCAATATACGGTCCATCCAGTGTAAAAAGAAGATTAAAAAGAAAGGCGTGATGAAGAAGATAAAGAAGTACATGACAACAGATGAACCACAAGCGCAGAAAGAGGAAAAGGAAGTGATGAAAAGTTATGAGGATTTTGACGGTTGGACGTATGAACATTTACAATTGATGAAGCAATATTATGCTGAAATACAACAGTTGCTGGGGGAAATACGGGAAATTTGTCCTTCTTGAATGGGAAAAAAGGAATGATAGAAATGTCAATATGAAAGTGAAAAAAACCTGAGTGTACAAATATTTAAAATATTATATAAGTTACAAAGCTTTGAAGCTTTATATGGTGGTTATTTTACTAGCCCTTTTATGATGTTAAAATATTGTTCCGCACAAAGTAAAAGACTCTTCACATTCTTTGGTCAATTATACTAACGGGTTTAATTGTAAACAAAAAGATAATACTTGCAATTTTTATTAGTGTTCAATCATTTTTTACTCGGCTGACTTAACAAACAAGGAATTATTTTTCCTCAACTGTTTGTTTAAAACCCTAAGGAAATATTATTTTCCTACAGTCACCTGACAAAGTGGCCTTCCTTGCACCGATTATAGTACAGAAAGCCTTACTTTGGAGCACAGTTTTTACTTGGCGCACACCAGTATTCCAACCAAACAACACAAAACAGTGTGCTTTTATTATGCATGTAATCCATCTAAGCTTGAAAATAGGTTGGCAGCACTTAAAGATAACCGCAGGGGGCTCACGCTTGCGTGGGTTCGTGGCCTGGGCGACCACGCGGACCCTAGCTCTCCCAGAGGGGAGGTAACTGCCCGGTGTCAGACCCGGCACTTCAGGTAGACCACAGTTATGGACGACTGGTAAGCGCCAGCCCCTTAGGGGGAGCCTCCAGTGACATTCCCTCCATTCAGGGTGGGGGGGGGGTGTTTAGCTCTCAGTGACGCCGTTAATTCCGCCTCTCCTCATCTACCTGTAACTGTGGTTGTGACTGAGTCCTACCTGTTGTGTTCGACTGACATTTTGTGAGGCATATCCTCGACTTTGGAAGTAGCCTCGTCCTGGGAGGTGAAATACCTAGCCCCCAGAGGGGAGGTAAATGCTCCGTGTTGGTATCGGCATTTTCAAGTTGGCCACAGACATGGTCGACTGGGCATCGGGTCCCAGTGACATTCCTTTATCCAGGATGGAGGGGTGTTTAGCTCTAGGAGAGATGGAAGTACATCATAATCTCTAACCTACCTGTGTCTGTGGTACTTTGGGCTTCGGCCTGCTTGTTGTGTGCGACCAGCATTCAGTGGGCAAATCCTCGACTTTGGAAGTAACCTTTCCTGGAGGTGAAAACGGGCAAGTACCCGCAGCTCACGGGGACACTCAAGGGCAACGTAACTTTCCGCAGTGTGAGGGCAACGGTTTGTAGGTACTTATGCAAACCTATCCCTGTCTCTGAGCACGGACGGTATGGTTATCTTGAGTGTGGGGGGTTCTTCCCGGAACCTCAATTGAGTCAAGGGTGTCGCCACCTCTGGTGGATAGGTTCATCCGGGTGGGTCCCACTTCTATACCTGCCTCCTTTTGGGAAACCCTGATGGCCTGGCAGTGATGTTGGGTCTGACGGGCAAACGAAGTAGATCGGGTGCTGGGTCCGAGCCCGCCAGGGGTATCTGGGGATCTATCGCTCTGGTTATCTCTGGTTTCCCAGCAATGGGTAAGGCCTCGATCGGGCAGCGGTGTAAATGGGAGGTTGGGGTTCCCCCCGTCAGCGTGCTGATGGTCCCCTTCCTCCTGGCTATTGATGGCGGGTTCTGCCTGTCAGGGATGAGATAGGTCCCGAGTGTTGCTTGCACTAAATGCGTCGGGGCGCTCTACTATGGACCTCTAGGTTCCGACCTAGTGGAACCCAGGTGGAGTGACGCTTAAACAAGCAGCCGGAATCCCTGGTTAGGATTGAGGGGCAACCCTCTTTCCGAAGGGTCTGCTTCGGCAGCCGGCGAGCCTGATGACCTTAAGTCATCCGCCCATGATGTGCTAAAGGTTGATGCGTAAGCTTCGGCCTACATCATGGGGCCCGGGTATGTCCTGAAGGATAGGTACCGGGTAAGCAGTCAGGGGGCTTCGGCTCTCATGACAACAAATGTAAAAAAAAAAAAAAAAAAAAAAGCACTTAAAGATACTACGACTATGATCAGCTGGTGCAGTTGTTTCCCATTTCGTTCAACGCTTGGATTCAACCTAATATAAAACGTGTGGTATACTGTTTAAAAGACTAATTATTTCTATGCTTTATAGTAACTGTAGGAAAAATTTAATGTGTAACACAAGTGGAAAGTGCTTTGCTGCTCTTGAGAAACTTTGCACACTAGATACACAAATAACTATTTAAAGACGCTTTTCAAGAAGGACATTTTAAGCGTAAAATATTAGCCTACATTTCAGAATTATTTAGGTTTAAATACAATTTATCAAAAGTGTACATTACTTGGTGTTAGTTTTATGTTAATCATGCAACAAAATTCCAATTGAACAATTAATTGTGATAAATTGAAGTGTAATGGTACCAAATATGTTAAGTATGACCTCATTAAAAGACAATGAATCCAATTTTCTTTTTATTGAAAATAAAGTATAATTTAAATAAATTAAACTCTAGACAAAATAATTAATGTTATAACACAAGTTTATGAACACTAATTATTCTATAAATAATTCCTTTCAAGTAATTTACAAGTTTGCATAACAACTCTGTAGTCCAAAATTAACTAATACTTGTTACAACAATCTGTAGATTATAAACTATTAAGAGATGTTATTTATATTATTAGTAGCCGTAACACTTTACAGTAGTTGCCTGAGTCAAGAAGGGCCGTTGTTTAATGCCGGAGTGAGTCACATGTTCAAAGCGCTCGCTGTCACAATATATGACGAACTTCACGGAAAGAATGTCTCAGTGCACGGAGATATTCTAACCAAAATCAGTTTTCTGAACGGAGGATTAAAACAATTGATGGCTTTTGCTGAGGATAAATCGCCGAAAGTGTTCGATAGCATAAAACCAGTGGTGAAGGAAATCATGGAATCTGGAAAACCAAAGTTTGAAAAAATAAAATTTAGTGATACGGACTTAGTGCAGAGGTTTGCATGGAATACAACGCAAATAGCGGAGTTCAGAAACTTGCATCAAGATATAGGAAATATGCTTAATAGACTTAAGGAAATTTGTAAAATACACAGGTTTGAGATTAAATGATACAGGTTTTATGTAGCCAGTAATTATAGAAATAAAATTATACATCAAGGTAAGGCGTTCTACAGCAAGTCATATATTGGTTAAAGTTAAAACATTAGGCTTTATACTGAGATAAATATCTGTGATCGCCCCCTGGTATAGTTCCAGACTCTTATCTCTATTTCCCGACTGCCTTGCAATCTGCCGACAGATGCTTTGGGGGTTCTTCCTTTGATAGGGGAAATCAACAATCATCCTCTTGTACAAAAATGGCATCCTCTACCAGAGTAAATTCCTCATTGCTCTACATGCTTTTGGTATATTCTTTAGCGAGACAACGGTATTCTCGGACAACGCACATATTCTGTGTGTACCATGACATGTAAAGAATATTATGTGCAAATAAATTATGTCTATGACTATGTCAAGCACAATAAGTTGCCATCTGTCCTTTTTAAGGGTTTTCTTTTCTCATCTGTTACTTGATTGCCTTTGCTGGAGTTTGCTGGGTTATTGTACTCCTGCTCTCCAGCTTTTTCCTTTAATCAACTTTCTTCCTAGCCTCGTTAAGTTCAGTACTATGATCCAGGAATTGAATGTTCAGTGAATCCCTGTTCCACTGAGCCCTACTCCACATGGATTGTCCTTTCCCAGGTTCTCCTGGCTGGCCATATCTGTACATGATTACTGTTCCCACAAAAAGCTAGGGATCTGGTCAACCTGGACAGGGCCCCATGTGCCTAGGCAAGTCTACTTACTGCAGGTAATGTTTGAGACACCATTCAAAAGGTCTGGTGCCATCAAACTCTCCAGAAGGTCCATATGATACCTTGGGTTGGTCTGTATCAGAACCAGAGAAAAGGGAGGTAGAAAGATGAGTAAAGAGATGATAGGTGAAGACAATCAATCCATGTTTTTGGAAGCTTAAGTAACACGGAATAATAAAACAGTCCCTGCTTAGATGAAGATTAGGGAGTCTTGGAGGCTATCTGAGATGGACATGCCACTGGGTGATGGGATCGCCAAACCCTACTCCGGCAATTAGGATTTTAAAACTTAAAATTTAAATGTGATCATGTTCCTCCTTCAGTATACAATTTAAACTCAATTACAAACTATTTCCCAAACGTTCGCATGTAGTATAATACATCATGTCATAAGTACAACAAGTACCATTTAAGACAACAGATTAAGTTATCTCGTCTTTACAAACAAATTACACTTATCTGCTTAAGTTTTAAATACAATATAGTGTTTATGTATTTCTTCTCGATAATTCTTTAATTTTTTTATATTTTTGATAGGTCCGTGTGACAGAACGCATGTTTATACAGTAAATTGAGTCATCTGGCCTAGCCTAATTTTAGATTTTAAACATAACATGACTTTTCTGTGATGTGTAGCTCAATTTAATGTTGCAAATTTATCAATGTAAATCATAATACGATGTCTATTGCAAATTTTTTAATTTTATTGAATGACTAATACATGTCTTATTTGTCTTACAGTTAAAGCATAACAGTTTTCTTGTTTTATGTGCTTGCTTGTCAGTGTTAACATATCATTGTAAAGTACCTCATAGGGGGTAAATAAGTGTAAGTTATTAATTTCATAAACATTTTAATCTCAATGTTCAACATCAAGTGTTTCCTTTCAATTGTACTAAGTCTACATACTTTATGCTATAGTGATACAAGAAATGATACAGTAAATCTAGACGACGAGTTAATTGAATCAGCTCTCAAACCGATCAAACCGATTTTTGACGAACTCGATCTAAAAGACGAGTTTCCACACCTACAAGAAAGTATCAAGGAAAAGATTGCAAAAGAAGGAAATAAAACTGAAAATATACAATACTACATGAAGTACTTTTACGATAAAGTCAACGCAGTTTACGAAATGTTTAAAAATCCGGAGTTTATCACAGCAGAAACCGTGAAACTGACTGAAAAGATTTTGGAACAAGTTAGGCCTTGGTTTGATCAAAACAATTTTGATGATGCGACTTTGAGAGAACTTTTCAATCTTTCTGAAGATGAAGTGGAGGACTACCATGAGATGTATGCAAGTTCTAAAATACTCTTGGGAATGATTGAGAGGATGCTGAAGAAGCAGAGTAAAAACTTATAAAAAGTGGGAGAAATATCTTGTGATTACACCCACATTTTAAAAGTTAAACAATCCAAGAGAAATTTTTGGAGATGAATTTCATTTGCAGTTGAGACGGTAAATAATTTTCAGAATCCTTAACAATTTACCAAGACGATTCCAATGTGTCAGAGATATTTCTAATTATTGCTTGAGTCTCATTCATAATTTCTTTGTACCTTACAATCTGATCATTCGTCAGTTTAAACACATTGGCCAGCTTCGCATCGTTTAACTTAACCTTGTCAAACTCATAATCTATTTCAAAAGCCGCCGCTTTTATGTCTACTTCTACGTCTGCGTTTTTTATTGAAGGATTTTTCAAAACCCGGTCAACCTGCTTCACGAGAATGTTCAAAAAATTGACCATATCGACCAAAGTCCTGTTGGATTTCGGAGGCACACCGCTCGCTCTTTCCAAAATAGTCTCTACTGTGTCGGCGAAAAAGTCTTTGATCCCTTGTAGTTTGGCTGTGTACTGCAGAGGGAAACACACACTAAACAAAGCCACGCCTGTTACAAACAACACTTGATTCAACATAGTGTTTGTCAACTGTATCAGATCAAGTAAGAAATGATTACACACTGAAAAACAAACTTGAGTTACCTTGTTTTAATTACGTTTATCAAAATGTACTTGTTTATGATAAGGGAAGTTATATGTTGGATGGTTACAGACTGACTTGATGTTACAATGTTTATTAGTCCCTGTTACTTCTAGGAAACCAGTACTTTAAATACAAATTTATGAAGTTATAAAATGGTTATACACAAATTAATATTCCAAATTGAAACATTACATTAGTTTTACTCATTGATATTAAACTTTTGGTTGCTTATATTTGGATTGGCTAGGTGTACATATATTAAAGTTAGATTATGCCGTTTAACAGTTATCAAAATAAAGTATTACTAATAAATTAATTTACTATTTTTTTTAATTGATCTATTTTTACTATGCCAGAACAGTGTCACACTATTTCATACAAAATATAATACAAAATATATACTATTTCCTTAAATGTCTGGATCTAGGCATTTGTAAAATCAGCTGATTTTAACCTATCCAGACCAGTCTGCTGAGGAAAGAGGTTTTTCTCAACGTTTGGGAAGGTGTTGTACCTTCAAGGTAACTCATGAATAAATGAATAAAAAAATAATTAAGTGGAGTGAAATACTGTTTGAAGTGAACCAGCAATAATCCTCAAGAAGACCAGAAAACACTTTGCTAAACAGTTTTACTGGGACTAAAATAACGGACATTGCATTTATTATTTAACAAAAAAATAGGACCGTGATAATGTCAGATAACTGAATGTCAGGGATTAAAAACACTTAAAGTGCACAAAACACTTTTGCAAAGATCTCACAATCGGAAACCGCCATTCCCACAATCGCCCATGACGATGACATTTCCGTATCCAGGAGATGATCATAATTTTGCCTTGATCGTGGAAGACCACACCTGTCAAAAGATGCCGGATTACTGGAGTGCCGGATCTTAGGGGGTCCACAGTACTAAATGAGCAAATTAAGCAAAGATTGAAATGAAATGAAAAAATAAAAAAATTAAAAATTAAATACCAAGGTACTGTGTTTGGATTGGACTGTTATAATTTTCTTAAGATTCACTCTATTTAGCCTACTTTAGCTTTCCTTCTAGGCAAGGATTTTTCCCCCAGCATATCTACAAACTTTTGAGAGGTTTAGACCGCTCCCCTTAAAAGGGTTTGTGATTATCCATACGAGACTGCACTGGCATGGATACTGAAAAAAGTAAAAGAAACACTTTCTAGAAACATTGTATAGTCCATTAGTAAGTAGAAAAATTCAAAAGTTTTATTGTTTAGTATGAAAAACTCCTATGGATTTTAAATTATAATTTACCAGCAATTAGAGCTAAATTTAAGTACTGGAGAAGTTGAAACATTGGCGTATTAACAAACAAAATCCTAACAATTAACTCAATTTTGCTGATAAAGTAGAAACTAAATAAAACTGAATTTTATTCAACCTTACTTTAATTAGAAAAATCTTTGCTCTCAAACCTAAGCAGAGAAGAAGATTCAAAAACAACATTAAACACTCTATCCTTGTTTGTTTAAAAAATGTAATGGTATAACTTCTTAACAGTCTCCTTCAATTTGAAATCTGTCCTCTAAATCAGCAAACATAGATTCCACTTCACTGTACATTTTACGGTAACCTGCAGCTTCGGTCTCCGTAAGATTAAAGGTTGTCTGTAAAACCTCTTTAGTATGGTCGACTCTCGTAAAATCTGGTTTCAGACTTTTCATTGTAATTCTAAATACTGACTTTAAATCGTCAGGAATATTCTGTCTGTTTGTTATCTCATAAAACTTTTTCAGATTGTCTTTCAGCAGCAGCATTCGTTCCAAAACGTTTAAATCTCTGTTCCCGTACTTTTTGTGGAATTCTGCTTTCACTTTTTGGAAGATAGGGTCGGATTCGTACTGTTTCATTATCAAATCCAATTCATTGTCAAGGTTGGTAGAATTTTCTTGACACACAGTTTGGGAAACAAACCACACTATCGAAGCTAAGACTATCTTCATTATAAATAAAATTCACTGACTATGGAACTTCAAAATAAAGGAGTTTATTTTGAATACAATACTGTATCATATTTTTACCCAAATGACAAGTAAGCAAATATTAAAATATATTTTTTTTTTGTTTTTAATGTCTTTAACCTTGATACAACAACCAACCGTAGTATTAGAATCCTAGGAGTAAAGGGTTTGGTTTACATATGGTTAAACTTCATTGATCATTGTTTTGAATGAACTAAAGTAGGCCTATGTAAACTAGTTATTGCAAATTAATGAGAATCAGTTTACACAAATGAAACGCAATACTTTCACCTAACTGGTAGCTGAAGTAGCATTAACAATTAATTTAGCTATCAGAAGAAATTTAATTGTTAAGTGTAAAAATATCTACTACGTTTTAAACACCGTGACAATCTAAATAAAATAGCATTTGAACAATGTGAACGCTAAAATGCTGAATATATTCTTGTTGTGTGTTTTTGTGTTATTTATTTCCGTAAGTTGTAAAGATTACAAGAGTGGAGAGGGGGAAAGTTGGCCGACGAGCGAGGACGAGTATATAACGGACAACGAAGGCGAACGTTCACTCCTAGAGAAGCTGGACTTGGTGAACACACACGTAAACAACTTGATTCATGCTTTTAACGGAACTACGATGTTCATCAATGACTTGGAGACCCTGTCAAACATGGCGGTAGAGATGAAAACAATTCACGACGAAATAAATGAGCTGAAATATTCCGACAGACAGATGAAAATTAGATTTGGCATGACGGACGATGAAGTGCAAAAAGCTAGAAAACTCTATTCCGATACAATCCTTCGAATGGTGAAGCTAAAGGATATGTTGGATTCCATGAAAATAGTCGATCCAGAATAGTGAAATAGTGTTAAGAGGTGATAGGTTTCATGTTTAAAAAAATTTTTTTTTTAAATAAGCAAAATAACTCAAACTATTTATTTGTTTGTGTGGATTTGGATGAATAATTTTACAATTTACCTTGGTAATCTGTTTTCAAAAATCACTGATTTGACCAGATGACATATGTGGATCAAGTAAAATAATAGTCTAACGTGAACCAACAAAAACTGTTTGAAATTTGTAAAATAATTTTTTAAGACAGTAAAAGGTTTTTACAGATAAAAATTAAATTCTGAATACATATCTTGCACATTGTCAAAGAAAAACAATATAGTTGGTTACTCTAGCTAAAAAAAATCATAAATTACGATCTAAATACAAATTTGACAATGTTTTTTTTTAAATCCATACAAATATTGTTCTAAAAAGGGTTTGTTAATATAACTAGTTATAAAAAGACTACAAGAGGAACTTGTTTGGCTATTAATGTACATAATGTGTTTTAAGTCTATTTATATCCATTCATTGCACAATCAAGAATATGAAACAATCACAGTTTCGAAACAAACTGCTCTAAATTTACAACCATTAGTAACTAATACTTTTTTCTACCAAAGCTAATGCAAACACTTTGACGAATAACACAAAAATGTTATACTTATTCTGTACAACACTCGTGATTCAGTTTGTATTCTATTTCAAAACAAATGGTTTTATTCATGACCTGAGACCCGAGCAGTTTAGTTCTCTCTCGGTCAATAGCAGTTCTGAAGAAGTGATTCCACCTTTCATGGTAAACGGGACCGCTTTGCTAGGCGAACTTACGTTGATTAACACTCACGTACATAAACTAATCGACTACCTCAATGACACTAGGAACAACGAGGAATCTTACACCATGAAGGTAGCTCAAGTTCACGGAGAAATGATGAGTTTGTACGACAGTTTGGCCGATCTTCCAGTCGACGAGAACTACATGAAAACCAACCTGAGCATGACGAACAGTGAGATTGAAAAGGCTAATGATCTGTATTACAAATCTATAGGATACATCCACAACTTCAATAAAATGCTGGACAACTGAATGCTGGATGGAAATACAGTGAGTTATTGTTATTCACCTTTTACGATGCAAGATTTTACATTTTAGGTGCACTGAATAACATTCAAGATTATAAACTTTATGATTTAATTTAAGTTCTTGATAAAACTGTGATATTACACTTTATTACTCTTAAGACTGATATTAAATTAGCATTGAAAATTAGTCCAATGTTCTAAAGTAGGGGTTTTTGACATAAATCTAATTGATTGACTTGGACATTATAAGAGAGACCAAACATTTTTTAGGATGAGTAAAAATTAGTTGATCATGTGTATGGAATATGGAAAATTAAGTCTATAAACTAAATAATTTGTGCTGCCGTGAAAAAAATGGATCAATGTCATATTAAGATTAGGTACCCGAGAAGAAACTTTTTATAGTTATGACATACATATTGTCAAGTATGAAGCCTGTTTTGGGATTTGAGTGTGGTGAGGTCAACTAAAGTTGTTATTGTGTGCTTTACTGTTTTGAAAAGTATACCTACTTGTTGTATTACTGGACCAGCAACGGGTAAAAATCATTAAATTTACTCCTATCAGTTTAAAGTTGGAAAAATAACCATAAAAAGTAAATTTATAAAGCACTCTTCATTCGCCAGACCCTTAATACCTTAAAATTGGGGAGCGAGCTGGCGTAGTGGCTAGAGCGCGGGACTTCGGTCCGTGAGGTCCCGGGTTCGATCCCCGCCAAGTCACCAATGGATTTTATCTAAGTGATAATGCCGCAACCCCTAGGTCGAGCCTGAAGTAATGTGAAAAACAATCCCAGGCTCGTGCCTAGCGTCCTAGGACAAAAAAAAAAAAAAAAAAAAAAAATACCTTAAAATTGTCTTCATCTGATCTATAAATATTATGTTTAAAGGGAGTTGGGAGTTTGTTTGATCTATGGTTTGGGTATATACGTCAGTTGATAAATCTGTTAGTTATTTTCTGGAGATACATTTCCTTAGCGTCTAATCTGTATTATTAACATTTCTAGTTATCCAACTGTGGAGAAATAAACATTGAAATCAAACGGTTTGTCTCAAAATAAAAATACTTCACCAAATCTATTTCATCGTCAGACATTTTTAACTTCACCTTCAGATCAACTTCGTCAAACTGATGTTTACGAAGATTTTTCTGGATTTCAAACATCTGTCCAGCTATTGGCAACATTTGATTGGTGAATGAGTCATCATCGATTAGTTTTGTGCTGTTTATAACATCAAGAAGACTACACATTCTAGAATGTAGCTGGCGTAATTCATTGATCAGTTTTGTTCCGTTTGTTTGAATCGTATTGTTTCCAAATGAAGTAGGCTGTTTAAGATTGCTTTTGTCTGGTTCAACGTAAATACAAAATATGAATGTATTGTACATTAAAATAACATTTAAAATGTAAATTACATAACAACTGTTCATTATTTAGCAGTTAAAACTAAATTATAATACTGTATGTAGATTTTCAAGTGATCAATGATATTTCACTTCTAAAAATACAATTGGTTTGATATATTAGTATTTAGTTTATGTCACACTTCATAGTATTTTTAGTTATAAAACAGCTAAGTTTTTTTGTAAAATAAAATAAAATAAGAAGCTTTTTTATCTCCAACAATATAAGATGGCAAGATATAAAAATCAAACTAGACTATAAAACAGCCACTTAAATTGCTAAATTAGTTTTATATAACACAATGAAAAATTTTACACGTTAAAAACCCTTGTATCATGTTATTGTAGCACTGAAGAGTGACTTCTACATAAAATGATTCTGGCGTTTATCTTTTTCCAATTTATTTACCCCAGCAAGGGAATATTTTCAGTTCCGAAACACCACGAGACACCTTATGTTGACGAAAAATATACAACACCATTTGAGAAAAACTCAACAAATGGCACGCTTTTGGAAAAGATTACTTATCTAAATAAATTGGCACACAAACTTGTGAACAAATTGACTATTGACATTGAAAACTGCACCAGCAAGGAGTTTGTGGGATTTCAAGATGATTTGGACTTGCTTCATAACAAATTAGAGGAATTCCATTTTATCGAGTCAAACAAAACGGAGAATTCCGTCTGGTCGAACAAAACAGCAAGTCTTTATCTTGATACAATTAATACTGTGATTAAGTTTAATGAGATAGTCACCAGACTCATTTGATTTAAGGTTGAAAAATATTTTCTTTAAGTTAACTCAAAGTTTAAAGACCAATTGAGTAAAAAATGTGAAATTCTGTTAACCAATATAGACCGAAATAAAAATTAAAGAATGTTTACAACTTAACTCTGGAACCAAGGTCATTTGTACTTGAAAAGTTACTATAGTTATACTACTAATATACAAAAATCAAATATTTTTATTATTACTAGAGTCAAATAAAATAATTGAATTCTAAATTATCTATACCATATGATAGCCTATAATTCAAAGAATTCGCTAAATTAATTAACAAGTACATGTTTCTTGGGAGCTATCAATGATTTATCAACAAGTTATTAATTTGTGTGGACCAACACATGACAAAGTGCAATTTTAACATGTATACACTGTTGCGAGTATTGATAGGAGTCCTCTGTGTTCAAATAGTTTTAACAAAAAAAGACAGCAAGACGAGTGAAAAAATAGCAGAGTTGGACGATACTATCTGCAATGGAATCAAAGAACCTATGAAAGGTGGTGCTAAAAACCTACTTAGTGACGTAAAACTGTTTAACACTCTTTTCCGTAAAGTCGCTAAAGCTGTGTTTGCAACTAAAGACCAAGAACTGAACCATAAGAAAGCAGAAGTGGCAGAGATTGTCGTCAAATACCATCCACACTTTCTAAGAATTCTCATCGATGAAGACAAATTGAAAAGCGAAGGAGAATGGGAAGAGAATGACATAAAGAATTTGAAAAGTTTGTTTATGGCCGCGAAAGATACCAGGAATAAACTTAGAACTGCTTTACAGAGTTTTAAAAAGACTCATGTGGGTTATATGAACTAAAACGTCAAAAACATTGGAAAAGTGCAAATGAAAATAATTATACCTTAGACTTATTTTGTTAAGAAATTCATAAAAAAAAATTCATTTAACATTCATAAATATGTTGTACTGAGATTGTTAATTCTGTTTGTTAACCTCAAGATGATTTGCATCATATAGCTATTATTGAAATGAGTTCTCTACTTAAGAGAAAGATCTACCCACCTGAGAAGAGAAACCTTTGAAAATTATTTGGAACATGTTGTATTCACTTCACCACTAAAAACTCCATTCTTAAAATAAAAATAAAAACTAGGAAGTATATTTTTATTTCAAACTTTGGATAAAACTTCCCACTTTGCTTCTTTTGGGGCAAACTTCTTGGAAATATTTAAGATAAAAATAGTTTACAATGCATATAATGGCACTGTTATACCAAAAAGAGGATCATTAAGTTTAAAATGCAACAATTAACTTTTGACACCCTTGTCTTGATGTACGTGTAATAAGGTGATTCCAATTGGGGTTCAGAGACCTACTGACCTATTCACAGGTTTAGCACTATATCCTTTTACTTAATATTAATAATCATCACAACCAAGTAAGTTTATAAACAACAATCAGGATTGCGTTTTGGAATATTAAAACAACACAACGTACATGTAAAACACACCAAGCAGGCTTCCGATTTCACAACAGCATGAGATATGTCTATGCAGTATAAAAAATTAATAGTGTTATAGGCAGATAAGCTTTAGTTATCAAAGACATCTCCTATATCCCTAAAACTATGATTGACACCCCACAACTATGTAGTTTCTAATAATAACACGCAAGCATTAATATCTCTGAATAAAAATAAAAATATATATTTATTATCAAAATGGCAGTGGTTTTTTCGTCGAATATTTCACATACAGATTATATTTATACTTCCTAAATAATTCGGCACGTACCCTCTCCACCTCAGCAATAAGTTCATCGAGCAAATCTAGTTCATCGTCCGTCCACCCGTAGTCGCGTCTCAACACTGGCACTATCTCGTCCAAATCCAACAACAAAAACTTCGGTCTTCCTTGGTCGAACAATGCATCAGTGATCCGAATCGCTCTCCTTTTCTGTTTATCGATACGCAGTTCCCGCAACCGTCTCAAATACTTGAGGAAGTGTTGAATCTTTGCGATGACATTTTGAGCTTCCCCGCTCCTGGGGCGGCGGAAATAATTGTAAATGTAACGATCGGAAACCAACAGCTCCGTTCCTAACCTCTCATACATTGCAACGGTTAATCCAAACATTAAAAATAAAAATACTATCTTCATTTCTGTTGATCATTTCTACACAGATGTTGGCAAATGAATCATTTGCCTGAACACAATAACGGTTGAATCCACTATTTACGTCATATACACGTGCGGTTATAATTAACGTAAGATCAGAAGAATCGTTAAATATCAATGGGTGAGATAGTTAACTCACTTGACGAACACTCATAATCAGTGATATTTAATCTTTTTATATAATAACGGATCAACTCTTACTGTATACAGATATACTAGAGAATATACTTAGGAAAAAGAAGAAATATTAGTATAAGTGTTGCTTGTTCTTTTACATTATTAATAAAAAAAATTAAAAATGGAAATATTATGAAAATTGTTATAAGTTTCTTATTAAACACACATAAAAGCACATAAACCTAGTGATAATCAATACAATATACTTACTGACTTTTTTGTTTTTTAATCAATAGTAATTTAATCAGTCCTAAAACAATACACTATTGTAATTGACATTGTCATCATTATTGTAAAAAGATATACTGCAATGCTTATATACTTACTAAAATTAGACATGAAAAATTATTTGAATACTTAGAGTATGCCGTTAATTCAGTATTAAACAGGTTTAAAATAGGCAAAGTTAACATACTTAAACTATGAATGACAAAGGGTCCGAGTTAAAAAAGGCTAATGGTTATCACAGGTGTAATGGACTGATCATAATAAAACTTTAACATGAAAAATTGCACAAGTGACAATGAAATAAATCCAAAAGAATATTTCATTTTCATAATTGAATGAAAAAATTAGGTCGGTAAGGTTGGATAGGGTAGTTACTAATTAGCTATTAATAGCACAGATAATTAAGGTGCAGAGGAAACATTCAATGGTAGCCTACACTTAAGTGGTGTCTAGGGCAAAGTCCAACACCCCCCTCCCTTGTCCACTAAAACGCTTACGGTGGAGGAAGACCCTGTGCCAAGTGTGATGGAAATTTCCGCACAATGCTTACAAATTAAAAATAAAAAAACCAAAAACAGAAACAGAAAAAAAATTAAAAATGGTTATCTTCACAAATAAGAACTAAAAAATACAGTAAATCCAAGGGCACAAATGAAACCAAATTGTTATTATTCAGACATATTTATTTCATCAAGAATAAAAACAATAAAAACCATTTAAAAATCTTCTTATTTATAAGTTCAATTTTCTAAAATCATGAATTTTTACACAAAATTTTCCACAGTGACTTACAACAAAAATTAATACAAAAAATTACAAACATAAAGAATTAAAACCAACTTAAATGATTCAACACATCACATATTTCTTGTTTTTCATTCAACGTATAAGGGAAAATGAAAACAATGATACCAAATTGTCATCATTTAAGCATATTTATTTCTTCAGGATTAAAAGCGTTTATATTCATAGGTAAAATGTTTAGGTTTGTGTTCTCATTACCTGATTTTTCTCAAATAATGAAAAATATTACACTTAAAGAGTTAATAACATCAAAAAAATATGACAGGTGAGTCGACACATCAAAGATGTCGTAGGTTTAGTATCCTCCTCTTCCTCTGAACCCTCCTCGGAATCCACCGCCTCCTCGATAACCACCGCCATCATTGCCTGTTGAATAAACCCGTATTTTAGATTATGTCAAAACAGTAACAATAACAGATGTGGACAAAACAGAAACAACAAAAGTAAATGACAAAACAAAAAATACTTGATGCAACTACCTTCAACAATAACAGCTACAACATAAAGCTGGTTGGTAAAGGGTTGATTGCCTAGACCAATACTGCAGTGAAGTAAATAAAATATAGTGATGGTAAAATGTTAAAGTATAGTTCTAGATACGATTCCTAAACTTGAAATCCTAAATCTGCAATTAAACTAAAATGTACATGAAATATTAAAGAATCTATGTTCAAATCGATACTCACTATTATTTACTGAATAAGGGCCAAAACATGTTGCTTTGTTAAAAGAAATAAAATTATACTAAATGTTTACAGATTTGATTTATTTGTTAGCCTAGTAAAAAAATAAGACAATTTATTACAATGTTGTGAAAATACTTGTGAGCAGAATTAACTATCTGGGTTGCCGAAACGTTTTATTTCTTGCCTTCAAATCCAAAGGTCGCTGGTTTGATTCCAAGCGAGATCGTTACCTGACTCAGATGCCTTTTGTCTATCATTTAGTGAAGCTATCTAAAAAGGTTATGTTAGATGGTAACATGACCATGGTTCGGACCGTTCCTTACAAAATACATTTAAAAAAATGCCATTAGCGTAAATAACACACAAAAACAAAATCTGGTTTGATTACTTACTTTATAGTTTTTCTATGGCTTTGTAACATTATCTTGACAGTTTTTCCTATTCGTCTCACTTAACTCTTGTGTTAACATGCAGTTTTAACTATTAACTAATTCTATTGTTTCAGGGTTACATGTTGGTTTACGGCATCCTGCTCTGAAGACCACGAAGTAGAGTGAAATTGTGGAAGACTTATTTCCTGAGTTCAAACTAGTAACTGTTGACAAAGTTAATGCTACAAGAAATGTTATATAAAATAGCTTAGTTTTAAAATAGTAACTGTTGACAAAGTTAATGCTACAAGATGTTATATAAAATAGCTTAGTTTTAAAGCGATAAAGCCAATAACCGAGTTCTTTTTACAACCTTCAAAGATTTTAAAAAAAGCAAACCAACTTTATATATGACGATTTACAGTGTTTGTTTGATTACACTTAACCTAAAATAATATACAAGTAAGCCTACAGAGAGTCACTGTTTAGAGGCCTAACAAGCTCATAAGTTGGCAGCCCTGCTTCCTTTACATTATTACCAATCAGCTGATGTACATTGTTGCATTCAATTTGTTTATTAACGGCATAAACCAGTTTACAATAATATAGACTTAAATTAGTACTTTACAGTTAACAAGATAACAGTTACAGCAAACAGGCACCATTACACAGGCAGGATTACATTTAGCAGCAAGCAGGTACAGTACAATATAAACAAACCATTTTGACAATTAATTATTGCAGTATTTAAAATCTATAAATACAAATCTGAGCAAAATAGGAAGAGTGATATGAAGGGTGACAAAAGAACAAAAAAAAGAAGAACAAACTGCCTAAATAATCCTAAAAGTAATGAGCCAATCTATTAATAACTGCATTATTGTCTAAAAGGTTTTTGTTAATATTTATTGTTAATAAGGTTTAACCTAGTGTTTTTACAAGCTCACAGAGTATGTATTACAGAATAATACATCAAAAACTAAAAGTATATGATTTGTTTTGTGTCCAGAAGGGTTTGCAATTAGGTTTCCAGAAGATTGCAGTACCTAAAAAGTTACCTGAGACAGCACAGGTTGTAAAAAAATGTAAAGATCCAGAATACGATACTTATTTTTTCATGGGCACCAATTATTATTCTTAAAACGTTATTGTCTAATTTGCAATAAATTCCAAACCCCCTTATTCAAGTAAAGAAAAGCCAAAAATTAACAATGTAGTTTATATCAGCTGATCGGTAATGAAGTAAGGAAGCAGGAGGGCTGCCTTATAACTTATAAGCTTGTTTTGCTCCCAAACAGGGACTTTATACATGTAATTTGGGTTGCATGAAAAAAAAAACTCTGTATATTTGTAGACTGACCTCTGAAACCCCAGCCCATTCCTCCGCGACCTCTAAAGCCTCCTCCAAAGTCACCTCTGCCTCGCCACCCCCTGTCACCTCCACCTCCACCTCCACGAAACATCTTGTTTGGAGGTCCTCCGTCATATCCTCCTCTCCCACCAAACTCTCGGGGCGGTCGTCTGCTTTGGAACCTGTAACAACATGTCACTGTTAATGTGAGGTCTATGTGTTAGCTATCATTTCAGCCTCTGGATTGCTTATATAATCAAATAAATAGTAAAGTCTTACCTTAGCAATCCTTATTATGGTGGTCCGATATTAATTTCAAACCCAGAGGTTCATCATCAGTCGGAAGTTTAGGTAGACCAAATGTTTGTTATAAAATCCACCCGATGGGTTTTGTAGAAATGTTGACATTTAACACGAAGACACACATTACAGTTGACATAAATAATATTCGTAGTTTAGGGATAAAAACCATGGTTTTATAAATTATTATTCTATGTGTTAGCACGATCAGTGATTTAATTCTTCCTTTTATAGAATTAAAAATACCCACAGTAAATTAGGTGTGAATATTATTTGACCTTGAAATAGTCCGTGATTTTCTGCTGAACATTTTTGTCCATCAAATTATTGTTTTTTTTTTTTTATAAAACAATTACTGTACCTGCTTGCTAAGCACACTGGAAATAATCAACAAACTATTTAAAAATTAGGTCTACTAGCTCAACTCAGTAGTGCACACAGTAAAATATAAACAGACAAATCGCAAGAGCGTTTGAGTCGTGGAGACTAGCACAAGCAACTGCATCAGTAAGTCTGCTTCTGCCGTGGAAATTATGTTTTGATATTGGTTTCTGAGAAGAGTACGGATAAAAAGAGGACCAATAAAACTGAGGCTAGTTATCACGGGTTCTACTGTAAACGTTTTAGTGAGGATAAACGACACAAACACAGCTCTACATACCCTGACAGCCCTATCTGCTCCATGTTATGTCGTCCAGCGTTGAGTTTACACAATTGTCGGATAACATTCATCACTTTCTCCTCCAGCGGTGTCGGCTCTGCGATCAGTTCCGGCTCCTTGCTAGCTCGCACCACCAGGCTCTCCATGGCCGGCCGCAGTGCGACAATGGCAGCTGCCACACGAGGGTCCATCTTCAGGTTGATCCTGTAACAAATTCAGATAAGTTTAAGAAACAGTAAAGGTATGAAAACCAATTTTGGAAGGTACGATTTGATGATGAGAAAGTAGTCTTTAGGTATAAAAACAACTTTCTCTTCAACTGATACCTATTTGAAAATGCTGTCAGTGACAAAGAACAATTCTAATTTTTTATGAGTAAATGATGCCAGATTGGAATATTTCCCATTCAGGTAAGCCTGCTATTCTCACATAAGTCCTAATTATTGTAAATTGATATTTCATAAAGTAACACTTCTCAAGGCAAAGCACAAATCTACATGTTAAAGAATCCTTTTTTTTAAGGAGAAAGCAAAATCCAGATTTTTATTCCTCTTTGTATCTATGCTAGCTTTACTCAAACTTAAACACCAGTAAGTGGTAAAATAGAATATCAACACAATTTACCATTGGACAGAGATTTACGTAACAAACTCACCATCCGTCAAGGCGAATCACTCCTTCCAAGTAGTCGACTTTCCGCGACCCAAACAGCAACAAATGAATCGGAGTCACCATGGTGGTCTGTTTACAGCTGACTGCTCTTGTTCGCACTTTCTCTCCAAACACAAAGAACGGAGAGGGGAATGTTTGTGGCAAATTGCTGCAGTTCACCGACTGTTTGTGGATCAAGGCCGCTTTAGATTCCATGGTCAACACTTTCCTTTTCTCCTTGTGGAAGCAGACGTTTGGATACAGCCCCATAGCGAGTAGTGCGACGACCATGTCAAGTTTAGCATCCAGCCCGTTGAAGTTGTACGCCTGTGGAATCATGGCTTCTTCAGGGAACCCAGTAGAAACTAGAAGATCCCTGAGTTGATTCTTCGCTTCCCACGTCACTCTGAGAGTGGGTATGGACAGTTGTTTGTGTTCGCAAAAATTTGCTTCGGCTTGAGGTCCGTTCGTCCGAACATCCTCCCATGCTTGGAAAGCGTTTAACATTGCGACATGGTCCGAATAACGAGTCCCTGCAAACGCTCTTTGTTGATAGCTGAGTCTCCGATCAGTGACAAATACTTCAGGCATTGTGGAACTGTTGGCAGCAATAGTCGCAAGTGCGTCGCCACAGAAGAACATCACTCCCAGAATCATCATTTTTCCCAACCTCGGTTCTATCGGTAACTTGGCTAGAATTTTTCCGAGAGGAGTCAGCTCGTCGTTGCGATCCAAACATTTCATTTCACGTAGGAGAACTTCAGCTTCGATCACAGCGTCAATGGGTGGAGGTTCAATGGCTTTGCTGAGGAACTGTGGAATAGCTCCGAGTCGTAGGAGTTTGATAGAGAGAGCAAGCTCGTGCAGAGGTGTGCGGAACATTTCAGGAGTCATGTGTTCATCTAGTTTGGCGTATCGGGCTCTGCTGCAAAGATGGAAGGAAAATCCTGGTCTGACTCTGCCAGCTCGCCCTTTACGTTGCTCTAGGTTGGTACGCGATGCCCACACAGTTGCATAGTTGGTCATGTTGTTATGCGAAGTGAACAGCTTCATCTTTGCCTTACAACTGTCAATCACATAAACCACATCGTCAATAGTGATGGAGGTCTCAGCGATATTGGTAGACAGTATAATCTTGGTGACGTCTTCCGGCACCGATTCAAAAACCCTCCTCTGATCTTCCCGAGGCAGCTGAGAATGCAGGGGAAGAATGAGGTAGCCAGGACCCCCAAAGACTGGAGACTGTTGTAAATGCTTCATCAACGAGAATATAACATTCCACCCAGGGAGGAAGATCAAAACAGCACCTGGAATTCCTAGACCTTTGATATACTTCAACAACGCATCGATAAGTTCGTACGGAATTTCTTTCTCACTCATAGCTGCAACGCTTTTTCTAGTCGCCTCATTGTAATCTCCTGAGACTTTAGTGTTTAAATTCTCTTCAAACTCCTCTGGGAGTGTGTCTTCTTTATCACCTCCGCTTTTGCGTTTCCTCGTGTCTGGTGGTGGTACAAAGTTCAACATCTGCACACAATCTTCCAGGAAGTATTCTTGCACCGGGAAAGCTCTTCCGGGAACTTCAATAACCGGACAGCCGTTGAAGTAGTTGCTGAAGAGAGTGGTGTCGATTGTAGCCGACATGAGGATAATTCGGAGATCAGGGTAAGTGTGCACCATGTCTCGGAGAACCACCATCACAAAGTCTGAGTTGACGTCTCTCTCGTGAATCTCGTCTACGATGACATGCGACACTCCTCTCAAGCCGTTTTCCAGTTTGCGCAGCAACACACCTGAAATTTGAAACTTAATGAACTTTTATATACAGACAGAGACTTCATAACAGTAATTTATATGTACACATTTTACCTTAATAACACAAATTCAACTTGTACACAACTCTATCATTACAAGATATTAAAATCCCCAGAAACACAACCAAATAATAAAATACAGTAGAACATTGGTTCAGTAACCCGCTTCCAGAAGGTGTGTAATTATAGCCTATATTAAAGCACAGTTAAATATACATCAATACAGTGATTACATTGCATTAATTACTGTAATCCATTTACAACAGGTGCAGTAATTAATCAGGTGCAACACTAAAATGCACTTCTATGCTACTGGCAAGTGGCAATGGCAACAAATCGAGAAACAAAACCAGGACGATGTGGTTCTCCACTCATAGAAAAATACATTGCTTCTAGACTGCAGTTATTGCACATTAAAGTGTTGCTGTAAATCTTTCAGGGCTGTGCGAATAGTTCGAAAAACGAATCGAATCCGAATCTTTTTAGAGATTCGATTCGGATTCGAGAACGAATCTACTATTTCTAACTGGATTCGGATTCGGAATCGATATTCGAATTTACTGGTAAGAGATCCGGGTTCGGATTCGATATTCAAATTTCTTGGAAATAGATCCGAGTTGGGATTCGATATTCAAATTTACTAGATTCTGATTGAATATAATTTTCAATATAATTTTTTAGACACTAAAAAACTACTTGTGCACTCCGATTTGCTGTTGACTGGTTCATGTTAGGAACCTGACCAACTTGGTGTTAGGCTTTAGGCACATTAGTGTAGGTCGCATCGCATTTGAACCCTATCTTGGCTATCAGTAAACTTAACCTCACAGTGTTAGTTGTTACTTGTAATAGTAATGCAGACATAGGCTTGTTTGGAGGATTAACACCGAGGTGTATAATAGGCTGGGCCTATGTTTTAGACTACACAGATTGGTAGTCCATCACTTTTAGCGAGCAACTTAGGCCTAGGTGGTAGGCCTAACTAATGCCCAATTTTTTAGTTTCAAAACTTCAAATAGGTAGGCCTAAATTTTATAACTTTTTTATTTGGCCCATTTCAAGAATTTTTTTAAGCAATTCCCTAAGTTATTTCAGCCCCAGAAAATGTGGTCTAAAAATGTGAAAATTGGTACTGCTGACTTTCCTCGGATTCGGATTTGACTCTGAACAGGTTTAAATATTCGGATTCGATAACAGCTTTAAATTTCAGATTCGGATTCGATCCGGGTTCGATAATAACTGTAAATTTGAGATTCGGATTCGACCCAGATTCGACTCGGGATTAATTAAAATATTCGGATTCGATCCGGATTCGATAAAATCTGTACAGCTATGATTCGGATTCGGATTTGAACCAAAATTTCTGGATTCGCACAGCCCTGAAATCTTTGCAGGAATTCTGGACTCAAATTGACTTAATAGTAACACCAATTTACTATTTAAATGACTACTACTCTCCATGGTCAGGCTTTTTCCTAAATACGTTTTACTAGCTGCCTGTTTAAGCAGGATTGTCCTGGAGGTTCTACCGTAACAGCAATGACAACACATTAAGTATAGTATTAAAAGTAGCCTAGTATATATTTTGTAGATGTAAACGTTAAAAAAAGTTAAAAATAGGTACCAACTTCACAAAACACATATCACTCACCGACAGTGCAGAACATAATTCCCCCGTAGGGTCGAGGTAGGCAACTCTCAAATCGCACAGAGTAGCCAGAACTCACACCTAACTCTTCCACTCTCTCGCACGCCACTCGGTCCGACACCGACACAGCGGAGATACGACGAGGTTGAGTCACTACGACGTTACAGTACGCACCTTGGCCGGACTGAATGTAGTCGTCCAGTATAAACTGACACACCTACGGAATACATTTTGGTTACATTTTTATTTTTTGTATACATTTTGTTTGTTTGGAAAAACTAACACAGTAGAATTCTAAATATCCAATTGGGACCGGATCCCATTCAAATAGTAAAAACCGTGGATAATGGAATCTCTACGTGTTTTTTTATGTGTTGACTTTACATCCTAGGGATTCAGGCTCTATCCCCGGACTGTTTTATTTTACACATTACTTCAGGCTAGTACTAAAGCAGTGTTTCCCAACCTTTTTCCGTTCAGGGCACACTAACTAGAACACGTTTGTAGTCACGGCACACTTTTCTACAAAAATATTGTGACAAAAATATCATGACCACAGTCGTGTCCGCCGTGCTACCTGCGTCAGTTTGTCCCTTATAAATGTGGCAGACTACCTTCATTAAATGTATTTTGTGTTAAAAATGTGTGAACTTTATGTTTAATGTTGAATGCAATTTTTTAAGTTGAACTTTATGCTTAATTAACAAGATGACGTGTATTTGTATCTTATAACGAAGACTTCTATCAGATTTATGGACCAATCAATTTGATGACATGGGTTTGAAAATGGGTCATTTATGACCCAAAACTAGTCACCCTTGACTATTTTAAAGACTGGACACGGAATAAAAAGGTACGGAACCTATCATATCATTCGTACATCAGTCCTGGTGGCAATGATGTTCGAAATATCAAGGGATAAGAAGTACTTTTTTATATTTCCTTCAAACAGACGCAGACTTTTCAAAATTGGAAACATGGATTTAACACTTACAAGTAATTCTACACAAAAGAGCGTGTTCTCATGAACGCGCAACCGCACTTAAAGCACCTCTATTACGACATAAAATTTTTTTTAACTACTTCAAATTTTGCGGCACACCGGTTGGGAAACACTGTACTAGAGGGTGGCGGCTAGTGATGTGTCAAAACCGAATCTCAAATCTCAAAACTTAGGAAAAGTTTCGGTTTCGAGATTCGATCACCAAGTTTTGAGATTCAAAAGTTTCGAAATTGAAGATTTTGCCAGTTTTATTTTTGAAACTGCTGACATTTTTTTTGTGTCATTGTTATTGTTTTCACACAACACTGTTTCCAAACAAGATGGTGGCAATAGAGCAAACATCACCATTAAACAGTAATGAAATACAAGTAAATTTTATTCTGAACTTCAAAAGGTATCTTAAATACTATAACTGGTACAATTCAGTTTCACATCAATATCATAGACAAACCAACACAAGGGAGTATGTTTTATCTATGTCAATATTTACTTAATACAAACAAATATTGACCACTAAATGTTCTAATTAATCTAATATTCATGTTAATGTTGGTGTTAGAAGTTTAAATTATTTATTTTTTGTTGGTTGTTTATGAAAAATTATTTTGTATTGGGTTTTAAGATTATCAGTCACATTCACATATTTATATTATGTCACGGTCGATCTCTTACAGTTTTGATTGCATACTTAACATTTTATGATTATGTGTATTTTTTTGTAACCTTGACCTTTGTAACCAGCTAAGTAAAAAAGTTTCGCGTTTAGGTTTTGAGATTCGAGATTCAATTTTTTAAAGTTTTGGTTTCGGTTTTGAGATTTGAAATTTCTGGTTTTGACCATCACTAGTGGCGGCATTGTCACTTATGGATCAAATCCATTGACGATGGGTAGGATTTGAACCTAGGACCTTAGGAACCGAGCTCCAGCGCTCCACCACTAGACCAGCTCGCTCCGTCAATTATAAGACACAAAAGTATATGATGGAAAAAATTGGCACACATTGAAATATGTAAAAGGTTGATGTAAACTGCAAAAAACTTAGTAATTCTTTTTATCTTGAGGTGATACTGATAGTTGGAGTTTGGATAATTGCTGTTCTACTGTGTTTGCAACGTTACTCAAAGTAAATACCTTTCTATGTTGCAATGAGAATAAGAAATTATTTGATTCAAATTGATTATGACTTACTACTCTTATACCAATTATTTTGCTATTTATATCCAAAGTGGATTCCAATAAATCAAATTTTATAGCTACAAAAAAATTTTAATTTGTTTTTGGTGAGATCCCCCAACTAAGTGCTTTGTGCTCTCATAACACAAGAAGGTCGCCAATTCAATTAGCATGCATGTAATGAATGTGACATTCTAGACAGTGTATCAAACTTAACAGTGTTCAAACTTTAAATACTACATTATGACAACTCTAATCTGTTCTCAAAACGTACCTTGAAAAATTCTTACTCAACATAACTAATTGTCTGTTTACAATATTATGATAATTTTAAAATTATTAAATTTAAGTCCTGGATAATGAATTTTGAAATTATAATTCAAATACATGAATAACAATATGAACATACCTGAGTAGTTTTGCCACAGCCTGTATTTCCCCGGATGATAACGACCGGGTTTTCGTTGATAGCGTTCATGATTTCATTTCTCTTAGCAGCCACGGGCAGCTTGTTCCTAGCCTCAATCATGCTCTGTAGCTTCGTATCACTCATCAATCGCTCTTTCTGGCCTCGCAACAAGTCCTCACTGATTTCATCCATGCTCACCTGCAAAAGCAAATCTTGTAGCAACTTAAAGCTTCAAAGAGAGTATATTATTTTGTTTGCAGTTTGGATGAAATTTGTATAGCCTACGATGATAACTAATTATTTGCAAAAGCAAAATTTTTAACAATATATAATGTTATCACTCTGCATGAAATGCATCAATCGTTTAGATGTTCTGTTAATTTCACTTACTTGTCAGAGGCCTATTATACAGGGTGTTTTTTTAAAAACTTGCATCTTTATTTATGTAAAAACCGCAATAGATAGAAATATGCAGTTTGCGGGAATCATCTATTGACGTAGGGGGCCCAATTGTTTTGAATTCAACGTTACATTTACATTCCCCCCCTGCCCCCAACTTATTTTTTTTTAAATAGCAAGGTACCCTTTGTGACATATCAAATGAAAGAGCATGAAAAAAGAAAATTTTTGGTGAAATTTATTTTTCATTTGATATGTCACAAGGGCGGGTACCTTGCTATTAAAAAACAAGTTATGGGTAAGGGAAAAGGGGGGGGGGATTATCTCACAAATTCATGAGCCGATTTTAATTTTTTTTTCACCAAAAATTTTCTTTTTTCATGCTCTTTTATTTGATGTGTCACAAGGGGTACCTTGCTTTAACAAAAAAATTAAGTTCCAGGAGGGGAGGGGGGAATATCTCACAAATTTATGAACCAATTTTTTTCATCAAACATTTTCTTTTTTCATGCTCTTTTATTTGATATGTCACAAGGGGTACCTTGCTATTTAAAAAAAATAAGTTTGGGGCAGGGGGGGAAAGGGGGGAATGTGAATGTAACGTTGAATTCAAAACAATTGGGCCCCCTACGTCAATAGATGATTCCCGCAAACTGCATATTTCTATCTATTGCGGTTTTTACATAAATAAAGATGCAAGTTTAAAAAAAAACACCCTGTATATTATTCCCACATAATTCTACATTTTACTGACCGTTTTACTATCTTATTATTTGTTTTTATTTATTTGAAAAATTGTAGATGCCTCTCAGAACAAGATTTCTTGGGGAAGAAATCACATTTCTCAGAAAATAAAGCAGATTCCACTGAAGGAAAGAAAGCAAGCCTCTCAGAAATTTAAAGCAGATCTTTTAGAGGAGGCAACAGGCCTCTCAGAAAGTGGCTGGTCTCTCGGAAAAAAGTGACCGATCTCTCAAAAAAGGAGACAGTTTTCTTTTGAAAAAGGAAGCAGATTTCTAATAAAATGAAGGTGGCATTTCAGAAAAGAAAGCATAAATCTGTGAAAAGAAGGCAGGCTATTGAGATAAACACTCAATTATCATTAAAGGAGACATGCCTCTCAAAAAAGGAGGCAGGCCTTTCAGAAAAAAACTAGACGTCTCCCAAAAGAAGGAAAATCTCTCAGAAAAGGAGGTAGGCCTAGCCTGATAACACATCTAAGTATTATTAAGTTTGGGACAGACAAAAACTGCTGATCATCATGACAGCTTACTCCACATACAACTGCTTGTAGAGTACTCACTGTAGCTAGAGGTCCCTCGTCTATGTTGCAGCCTGTCCAGGGGTTCCAGTTGGGTTGGGGCGGAGACCACGACACTACACCTGCGGGTTGAGGCTTGCTGGCTACAAAGTCATCCAATACTTGGTCCGACAACAGGGACTGCGGATCCTTACTGTCTTCCCTCTGCAATACATACAAGATTAGTTCAAGTTTGTTTTTGGTGATGGTGATTTTACAATATCTGACAAAGTAGCCTATAGTGGATTATTTGAATCTTATTCCAGTAGACTCCCTCTTATCCGGACATCAGTTTAACCGGACTACACTAGGCGAAAATGACATATCTTTAACCGGAAGATTTTTATCAGCACATCGGTTTAACCGGACTAGATCGGCAGGAAGTGTGCGGTACTGAAACGACTGTTCTCGTGGGAAAGATTTCAGACCAGTGATCACGTGTCTAAATACAATGCCCTCCTAAATTTAAGCCAAATACTACTGTATACAGTATGCATTTAAATAGTCAGATCAAACGAGTTTTTAGGGATGTCGGTTTAACCGGAAAAACTGTTATCCGGACTAGCCTCGGTCCCGAGGAGTCCGGATAAGAGGGAGTCTACTGTAGTGAAAAACAAATGTTCTCGACATGCCGGAATTTGGACCCCGTATTCAGGTGAGAGAATGTATATAACATTACAAAAATATTAGGACATAAACCCAGCAGAAATTTGGAAAACACAATGAAAATCACCAGCAGAGCAGTATAGCAGTCAAATACAAATCCTTAAAAACCATAAAAGTCCTTAAAACGGAAATCATAAAAAATTAACATCATTGGAGAAGTTTTCAACAAGTGGCCAAAGCGATGGCAACGAGACCCAGAAAAAGTGTTCTTGAAATAAACAACATAACACAGTGACGCAAATAGCTGCAACCAACACACTGCATTAACTCAAAGCAAGTCACATGAGAATTAGGAAATAGGTAAATAAATAACATAAATATGACAATCACTTGAATGTAAGTTTTTCTGTTGCTGCGGCTTAGAACTTATAGTTTAAATTATCAAGTAAAGAAGCAACTGATCTTAGTAAGGATACAAAAGTTCAGAATCACCCTCCTCAGACACAAATCCCTCAATACACCATCAATGTGTCTCCAAATAATGGTTATCAAAATACAGCAAGTTTTGGATGCACAAGTAACTTACTCGGGAAAAATTTTCTGCCAGTTAACAGCTCACAAAAAGTTCACAATACAATTGATTTGATTTTTCGGCCCCACAAGGGTAGAAGGAAGTATTAGTAAGAATTTTACTATTTCCTTCTAAACAAACCCCTTCGTAGGGGTGAAATATCAAATTAATCGTGATGTGAACTTTTGGCGTGATCTGCCTAGACCTCGTTTCTTGCGTAAGTCAGCTGTGTATCCTTAATATAAAACAATTAAGTACTTAAGTCTGGATTTCTTACGATCAGAATAGGATTTATCTTCAAGTCAGTCAGGACTTCAACAATCTGATTCTCCAGTTCAGGGTCGACCGCCACTTCGTAGGCAGGGATCTGTTCAGCCTCCTTGTTCTTCTTCAGTGTTCCGCTGAACGCTTCGATGACTCCCAGATGGAACAGTTGTCTGACTAAAGACAGGGCGCAAGACTTGGACGCAGACTGCTTGTTAGAACCTGCTTCTCGTGCGAACACCTCTACAACAAGACATGGTGTTTACTAGAGGTGTGCGAGCTTCAAATTAAGCTTCCAAAAAAAGCTGAAGATTTTCTGAGCCAAGCTTTATTTTCATGAAATTACCTTTTAATTAAAGTAATAAGTTAATCAGACCTAGTCAAAAACATTTAATAATACACTTTAGTGTTAAGATGTAGAGTGTAATATATTTTACAAAAAATTAGGGATGGACGAGATTGGATTTTTAGTTCGAGACGGGACGAGATTTTTTATTTCTCATAAAATTTCGAGACGAGATTTCTCTTCTCATACACAACGAGAAATGCTCATTCGAAATTTTTACCTGATTTTGTAACATGACTCTTTAAATACAAAAATAATGTTAATAGGCAAGAATATTTACAATCTTTTTTTAAATAACATCAGCATAAATTTTTTTTATTAATCACGCCTAACTTATTAAAAAGAAACATGGTGATATCAGTTAGGATAGAGTTCAACTTATCCTTAAATAAAATAAATCATAAAATAAAAACAATATTAATTTTTATAAAATAGTTACTTGTTTTGACTTTTTTTATAGTAATAAAACATTCCTCACACTGCTTACACTAAACAAAACTTCTCAAATGTTATTAAAGTAATATTATTAAAATAATTAAAGTAATATTTACATTGAAAGAATTAATTAAATAAGAACGCCTTCGCAAAGGAAACGCAACTACAACACGCTCCTGTATTGCGGGTATTGCATTGACTTTTTGCAGGCGTTTTTAAATTTTTTTTTTTTATTCTCGTCTCGATAAAAATCTTGGCCAAAAAAAATCTCGTCTCGTGTAACGAGATTGAAAATTTCCCAAAATTTCGAGACTTGACCATCCCTAAAAAAAATAAAAGGATGAAACAAGGAACTAAGTTTGAAATAAATTTCAACTCATTTCATTTTATTCAATAAGATTTTTTTTTTTGCCCCCCATAGATGAAGAATACAAGTGAATATTAAAATAACAAACAACTATTCCAACAATAAATTAAACAATTTATTGATTTTGTTATTTTTATTTGAAGTGAATGAATGAATGAATGAAAGTAAACTTACTATAGTGATAATGTTATTATTTGAAATGAAATATAGGATAGGTAAATAGTTTATGATAAAAATAAGAGAATATTTATTTTAGGAGGAAAAGTTAAATTTGCATTCCATTTTAAACGCCAGTAGGCCTACCTCAAATACTTGAGTTTAAACTAGCATGAGTTGAAACTCAGTTTAAAGATCACCGGATTTCGTTACCAGTATTAAATTTAGTAATAACATAAATCATAAATCTGTTGTATTTGTATTCATCACAATGCTGTTCTGACTATAATCCTTAATATGTGATCATTTTCATTATCATCATCACCTTAATATGTGATCATTTTCATTATCATCATCACCTAAGGTACATTGTAAGATACATTGTCTTCCGCAATCATGGTAAAATCCCTAATCTCCCGCGGTGAACAGAAAAGTCATCATCATCGTCGTCCGTGACTAGCGGCAATATCCTGAATATCTGTTCATGAAAACATCATCATCGGCGGCATGATCTTGAACAACTCTCGTGGTCATAGAGACATGATAATTGTCATTACCCGCAGTCGCGTGGTCATTATCATCGTCTTCAGCGGTCATGGAGACGTTATCATCGTTATTCGCCATATAGAATATCTCCTGCGGTAGTGTGGTCATCATCGTCTGCCGCGGTCAGAGAAACATTATATCATCATCCGCGATCACGTCACAACCCTGAATATTGGCCAAAAGCTGATAAATTAAGTGTAATTAATGCCGTGGTCGTACTATAGTAGGTATTAGTTTACTTGGTGGTTTGCTGAGGGATATAATGCACTAGTATAATATTTTAACCGGCCTCTTTTTTGCAACATCTATGGTACTCTTCTCTGGTAGCTCATTTCTCTTCTTTTAGTTTTTAGCTAGACAACAGTAAAATAATATATTCTGTTTAGTAAGTAAGTTTACTTACTTCTATTTAGCTGTTTTACGAAGAATCCCATTTCACAAATGAATGACCTGAAATTGTAAAATTATCAGATAAGTCAAAACAAAGTAGAAAGCATTTAAAGCACTTGAGCTAGACATAGCCCTAATATAAGATTTAATTTAACAACACGAAACATGCATGTGCTCAAAACTTTTATTTTATTTAAATATGGGCAGTTCATACAAATTTTTTTTTTAGCTACCCGTATTTTCATAAAATGTAGAAAGAACTTTAAAAACATTCCTAGTATGAGGATTTTCTCGATACATTTTTATTTAGAATAGTAAAATTAAATTCCATGCATCAAAATTTAATAAAAATAAAAATATTTCAATAACTATTGTCTCTAATAAGTATAGGAGATACTAGGAATTTCAAAAACTCAGTTTTCTCTACTTTTAGAACCAGAATTGTTACATTAACGGTGATATTATTTTGTTAGGACAAGTAGCCTATTTATGAACAAAAAAAATTAATCAAATAATATTAAAGCTTTAATTGAGTGATCATTGGTTTTTCTGAACTATGATTAATTGTGCGGGATCAACTGCCATTTAAAACCTTATTGCATATTATAAATAATAAAAATCGAGCCACTGCTGTGGTCTATATGCCCAGTTCCGTAAAATCCCACCTACCTACACACACACACACACACACATGTCTAATTCACCAAAGATATAGATGAAAACGTATAGAAAAAAAAGAGAAAGTAAACTAGAAAAACTAAAAACATATATTACATGTTTTAATCCATATTACTGAAAGGCAAAAACGATTACTTTAATCAATGTTACTGGACTTACCCTCACACCAAGATTTCCTCCAGTCTTAGGCAGCTTCACGCCTAAACAAGATGGCAGTGCAATACCAAAGATGTGTTTGCTTCTTAGAGTTTTGCATCCCTGAAGGTAATTTTCACAGGTGAAACAAAACAACAATCTAAGATCATCATCACAGCCCCAATCCAACTTGCAGCATTAGTTAAATAATGGACACGTGTTAATATTTTTAGGTTTTATATTAGAAATTTGTAATTGAGACTCACTAACCAATAGAGGAAATGAATCAGAATATATGTTTGCATGGGTAATTTCAATTAGTCAATGTTACCTCAAAAAACTTTACACAACTAATAAAATGGTTTAAGTATAGTAGACTCCCTCTTGTTCAGATTCATTTGGTTAAAGTTTGGACGACCATGCACTCAGTCACGTGCACTAACGACCAATTTCTATAGAAATGTTCAGTATGTTATTGTTATATTCCTTTGGTGATTGGTACATCACTGAGGTTTCCTAATTTCCCTTCCATAATGTGTTATATGAAAAATCCATTTATTTTTGTACTAATTGTGATGTGGAAAGCGAAAAGGGACCTCTTGTCAGAGATTTTCAAAAAATTGTCAGTATGTCCGATATAAGTAATTAAGGTCGAAAATATCGAATTTCGGGTTTTTATCGATTAATATACCTCATTTAACATAGAACATGACAGTATCAGTTAAAATCTAAAACTGAAGACGCAAAAGGTCGAAATAAATCATTTTGTTAGCCTCTGCACGGTCTGAGAAAAGGTACCTCTTGTCGCTCAATGTTATTTCACCATAACGACAAGAGGTCCCATTTCTAATATTCCCTTTTTTAACAGATTTTAGTCCAAAAAACGAATTGTCCTGCATTCTAGTGGAAATTTAGAGAACTGCAACAAAGTTCAGTTCACGACGAACAAAATATCTCCCGAATTTTGCGGTCCCGACAAGAGGTACCTTTTCTTTATGGTAAAATAACATAGCGCCGACAAGAGGTCCCTTTTCTGAAAGCGATTTTTACAACATGCTTCAATAAAACAATTATTCAAATTAAAACCATCGTGAGTTAAGAAATAAATTTGTATTTCTTTCAAAGAGGACATTATAAGCTTTCTTTTGATACCAAAATCGTTTCTTAAATACGAAAAAACACAATTTTTATGCGTATTTGAAATTTCAAAACAGTTTTTCTCAAAATGACCCTTTTCCATAACAAAATTTTAAAGTCCTATAACTTAAAAAAAAAAATCATACATGCGTGGGAATTGCACAAATCGATTTGGAATTTAATAAGGAACTCAAATATGTTTAGGCCTATAACTCAAAATCGAAAATTCCCGACACGAGGTCCCTATTCGCTTTCCACATCACAATTAATGGCTGAAACTTGTTTTTAGTTCACACAAGCTTCATTCAGTCTCAAATGCATCCGAACAAGAAGGAACTTACTGTTACAAACGTTTACTATTTTTATTACATTTTTTCAGGCATTAATTTATATGTTTATACCATACAAAGTTTTATGTCCATCACAAAACTGGCTGTAAGTCGGGCTGAAACTTTCCACAATTATTTTCACTATCATTCTGTGTACATTGTATATGGTATTGCACTGCCATTCTTGTCCAAGTGAAAACCAGCTGATTTTCTGCCAAGTCCACCAATGGTCAATAGTGTACACATGTTAATGGCCAAATATTTGACAGCTCGCTCAGGAGTGAATCATTGCTAACTATTTCACAAAGGTGGACTAAGCGTAAATGTTTTACCAAAATGTTTTCATTTAAAATTGAAAACCTCTTGGTATAAAATTGTCTTTCCAACTAATAATCATACTAAATAGAGACTTACATAACTAATATTTTACATCAAAACATACAGTAGAGACAGGAACAAATCATAAAAACCCATCACAAGACGGTGTTGAAATTCAATAAATAAAAAGTTTGACTTTGTCTCTTAAAAAATAATACTGAAACTTATTTAGATAACCCCTTTTAAATGTATTAGGCCTACACAAAATAATGTGTTATCATTGATATTTTTGAGGTTGATGTTATCATTGATATTTTTGTGATTTCCAACAATTTCGTAAAAACAAACCTACTCTAACTCCTTACTTGAAATTATCAGGCCCTACGGTTGTGTAGGCGTACTCGGACTTGATTTTATTGACGTTCATAAACTGGTGAAGTTTAGATTTTGCGTTTTCAACAGTCCAATTTCCATGAATGGCAGCATTCATGTCTACATCTTCGGCCTGAAAAGAAAATTATAATAAGCCTTCAAAGTCAATTTAGCAATTTAAACAGGCACATACCTTTCTACTGCATTAAACTCTACATTCTAGTAATTTTTTAATAATAAGCCTCAACAATTTCTTGGTTTAATTTAAACAACAAACTGCTAGCTCACCTTGTCTGTTACATAGGCACAAGAAAAATCATTAATCTCTTCTTAAATGATGAACCTTGTGACATTTTGAAACAATCTGCTTCCAGTTAAATACAGTGTAAAAATTAATAATAAAATAGGCTACCAACTACCAAAATCCCACTAAGACGAAGGTCTGGCAAACCTGAAACCCTGTTGGAGAAAAAAGGTCATTGGATTGAAATTAAAAACAAAGAAAACAATACCAAGCTAAGTGTCCAGTTGATCGAGAAACCGGGTATATTGTGCATCAATTCTGTAAGGAACCTTCAAATTTGGAATGATTTCACCAATGTCTGTCCTATGGCTTAGGACATTCATTGATTGCTTTCCTTTGCATCTATTTTCAGGATGTCTTTAAGCACGAACACGGTAGCAGGAGAGGATTAGGTATTTTCATTTTGTCGTAATCGCAGGCAAAATGTATATAGTCATAAAACTATGTTTTTTTTTTACACAATTTACTTCATTTTCAGAAAATCTGAACAATTAGGAAATCCAAAAAAGGCCAGGTCCTGATTATATCAAATTAGGACTCTATGGTGTATAATTAACCAATCAAAACACACCTCTTCAACTCGCTTCTGGTCAGCGATGATGTCATGGTAGGTCTGTGGTGTTTGGCCGTCCCGCTGCAGAGGGGTGTAGGCTGAGCCAATGGTGTTGGGTCCTTGGCCGGGTTGGAACACTGGCCTAGCGTTGAGGCCGAGCGCCATGTGAGGTGGGAGAGCACCGGGCAGCGAGGCGCTGGGAGTTTGACCATCCTGCATCCCTGCGCCAGCGCCATCTAAACTCTGTAACAGAGCCAGGGTTTGTTTACTTTATTTTTAAAAAATAGGTTAAGTTGAACAATATTTTTCAAATTTTATCTCCAACATAACACTTCACAAATATATATATATATATATTTTTGCATACCACAATTAGGAATATATATGGAATATTAATATTATAATAACCTAACTCATTTTCCAACTATAACCATGAACATTTTTTTTTTAATAAGGTTGTATTTTTGCAGTTGATGAATACCTAAAAGAAGGACTGAGCACTGAGCTCAACAATTTTCATTTTGCCCATTTTAGGAGTTTGAGTGCTATTATTTCAAGTTGGTTATTACCCAGTACCTTAAACAATTTGTTATCGTTCCAACCTTACGTTGGACTAAACATAGCTGATGTGCTGTCAGTAGCCTAGACAATCCTGACATAATATTTGAGCTAAGAACCTCTCCAATGGTTGGGAAACACTTCTGTAGACCAATGTGATAGCAAGGGGCCATTAGGTAAAAATGTTGATCGTTCTTCACGAAGGAGAAGAAGGTAAGGTTAGTTTGGACGTATGTTTTAGTTAATTCGTTGTAACATGTTTGTTTTCATTTCAATATCTTTATTCAATGATCGCACATTCTACGAGGCATGTTTTTTTAGCGAGTAGGCTACCGTTTTTTCACACCGTGGCCATAGCACTGTGGTTGGCATTCTTGGCATGCACACTGAGTCCGACATCAGTAGCCTACGCACTGACACAATTACAATCTGATTCTTCATTGTTGATGTTATGTACTTATTGTTAAGTATGCCTCCAATAATCGTGAGTCCCGCCGACGGTGAAGTGCAGGCTGTTATATGGTTTCTTATTGCTAAAGGCCTAAAAGCGATCCATGTTCATCGTGAGATCGGTGCAGTTTACGAAGAAAACATTACAGTATGAGTGATGGAATGGCAAGAAAGTGGGTGAGAGCTTTTAAAGATGGCCGCACAAATGTACATGATGAACAACCAAGTGTACGCCCTTCGGTCATTAATGAGAGTTTGGTGCAGGAATTGAACAATCAGGTGAGGGAAAACAGACGTTAAATGATTTCGTCCTTGCAGTATGACTTTTCTAATGTTTCTCTTACTGTAGTGTTTTGTATAGCATTGTGACCGAGCACTTGATTTAGGCCTACTGAAAATTGTGCGCACGTTGGGTACCGAAAATATTGACAGATGTGCACAATTGATTTTCTAACCATTGATGGTTATTTCATAGCTTTAAGTGGAAAGATAAAGGTTTTATGTTTGTTTGAAATTGTAATTTTTTTTATAAACACCCTGTATTATTAGGCCTAGGTATTACAAAAACTAATTGTTTTCAACAGTTTGATTTGAAATAATACTTTAGATATTAGGATACTTAAGAATACAAGTTATACATGATGATAGAGAAATTAATACTTACATCTTTTGGAACCTCATTTTCATTCACGACCCCAGTTCGAACTAAATACTGTACAAAATCTTTAGCAGCATTTTTCTCCGCATCTTTTTTGGTGCTGGAATTTCCTGCACCGACATATGCATATCCTTCCACTCTACATTCACACAGGAATCTTTGTCTGTTCTTCGGTCCTGCAAAGTTGGATTGAGGTTAGTTTATATGGTATACTTGTAATACCAGTAACTTCTTATGAGGTATGGAGGAAAGGTCGTATTAGGCTGGTTTAGGAACACATTTAAATTGACGTTTGATCTAGAGTTCTAAAAAATCTAAGAATTTTTACATGAGCGTTTGTGTCTTTGGACTGAAACTTACAAAAGACATCCAAGTTATGGAAATGTTTTTGCTCATAATAACCTTGAAATCTTAAGTAGGTAGAGTACCCTCTAGTCTCGGACATAGACATAGACATAGACTTTATTTGCACAAAACATTCCATACATGTCATAACATTTAGAATAGGTGCATTGTCAAAATTAAATCCATACATAAAATATTTAACATTAAAACTTTTAACTTAAAATTAAACACTTAAAAATTTCTAAATTGTAGTTCTGTAAAAATCTTCAATTAAGTAAAAAGCCTTGTCAATAAGAAAATTATCTATTGTATCTTTAAATTTGGTTTTGCTTAATGACTTATAGCATGGCGGAAGCACATTGTACAATCTCAGCCCAGCGTACAATGGAGATTTTTCATATAGGGTCAAACGGTGACTGGGGAGTCTAAATATATTTTCATTTCGGGTTTCATACCTGTGATTAAAATGTATTGTTTCTGGTAGCTCATTTTTAACTGAATGTATGTAATTTAATAATTCTAGAATATACAACCCCGTTAATGTATGAATTCTTAAATTTTGAAAATGTTTCTTACAAGAACTGCGTGGATGAGAGTTGGTAATAATACGAATAATACGTTTTTGTAACCTGAATAAAGTTTTAATACCAGTAGCTTGACCCCATAAAATTATGCCATATCTTAACACTGACTCCACATAAGCATGATAAACTACTTTAAGTGTCTCAATAGAAACACAGTCCCTTAAATGTATGAATAAAGATGATATCGACCTAATTTTGTTACGTAAATAATTCAAATGTGAGTCCCATTTAACTGCGTCATCTACGTAAACCCCTAAGAATTTATGAGCTTCAACTAAATTAAAGGAACAGTTTTCCATATTTTTGTGTCTAGTAGAAAATTTAATAATATTTGTTTTTTCAACATTAAGTTTTAACCCATTTTCTAAAAACCATTGCTCCATGTCCTTTACCACACTTTGCAGAGAAGAAAACATTTCAGCTGTATTATTATTTTTGATCAAAGCAGTAGTGTCATCGGCAAAAAGAATTAGTTCTTTATTAATAGCTTTTGGAAGATCATTAATGTAAATAAGAAAAAAAAGTGGGCCCAATACTGAGCCTTGGGGAACACCTGTGGATATAATTTCCCATGGTGAATAATGTTTGTTGTTATCTTCTAAAATTAAAGTTCTTTGTTTTCTTTCAGAAAGGTAAGATTGTATTAAAGAAAAGCAACTTCCCCCAATCCCATAATCAATAACTTTTAGCAACAGGAGTGAGTGATCCACACAATCAAAAGCCTTAGACAGGTCACAGAAAACACCTGCTGTGGCCTGAGACCTGTCCAAGGCCTCTGCAATCTCATTAACAAACTGAGTAAGAGCAGAAACTGTGCTTAAGTTTTTTTGGAAACCAAATTGTTTATTGTAAAATAAATTATTACTTTCAAAATAATTAACTAGTCTATAGCTTATTACTTTTTCAAATATTTTAGAAAAATTACTTAATACTGATACTGGACGGTAGTTATTAATATCTGATTTTGAACCTTTCTTAAAAACGGGAGAAATTTGGGAGTACTTGAGTTGATCCGGAAAAATACCATTCTCTAAACACTGATTTATAATAAGAGATAAGGGTTCGGAGATAATGTCAGCAGCAGATTTGATCAATTTAATTGGGATTTCGTCCCAGCCTACTGAAATTTTGTTCTTTAGAGAAAGGATGATCTTTTTTATTTCATCTTTATTAGTGGGGCTAAGATTGCACAATGTAACCCCACCATCACTGCAGTATGATTTTACAGACGAATGAACACCATTGACAGAAGCCTTTTTTACATTCAGATTAATAACTGTATTACAGAAAAAACTGTTAAAAAGCTTAGCTACATCATCAGGATTATCAACAGTGGTTTGGTTTGTATCATCTTTTAAAATAATTTTGAATCTCTGAGTACGGTTTAAACCCAGTTCATTGTTAACAATTTGCCAAGCTGCCTTAGACTTGTTTTCAGATTTTCTAATTAGGTTATTATTTGAGAGAATTTTTGAATTTTTTACAACTTTATTAAATATTTTTTTGTATTGCTTTACATAGGATAAAAACTCTTGGTTTCTACTAAACTTGGCTTGCAAGTGCAATTCTCGTTTCCTCTTACTGGAAATTCTTATGCCTTGGGTCACCCAATTCAGAGTAGATTTATTAGTTTTAGCATTCTTTTTTAGTGATTTAACAGGAAATATATGATTGAAAGATAATAAAAAATTTCTCAAAAAACTATTGTAATTTTCATTGGGGTTTAAAGCAGGGTTAAATACAAAATTATTATTAGTGCTCTGTAGATATTTGCAAAATTCATCTGTATTTCTATCAGAGATGATTTTTTTCTTAAAAGAACTAGAAGTATTCTTGATGGTTTTACACTTGGCTAGCTTAGGGAGGTTTATAAATATAGCATTGTGATCAGAAAGACCTAACTCAGTGTTTAACCTGTAATGGCAACTAAACGTTTTGGGTGTGATAAAATTATCCAAACAAGTAAATGAAGTATTTGTTATTCTAGTTGGCTCCTCAAATTGAAAACAAAAACCATTACATTCGACAATTTCTTTAAATCTACTTGTGAATGTGTCATTCGTTAAAATGTCTATGTTAAAATCTCCAGTTACAAAAACAGTATTTTTTTTTGAATTTTTTCTGTATTATCAAAAAGAGAATTTCAAGTCTATCTAAAAACTGTTTACTTATGTTGAAATTTGGTACTGTATAAATAGAAATTAAAATTAAATTAAAATCCACAAGTTCAATAGCAGAACATTCAAAAATAAAGTCTTCATTTAAATTGGAAAACTGTGTTATTGTTACATATTTACAGTTCTTATCCACTAATATGCAGGATCCGCCCCTACAGCCACTTTCTTTCATATAAGAACTAGCCAATTTAAAATTATTTATTGTATTTAACAGAGAGGCTGAATTATGATCTAACCAATGTTCATTAAAAGATATAGCTTTAATATTCAAATTGGCCTCAGATAAAAATAAATTGAGAGCTGAAATTTTTGTTAAATTTAACCCTTGACAATTGTAATGCATTATTAAATCACAGTTAGTTGAATAAAAAGATTGATTACATAAACCTTTTAGTTCGTTATTTTGAGCCAGTGAATGTGTTTTGTGCAAAGAATTATCTAAGTTACTTAATTTAGCAGGTACAAGGTCATTGTCAGAATGAATCAGTTTAAAATTAAAGGAGAACTATCATCTAAACAGGAATCTAACTCTAACACTGATGGATCACCCTCAACACTTGACACCACACATTTGCTCTGCTTTTTCACAACACTCGATGGTTTTGACTTAACAACTTCGTTATAGCTGAGACCGCTATCCGTAGTCTTGGTCATAAGTCTGACCAAGACTACGGTAATACCAATTATAAGGTACCTTTAAGTGTACAATCAACAAAGTTTCAATGGTCAAACTCACTACGTGTTTTGCCTATTCAGGCATTTTCAAGTGATCTTTGAAATATGTTTCTTCCATGGAATTAGAAGACTCGTTAAGAATATATTCAAATAAATACAAAACAACACAACGCAAAAAAAAGTGTAATCATTTAAGTACTGTAGGCCTACTATTAACCAATAGTGGTATGGAGGCAGAATACCGGTACCTTATTGTAGGCCTAGTCTAATAAAACAGTTCAAGGGCTACAAAATTAATTTTAATACTACGGTAATAGACATAGGCTACTTCTCCATAGAAAAGACTTAAAATAGGCTAACATTATTTATTTAAACAAAACAAATTACTTTTTTACTCTTTACCTGTTGATCTGCATTCAAAAGTAGGAACAACACTCTTCTTTGTACACCATTGGTGAAAAAATGCCTTGACGTTGCTCATTTCTATCAGTACTAAACACTTGCTTTTTAGACGTAACTAACAGTATCTGCAACAATTAATAATATAGATAATCAAAAAAGGAACAATTAATATGTAAAAATAAGTAGGTAACTAAAAAAAAGACACCCACTAGGACAAATTCTGTTAGGCCTAGATGTCTACCAATCTAAAACTACTGTATTTGCATTGGAATTTGGAAAGCAATAATGTTAGTAATTATAGAATTAAGACAATAAGGTCAAGTGGGATATGTGTTCGACCGGAACAAGTGGACTTCCAGCTAATAATAAATTTGTTTATTAACAAAAAATATGAAAACTTGGCCAAAGGTATTTCAAACTATGCCCTTTTAAATTATAATCATTTCTATAAATTGAGTTTAGACGTGTTTAAGAACCTCTTACGTTCTCAAAACACAAGTGCACACTCGGAAATTTCAAAAATTACTAAAAATTGGAATACAAGGATAACTAACTGAAATTTGGTGATCTCACTTATTTTTTGAGGGAGAATTCAAAAATAACATTTTTAAACCCCTAAAAGTCAATTGTGGGGAGTTGGGGGGGGGGGGGGGGTGTACACTTACCCTGTGTGAAAAATCTAAAATCATATCTTGACAAAACATGGGTTGATAACAACTTAACATTTGGAAAATGCCTGATCAGGGACAATGTCTCCGGGGTCCTCACAAACACCAGCTCATCAAACCTAATAGATTTATTGTGGTTAGTGCCGGTTCAGAAGATGGTTTTGTGCATGATGCGACACTAATATTTAGAGCCGGTAGAGCAACTGGAGATTATCATGGCCAGATGAATGGAGTAAATTTTGAAAAGAGGATCGATGAAAAACTTAGGCTATAAGCCTCTCTAGGCCCTAATAAAAGTGTTATTATTGTGCTAGACAATATCCTTTACCACTGCTTAAAGTAAACAAGCCACAATCCAAATACACAGTCAAAAAAGAAATGATTAATTGACTAACTGACAAAAAATAAGAACCCTTGCTCGCCGGAGATAAAGAAATTTGAGTTGTGGGAGTTGATTAATCGGCATTTAAGCCTCCTGAAAACATGTATCATACAGATAGATAAAATTCTTAAATCACTTTCATGGTCAAATCATGATTCGATTGGACCAAGATGAAACGGAAAATTAAGGGGGGAAATATTATGGGTGACCTGTCACTGACAAACAATAGATTGGGAGGGGTTTACCAGTCACACCCTCAAAATAGAGAACAATATTAGGCCTTACTGGATAAGAGGTAGCATAATGGAGGACGCTGTGGACCGTTTTGTTATTGAACTTGGAGGTGTGGATTCAAAAGCAGAAGAAAGTGAATGTGAAGATTCGAACACTGATTCAAAATCAGACTTCTTACCTTGCAACTCAAAATGTACAATGCCGGTGTGTCCAACATTGTTTTGTATGAAAATGCACTGAATCACATAAAAATGAAACTTTATTCAACTTGAAAATAATAACATGATTTGCTTGTAAAAACTGTAGGCCTAAATATAGGTAACTAACATTGACTAGCAGTTAGTTCCTGCCCACCAAATCTGTTCGGGGAGCGAAACTTCTAACCTCCCTCCAGCTGAATTTTTTTGGGAAACACCATTACCGCAACGATACGACTTGATGACATCGGCCGCGGTGGTATAGTGGATACAGTACCAGGCTGATGAACTGAAGGAGCCGGGTTCGAATCTCACCCGCGGCACTATTTTTTTTGTCTCAGATTTTTTCATTCAGCAAGTTTGGTTGGTTTGGTTAGGTTATGACAGTTTGATTTTATATTTAAAACATTATAAAATTGAATTTAAGCCATTTATAGTTGTTTTATTTTATGAACAGAACTAATTTTTTTTATTAACCCTCCGAGTGTCCATAGTTTAGGCCTTAATGTCCACCTATTTTTGGCGCATTTGCAAGGTTTTATTAAAACGGATCTGAAAAGCTTAAAACAATGTTAATTCTACTGTTCTATATACCATTTTGTTTGGAAAATCATGGGCTTCAATATCATACATAAAACCTAAGGAATATTTGTTTCCAAAAAAATTTTTTAGGTAAAAATAAAAATTATTTTGGAAAAATTGAAAAAAAAAATAAGTTTGAACTCAATGAAATTGTATAAATTATAGGCCTATAAATATTTGAAAATAGCCACTTTGTTCTAAATTTTACGAGGATTGCAAATATATAATAATATAAGGAAGTAGATTTGCAAATAAATAAGTTATGGGCAAAAAACTGATTTCAGTACATAGCGTTTAGCTAAGAATGCATAGCCTAACCATAGCTAGGAATCTGGCTGATAATTTACATCAATATCACTACCTACTTCTTCAGGATCATCAACCAGCCCTTCAAAATCACTTAAATCTTCTTATAATGCACCACGTATATCACTACTTTTGATTTTTACCACTAAAACAATGATAAACATAATAAAACACATCAGTCATCGGTCCGAGGTTAACTAACCTCAACCTGTTTACAAATACGCACGTCAGCTGTCTGCTACAATTAAGATCGGCTCGGAGAACATAAAGCGCTTAGAGACAGACCTCTGGAGAAAGCTTAGAATATAACGAAAAGAACGATACCTAACTCGATCCAGTTCAATCCGATTTTGTCAGTCATAGAGCCTTCGCCGTAAACAGTGTTCGTGAGTCGCTGCAGCGACGCATGACACTACACAAAGTGTGTTACACGTCGCTGCAGCGACGCATGACACTCGGAGGGTTAAACCTTCATTAGATTTTTCATTATCAGCAAGTTTGGTTAAGTTTAATTTTATAATAAAAAAATTGAATTTGAGGCATTTATAATTTTATTTTATGAACAGAACTATTTTTTCGATTAATAAACCTCCTTACAGAAAGAAGAAGCAGAGGAAAAACATAGGCCTAGTGTCTTTGCGATTATCATAGGCCAGTACAAACTAACATTGACCCTACTGTTTTTGTTTTTATTTTGATAAAACAAAACATTTTACTTAATTATTATCACAATCATGTGTTACTTTAATACAGTTGGTTACGAGATTGAATAGGCCTATGTCGCCCCATTGGGTACTTGAGTATTAAACGGAGGCCACCTAACCTACAGAAATATTTCGTACTTATTTTACAGTGCGCTGCGGCGGTTATGTTAGGTTGGGTTATCATAAATATGTTTGTAGGACCTCCTCGTTTCGTTATGAATCGATCGATACCAACAACAACAAATATAAACAAATTATGATAACCCAACCTAACATAACCGCCGCAGCGCGCTGTATGAAGGCCTCCGTATAATACCTAAGTACCCCCCATTGTAACATACGGTTAACTGATATCCTTCACTTACTATTAAAGATACTTTAATAAGAGTATCCTTAAGATTATCTCTTTCATTATCATTGCTTATTTATGTAAGCAAGTTTAAGTTACCGGTAACTAATTATTCGTAATTCAATAAATTTTAGTTTTCTGTTATGTATTGATAGATAGGTAGGCCTACTATTAAAAGTGTTTAATTTGTAAGTTAAGTATATTTTTGTCTAATAAGGTGACAAAAATATTACCGTACAAGTTAACCTAATGGAAATTGAGTCATTATAAAACTTACAAATATTTTGTAATTAGGCCTAAGTATAGGTTAACTTATGGTTAGGCCTATTTAAATTTACAATTGTAGCCTAATCACACTCCCTATAGCTGACCAACAGGCATCGTGTGTTGGTGTTACGTCTGCCGCTGTAAAATCTAGGAGAAGAAGTAAGTTACTTAGTGTAGACAACATTTTTAGGGTGACTAGGCCTAATTGGAAGACCGCCAAGCGCCGCGCTGTGGTAGGGGCCCCTCCTGACCGCGGAGGGAGCACACACAAACAAGTCGTGCGCCTATGTTGTTCAGCTCAGAGGCAAGTGGGAGGGTTGATGGTAGCAGGCCTTGACGGTTGCAGATCTTGCAGAAAGAAGCGCTAGAGAGTTTGATGCCGGCCAACCTGGGTAGGCTATGATTCCCTGGTAGGCCTAAGTTATAAGTTAAGATAGGCTAAGTTGAGCCTAGATAGCCTAGGGCCTATAGCCTAATTATAGGCCTAAGTTAGAATAAGGTGCCTCGCACATTGTTCTAATTTTGATATCTCATTTTGGAGTTTTTTACCTCCATAACTTAATCCAAATAGTCCTACACCATATTTTTTTAAACGCAAATGAAAATTACCATAGACCTTAGGCCTTTCCTCATTCCTAGGCTACCTAGCCTATTTCAAATTAGGCTACCCTAATTTGAAATTAGGAGGCCTAGGTAACTGAACATAAAACACTAAATCGGTTATCTACTTTACATAAGAACGTCAATTCAACGTGATAACTAGTAAGCCTAGGCCTATGTTCCAGATTCCAACCGGGAACTTTAGTTATCACTTACCGGTACGAGACACAAACTAAAGAATTGGCCTAGGCCTACTGACTTGAGTAATTGGACTAATCTGACCAATTCATTCTATATAAATGCCTTGAAATTATTCACTCACCATCTGCAGTCAATAGCAGTGTTCGCTTGGCCACATTATTACTAATTTTAATCGCAAATTACCATTCAATCAAAAGGCCAAGTCCCCCAAGCCGGAAGCCCAACGCCCATCTGATTGTGAAGTGATTGGAAGTGAAGTGAAGTGAAGTTGAAGTTAAGTTAAGTCAAGTCCAAGTCAATAAGAATAAGTTAGTCAGTCTCACTCCCAGTTCCCAGTCCCAGTCAGTCCAGTGAGTCAGTCGAGTCCAAGTCTAGCTCTTGCTCCTGATTTTGATTGGTTTGGGTTTGTTTTGTTTAGATCAGGTGAAGTGTGTTGTGAGTGTGTGAGTGAACAGTGAAGTGTCAGGTGCTCTGTTCTCTGATCTCATTCTTTCAAATAAAAACATTTTTTTGTATTTTATTTTGTCAAAAGATGAGATGTTATCGTTATCTACTTTTAGCTTGAATTCACTTTAACTTAAGTGTTTAGGATGTGATAATTTAGTTACAAGGCACATTCATAAAATTGTTTTACTCATTCTGTGGTTAAGTGTGTAAATTAAATACACTTGAGTTGGAAATGGGAAACAAACAATCTGGTAGGAAGGCAAATAGGTCAGAAGGCTCTCTCCATCCTCAAGAAAAAAAGAGATTAACTATTTTTTTAGATGAAAGAAAAGGCTCTGCTAAATTCACTTTCCTTGAAATAAAGGTAGGCATAGGCTTACGCTGTTTCATATCTAACTTAGGCCTAATATCTAGCCTGGCTGCACTTCGTTTATGTCCTACACTACTTAATTCAAATGAAAAATATTGATAGGCCCTGGTTTGGTTAGTTAAGTAGGTTAACCTAATCTAACCATCCGAATGAAATAACCTATATATTAATATTTTTCATTCGTATGATTGTAGGACGTAAACTAAAGTGCAACCTCTAGCCTTAGACTGACTAGTGAACTTAGACGACCAGCTACTCGTAGGCTATCGCTAAGTTATCATCTGTAAATAATTTTTATAAGTTAGTAATGTAGGCTATAGGTAGCTTAAGTTATAGCCTAGCTGTAAATGAGTGAAAATTTAAAAACGTACGTTTTCAGGAAAAGCACTTTGCAAATTCTTTTCCCCTTTTTTCAAAACTTTTATTATTATTTTTATTTCATTAACATTTGAAGTTTCATAAAATGTCCATGGTAACGCAATATCTTTGGTAGTTTATTTTTAAAAGAGCATCTTTAAAAGTGGAAAAACACAAAATCCTGTCACGACCATAACGGACGTTTAAATTAATAGTAAAAATAGTTAATATTATTTTTATTATGTTTTGCTATAAACTTATTTACTTTTATGACTTTTATGATTATACAATAAAAAGGTCACTGAGCTTTTGGTATAGGCTATTTGGTCTTTCTAGAAAAAAATAAAAAAACTCAAAAAATTGAAAAAAAGCCAATAAAATCTTTTTAAGTTTGTATAAATCCGAAAAAACTTACTTGAGACCCGAAAAATTGTTATAATTGTATAGAGGTGTGCTTCTTTTGTGTATAAAACATTGAAATATGACGATATTTTAATTTTTGAAATTTTTATGATAGAAATCATAAACGTGATGGTCAGGGACAAGTGGTACGGTCGTGAATTGTCTGGAATAATCTAAATCTTTCTAAACAATCCTTCAATTATCCTGTTAGTTATAATAAAAATGTGTTTCAATTGAACTTAAACTGTTCAATTTACAATTATATTAAAGTTATTGTCACGACCAAACACACTATAATCCATAAGGCTGGATTGGTCGTGAAAAAACCCTCGATGGTCGTGAAATTACGTGTTATTTGGCTCTGTTCTGGCGGTAGCCCTGCACCTCATGTTCGAGGATACAAAGTGGACTTCTAGGCTAATCTAGCAATTAAAATATCTTATAAACAAAAATTAACACCATGTCTACTTCATTGAATGACTACGTACGGTCATGGACACACCAAAATTACTAAAAACACAATCTTTCCTTTATTAATCTTGTAATTCCTCCTTCAACTCGAAACGACCGGCACTACAATCCTGACATACACCCCGAACTAGTCTCTAAAACCAACTGACTCCATCGACGCCAGGCTTGCCACTGTCGTGCTCCAAAGTTGAAAATTTTTCCCAAATGGTCGTGACACCAAATCGAGGGACAGACTTATTTTGTCATGGTAGTCAGTGTTTAATGACAATAAAATTATAATATGCTCCTTTTTTGTAAGTTTAATAACCATTGATGACATAAAAATATGGCTTTATATATTTCGGCATGAATAATTAGTCTAAAAACAGCGTGAAAGTTGGAAAATGCACCCTAGGGACACGTCATGGTCGTGAATTTTGAGACTTTAAAAAACGAAAAAAATACCTAGAACCGTCTATTTAAAACCAAATAAATGTGTGTAACATGTTGCCCCCGTCCCAAAAAATATTAAAACACATAATAATAAACTACAAATCCACCTATCTACGAAGTAAAAGGCCAGGGACATGAAAATGTACGTTTTTAAATTTTCACTCAAATAAACAAATAAATCATTAATAATTGGTGTGAAACTAGCAATAACTCAGAAATAAGTAGTGTGTGCGCTTGTTAAAATCTATTGCTGGCTGGTTTGCGGGAAAATACGGCCGAGTACATTAATACCAATAATGTCACGAGATAGAGGCAGGGGTGCACAAACCCACGGCAGAGGCGCAATCCCTAGACCCAAAGCCAAATATTCTGATCCTACTGATGAACAACTTGAGGGATTACAGTAAGAGAGAGGAGGTGCATGATTACCATACTAGGAAGGCCCAAAACATCGACGTTCCCCGCTGCCGTCTCAGTCGTACCTTGAGTTGCTATCCCCGTTCAGCGATTAGAATATACAATACTCTGCCTACCCAGATACGGGAGATGGATGTCCCCTCCTTCAAGAGGGCACTAAAAGAGATATTTGTGATTAGACCGCTCCACTCCCTTAAAGAATTTGAGGATGAGCCCCTTGCAAGATAGTGTATGTCCGCCTGGCCATCCAATAGACGGCCAAGTTTTTTTATAGTAGCCTATTTTTATGGTTTTGTAAATATTGTAGGCTATAGGCCTATAGTTTTATTTTATTATATTATAAATCATGATGCAATCTATCAGACTAAATCTGTCAAAGATACAGGATTCAAGTATCAAGTAAGTATCAAAGGAGTCTAGGTCTAGTCCCCCCCCCCCCAATTTATGCTGCTGTTTATTTAAACCTATCCCCCCTCCACCAATTTATCTGACAATTTCTTCTTTACCTCATAAAACACGCATTTCAAGTAGGGTATTTATTAAACTTGAGGTAAAGAAAAACAAACTTGCTGATAATCCAAATTAAATGTTTAGTAGGAAACGTAATTTAACAAAAGGCCTACCGTACATCATTCCTACCTAACTAATGGACAAATTAGAAGTTCGCAAACCCACCACAGTACCTCCCCTCTGGGCACCCCTGGATATAGGACACTTTAAGTTAACGCACACGACAGAATATCTAGGTCATATATACCTGGCGAAAAAAATTGGTCATACAAAAGGGGCATAAAATCATCAATAAGTAGTGTGCACGCTTGATGAAATCTATTTCTGGCCGTTTTGGGGAAAAATAAGGCCGCCTAAGTTACATTTATACCAATAATGTCACGAAATAGAGAATGTCACTCTTTAATGCACACGACAGTATCAAGGTCATATACCTGGCGAATAAGTTGGTCATACTAAAGGGGCATAAAATGAACAACCAGTCAATTGTGTTATTAAGTATATTAAAAAACTTACCACATTTTGTTTCTGTAGGCCTATAGGGTATTATTGAGCCCACGATATGGCCAAAAATCTGTGTTTTTTTCTGTACAGTAACTAAGAATATCACATGAGATGAACCTGACAATAATCTAAAACAGTAACATGTAATATTATGAGATTGTTGTTCATTTAGGATTACCCAGGGAACATGGGCAAAACAGTTTGTGTGCCCCATGACACTACACAAGAAGAACCACTTTTTGTTAGAGACTTTAGTAGATGCGACTGCTCAAGGATTTTTATGCATCTCAGTTAATCACTTGGTACGGTGTACTATGTACCCGAGGACGTCAATGAACACTTCGACCAGTTCCTACAGTTGGTGCGTCACGTTGTTCTAGAGAATACTCTCCCCAACTCACTTCCCACTCTGGTTTACCCCTGAGTTGAGGCGACTGGTCATCAAGGAGAAAATAATCCATTCCCAATACAAGTCCACCCTTCGCACCTCGGATTATGTAGGCTCAAGTTTTCTATGGCTCGTTCCCAGTGTAAGATCCTTACAAAACAATGTTACGATAACTATATCAATCATGTGAACTCAGCCATCACTTCAAACCCAAAATCATTCTGAGGCTTTATTAAGAGCATGACGTCATCCTCCGCCAATAAACCTTCACTTACATACAATGGTCATTCATCACAGTCGCCTTCTGAAATATGTAACTTGTCAGCTTCCTTCCTTTTCGACTTCTCATTATTTTTATAATGTTGATTGATGTTGGTTTGAAGTCAAAAAATTTGGTACAAAAGTTTTATAGGTTTATTACTATGAATTTTTTTCTTCCCAAAATCGCTAAAATATAAAAACATCTTTTGAATTACCTACAAATAAATTTTTTTTACCATAATCATTATGACTTTTGGATTCCTTACTGCATTAGCTTTACAAATATGTATAATACATTATTATTATTACGGTACATACAGGGTGGTAAAAAAGTCCCTGGACAGTTGAATATTTTAAAAAATAATGCAGATAGAGCAAATAAAAGGTCTTTTTTTTTGTAGAATACAATGCCGCAAACCGCACTTCAAAAGGTTGATCCTGCGTAAAATGACAGTTGTTCAAAGATTCATTTAATTTACATTGCTATTATACGCTTACTCCTCAGGGGCACAGCCCTAAGAATCGGAAGAAAATTGTTAACGTAAGCATAGGTCGATATGCACATCAAATTAAAGGTCTTCACTAGTAGATTACGATGCCGTAAATTCAAGCTCAAAAGAATGCCTGAGTAAAAAATGGCAGTCGTTCAAAGATTCAAAATGGCGTATTCAAGAAATCTTTGAACATCTGCCATTTTGCGCAGGATCAACCTTTTGAAGTGCGGTTTGCGGCATTGTATTCTACAAAAAAAGACCTTAAATTTAATGTGCATATTGACCTATGCTTCCGTTTAAGATTTTCTTCTGACTCCTTGTGGGCCGTCCCCCTGAAGGGTTATTGGATCACTGAATATGTGTTAAAATAGAGTTTTATGCCCTGTAACTTTGTACCAAGTATTATAGCTCTATCTGCATTATTTTTTAAAATATTCAACTGTCCAGGGACTTTTTTACCACCCTGTATATTAGCCTACATCGCTTTTTTACAACACAAAGTAACACTGTACCTACGTTTTTCAATTTTGTCGGTTTTCTGTTTGTTATTATACTACGCCCAAAAAACTTACAAAAGAAAAAAACTAATTTCCTAACATGTTATATACCCTACCTATTTCTATGAGGGAATTAGATTTTCTACAAAATGTATATGAATTTCCCATAAAAAATCTTTAGAACAAATTTTACCCAGGCTACTTTTGAAATGTCAAAAAAACATTCTAATTGTTTTTTATTCTTTATTCACTTTGTCAAAAAAACGTTCTAAATCATTATTTAATTATATAGGCCTACTATTTCTAGAACCTACTGTTCTTTCCGAACGAAAGGAATATGAGGTTGGCTAAGTTTACTCCTACGGTTGAATTTTTATGAATTTTGAAAAAAAGGTCTGCAAAATTGCCAAAATATGTTGGCTATTCCTCACTTCTAACACCGGCCACTGCTAGGGTTAGACAATAAGTTAAGCCTAGTTACAACCTACTTGTTTAAGTTAGGTGTAAGTTAATACTGTCTTACTTAAGATTAAAATCATGATTGCTCGTGAGTAGGCTACGAGTTTATGAATAAGATAAGTTATCCATTTAATTGCTATTTATATTTCAGAGGCTCTGGAGTGATTTTTTGACGCCCAGCCTACTGGAATCTTATGCAAACTTCCTTCTGAAATCTACTGATGGGCGAAGGGACGAAATTGACCTTGATGATTTTATCAGTATTTATGTAAAAATAATTAGAGGATCATCCAATGAAAAGGCTAAATGCATTGCAACTATTCTGGGGACCCAGACAAATCAAGAAGGCGTAGAAATCATCTCCTATCAGAGCTTGTGCAAGGTAAGAGTTAACATGATTTTAAAGACAGTTCCGCAGAGAACCTGTGATCTATTACCAGGTTAGATAGGCCCTATTGATATTATAGATTTTGATTCAGTACAATATAAATGTCAGCCTTGGCGTAAGTCATTGAATTTAATTTCACCATGATATAAATATAAACAAAAACTAAAATATTAATAAAGTTGATTGTTTTTTTTTATCCGTAATTATATCCCAAATCACCTTACCTAAGTTAGTTCAACTAAAAATGTAATGTTAAACATTGATAGGTAAGTTAGTTTTATTTAAACTAAGTTATTAAGCATCAATAAAAACTTAATAGATCATTAAACTTACTAAATTTGATGTTTACATTTTATTAAATATCAATAAAAACATAAGCAGGTCATAACTTACTGGTAATTCAATCTTTATAAGCCTGCACAAAAACAAAATGTCTAGAACAGATAAATCAAACTGAATCAAAACCAATATATAGGCCTATTTATCTATATTTAATTCGGTAATATATCGCAGGTTCTCTCCGAAATGTAGCCGACCGTCCTTTTAGTCTGCTGTGTATCTGATCAAAATATTTTTAAGGTTTAGGCATTACTTAGTTGCATTTTTTTACTTTGCTGTTTGCAAGAGTAAGTCAGCCTAAATTGATTGAAAAAATATTATATATGTTGCAGTATTTGAGTGATCTTCTAAAATCATACTTTTTTGGACTGAAGTCACGCAAGGATGATTGTTACACTAGCTGGAACTGTGACGAACCTCGAGAAAATGTCATAGAAGAAGTTATTAGAGGAGTTTGTAATGATTTACAACGTACTGATGATGAAGTGAGTAGACAGATTGTTTGACCTCTTTTAATCTTGATAGCTTAGGCCTCATTAAATATTAAAGATTTCATGATTAATTATGAATTATAAATTATTATAGGCCTAAATCAGTTATAAGACTTTTTATGGTCGCCATTTCAATGAAAAGTATCGAAGCATTAAAGAAAATTATTAAAGTATTGTGTAATTCAGTAATTTATAGTTTGATAAAATTAAGAAATAACACACATTCATCCTTGGAAAATCATGAATTTTCTAAAAGTGTACTTAATTTTATAACTGAGATCCATTGCAATTTTAATTAGGGTATTGTGTCCGAGTTTATGCTTCCACTGCCGTGTCGGGCCGATCGGGCTGACATGGCAGTTAACGTGTTCAAGGCAATGCTCCCTTAGTAGATTTGCCATATTTATGGATCAGCTGAAGACAATTCTAATGACGTTTCTGTCAGGTGCCTCTAGGGGTGTATTTTGTGTACAATTTGTTTCCTGTTATTTCAATACTTAGCTACTAGTTTAACCAAATAACACAATCTAATTATAAACAAAAGCTCGAATGTTCTGGTTTTGAAAACCAAAAATCAGAGCACAAATCATAAAACTAACCCTAAAATAAGAGAGAAAAACAGCTTCACATTAATTTAAGAATGAGATGAGAAGTCAACCTGTGTGAGAATAGTATTGCATTATTCATTTTGTAACCCATAAAAATGTGCATACCGGTAGGTCCCGTCTTATGTGTGTGTTCAATATAGTTATAGCTAGCCTAAAGCTTGAAATTCAGGATGAATTTTAGTTAGATTTAAATGTTAAAAGGATCATTTATAAGCCTATTTATATTCTTATTAGTTAATCGCATGTGATTTATTATATTTTGATACATACTCTACTCCTTTTCTTTTTCAAAGGTCAGAGAGAATTTGTTTGAGGACTGGTTGCACCACAGCGGTCTAGTCAACACACTTCACTGTTACGTCCTCGGAAGCATGTATAATTTGGAGCCGGAGCATCAATTCAACCTCATACCTTACGCACAGTTTCCTGCAAACATCTCAGAGCACAAGGTCTCGCTCCTGTTGGATCCGTCACAAGTTGTGTACCTCAACTCCTTCCTTCCGTCGGAGCATAAGGAAGTCTGGAGGTTCCTTTTTTCTACTGATTCTCATGGCGAGAGCTTCTCCAAATTCGTCGGATGCATCGTCAATCAAGGCCCGATCTTGGTGGTAGTTAAAACTGCCAACAATAACACTTTTGGAGGATTCATCTCTACAAATGTCACTTTGAGTCCGAAGTGGATTGGTAAGTTTTTGAATTTATTGTTCAGTAGTAGGCCTAGTTCAATTTAGACACAAATTAGTTGTGACTTTCAGCTAAAATGTTTCGAGTAGATGTGGGTCAGAGTGTCTAACATGATTCCACAACTCATTAGACACTGAACTTGAAACGTAATTGATTTAGTTGTGTGTTTTTCTTATCTATCTTATAACACTGTTTAGTGTTTTGTTCACGCCATTCGTACGTCATTCGCCTATTGGGTCTGATGATGATTGGAGTGTCCAATCGAAATCGATCACCTTTTACCATCTTTTTTGTATATTTACCGTCTTGTGAGTAACAGTATAAGCGTAAATATATGTTTTAAGTGTTATAAGACGTTTCTTTTATTTACTTTCCGTGTTTTGTTCAATGAAAGATTCAAGGCCAGGATTTCGATTTGTAGAATAAATAAATCATCCTGCTTACCTTAGAAGTACAGAAAGGGCATGGATCTCAGTTAACAAGGTTTAAAATCTTGAAGGCCATGACAACAATCATTTTGTAACTAAACTTCTTTGCCTACACTTCCCTCAGGGGATGAAATATTTGTGTGTTTTTCCTAAATAAACTAAATGAAACCAGCTGCTATCTCTTTGACTACCCTGTCTAAACTGCTACTGTAAAGTTAATGGCAATAAAGTTTACAGTTCAATTGTTTAGTTCATCTTCTTCTTGAGCCTTAACATCATTTTACCTGATTTCCTAATACTACAGAGCTGTAGCAAAAACCTACTCCTGCAGCTGATGATGCCAAAACACTTTTCAGATTTATAAAACTTATTATAGTGAACATTTATTGTTTTTACCCCCTTGATCTCACAATATTTTGTAGATTAAGACATATAAAAATAAAAGGTATAGATATATATATAAGATTTAAAAAAAAATTAACCCTAGAAAATTTAAGGACAGCTTCCTTTTAAGGCGCCAGACAAAAATTAAAAATACATACTAAAAACTCCTTAATAATTTGGCATCCTTAGTTAATTGTATTCAGGAGACCATCATCGTTTGACTTGTATGTTGTTTTATACATATAGCAGCCTGAGTTACTTTGAGACTTGAAAATCCGTGATATGTTTGATATATAGTTGATGAGGATGAAAACAATTATTTGTTATCATATCCCTATTATTTTCATTACGTGCGTTATATCTTCAAGGCATCTTAGTAGGGATGGCCAAGTCTTGAAATTTCGGGAAATTTTAAATCTTGTTACACGAGACGAGATTTCTTTTTGGCCGAGATTTTTATCGAGACGAGAATAAAAAAAAAAAAAAATTAAAAACGCCTGCAGAAAGTCAATGCAATACCCGCAATACAGGAGCGTGTCGTAGTAGCGTTTCCTTTGCGAAGGCGTTCTTATTTAATTAATTCTTTAAATGTAAATATTACTTTAATAACATTTGAAAAGTTTTGTTAAGTGTAAGCAGTGTTAGGAATGTTTTATTACTATAAAAAGTTAAAACAAGTAACTATTTTATAAAAATTATTATTGCTTTTATTTTATGATTTATTTTATTTTAGGATAAGTTGAACTCTATCCTAACTGATATCACTATGTTTCCTAATCGTAGGGATTTTTAATAAGTTAGGCGTGATTAATAAAAAAATGTTATGCTGATGTTTTTTAATAAAAGATTGTAAATATTCTTGCCTATTATCATTATTTTTGTATTTAAACAGTCATCTAACAATGTTCCAATCAGGTAAAAATTTTGAACGTGCATTTCCCGTTGTGTATGAGAAGGGAAATCCCGTCTCGAAATTTTATGAGAAATAAAAAATCTCGTCTCGTCTCGTCTCGAAGTAAAAATCCAATCTCGCCCATCCCTACATCTTAGTAAAATTACAAATGCTAATGAAACATACTATGAAAACACAAAATTTCTTCTTTACATTTTAAACAAATAACATTACAATATTTTACTTAAATTCCCTAAAACAACTAAAAAACAACATAAAACATACTATGGAAACACAAAATCCAACGTAAGTTATAAACAAATGTAAACTTGAAACAGTTCAGATGATTGACAACAGAATTCAGGACAAACTCTTAAATTTTAAAAGCCCGTAGGACGAAGGGCTTTAATGAGATATCATCCAAACCCGCAAAAGGCACATCTAGAGGATAAGAGCTTTAAATTGATAACCAATATGCATATGAAAATAAATATTTAGGGGTAGAATTGCTGCACACAAAGATCCAAAAAATTCTTTTAATAATATAGATTATATAATACATATTATTGTTGCCAGTGAAAATGTTTACGCTATAATTCAATTTTTGTATTTATTTGTAGGCTCAGAAGGCAGTTTCCTATTCAAGCTGGGCTCTTCAGTCGATGTGTTCACTGGCACCGGATACAATGACCACTATGCTTATCTGAACTGTTCTCAGAGTACATTACCCAATGGACTGGTCAGTATTAGTGAGAGTGGGCCACTATATCAGACTTAATTAAATCTTTAGGCAGGTTACACAAACCGGAAGACGCTTGAGTAAATGTTAGAGACATGCATGTCTTTTGTCTTTTTAATCTTGGGACATTTCTCTTACTACACTACAGTTAAGTTAAGTACAAAAGTCGCCAAAAGATAAACAATTGATGTTGCCCTTCCCAGAAAACGACATCAACAGTGGGTGGTTTTAAATACCCTTCACACGTTCTCTAAAGCAAATGCAGAGATATCAAGCTAGTTTGTTACAATCCAACAACAAACGTACGATCACACTTGCTTCAAGAATACTTAAGAATCAAACTCAGCAATATGAATAACTTCTAAAAACAAGCTAAATAAACGACTGGACAACCTCATTGCCTAGGGATGAGTGGCAGTGTGCATGCGCCTGACTTGCTTTTGTACAACATAGCTCATCAAACATAACACTGACCAACCTGTAAAGTAAAACACATGTCTAAACACAGAAGACGTCTCTGGCAAAAGTCGCAAGGTGTGTGCAAGCCCTGATTTGATAACATGGGTTGGTTTCATGTGCGACATTCCTCGGATATGAAATATGTTTCCATCATCTGTGCAAACATTACTACCTAACATAGTCTAACACAGATCTTCATGATCTGGTGTCTTGCATAAGAGGATTCTATTGTGATGTGAAGATTTGGGCCTTTTGTTATCCGGCTCTTTTTAATACACCACTGTACCACTAGGCCTGTAATACCCAAAGGAGTATTTAGATGATGAAAGGGAATATAAAAATAATAGGGGAATGAGTGACAAAGTAAACAAAGACATTACTTTCTAGATTCAGCCTCAGGGCTGCACATTCGTATATGGTGGTTTTTGACCAAACTATGTTTAAGTGTTTTTCATGTATACACAAATGTTTTTGCGTGCATCTCAATGTTTTTTCTTAACTGATTGGGGATATAAGGTACGATGACGTTTGCCTGAGAAATATTTTAATAGAAACTGGTAGCTGTTCAAAGGTTTAGGATCACTTGGCAGGCCAGATACATTAATTTAAACAAACCAGTTGAAGTGATGAGAAAAATCTTTTTTCATATGATATGCCTACCACTAACGTGTTCTGAGTTTTGTTTCTTAAAACATGTTATTTACCTGATTCATATTCCTATGTTCAAAAATCTGTAAACATTTTCCCTTGTATGTGTTTCAGGGAATGGGAGGCCAGTATGGGTATTGGGGTCTCTGGATAGATTCCCAATTCGGAGTTGGGGAGTGCAGTGAGACCTGCACAACATACAAAAACTACAAAATGTTGGACTCGGGAAAGAAGTTCCACATAAAGAACTTGGAGGTTTGGGCTGTTGGGGAACCTCCTCCAACTGAAGAAGAGCTGGTAACATTAACATTTGTTCTTACAGGTTTTTTAGAATTTTTGATTATTGTTTGTGTTGGATTTTAAATGTCTGCAATAACTACAGTAGATGCTCGCTAATTTGGCGCGTTCGGGATTTACTTGGCGATACTGGATAATTGAAGATTCTGGGTTGCTGAACATCCTCTAAAAACAACGGTTACTGCAGGACTAGCTCATTTTAGAGCGTTAAATGGAAGTTTTTGGCCGGCGACTCGTTATTTGATTTTCATTGTGCTTCTGCAATTTTATTATTGATATGAAATAGTTGATATTTTAAAAATTTATGGAAATAACTAAAACTAAAAAATTCAATCATCTTTGTGTTAGAGTAAAACAAATTCTTAAAAAAATTATAGCTTACTTTACAAATGATTTAACAGCTGTGTTTCACTGCTAATCTTATGAAGGTAAGGGTAAATTGTATTTTTCACAGGAAAGCCTGTTTAAATGTTGGTAGTAACTTTTAATTTGACATTTTTAGGGTGAGAGATCCACGAGTAAAACAGGTAGGTCGGCCCTAGACCAAGACCCTGCAAGTGCCACGATTCTGGAGATGGCTGGACGAGAAATGCACAGTAAAGGCATCAGAGAGGGAATGGCAAAAAAGAAGCATTGAAACATCGAAATTCTCCAACTTTTGGATAGAGGTTAGTTCAAAATATGTTACCTCTTGGAGTTAATTTTGAATATAGTCTATAAATTGTGAAATTTTCATCGCATCCATTCAAGGATTTTACTACAGTTGAACCACATTAGTACGAACCTCGGTAAAACAAATTCCTCGATAAGACTAATTTTTTTTTTATCCACTTGAAACTTTCATTGAGATCAATGCTAAAAACACCTCTATACAACGTAGTAATTAGCTTAAAAACCTCCACAAGACGAATTTGTTTGTGACGTGGACTAGGACTAATTAACCTCTACAACGAATATTCTTAGCACAAAACCTCTACAAGACGAATTTCTCATGTCTTAACCTACATAGGGACAAAGTATTCAAAACAAACAGAAGCTTGTCTTAACATAAAACCCCCACCCATCCCTCTTCCTTCCTCAGTCATTGTTTAAGACCTCTATAACACGAGTAGGGAACGGCAGTATTAAACCTCTATAAAACTAACCTTTTTATTAAGAATACCTCGATCATACAATTTTTTCCCCTACCCCTTGAAATTCATATTATGGAGGTTCGACTGTATATAAAACTAAATCAGCTGGTTTGTAAATTAATTGTTTGATTTTTTTCAGGCAAATCCTAGCTACAGTGCTGGAATATGGTGATGGTCTCCAAGTACTTTTGTGCCAAATAATGTTACCAAGCCAAGTGTTGACACTTAGGCTAAGCTTAGAATGTTATTGTATGTATTAAAATATTTTCTTTTGTTGATTTTTTGGTTGATAACAAGCTTAACTTTAATTTCATACTTCGGGCAAGATGAATTCTTGGAATGCTTCTGAAGCGTTGGTCACTTATGTATATATTTCCGTTAATTCAAAAGTCATCTATGACAGTCTTATTTGACCGTGGAAGCCTTACTTCAAGATTAAAGTTACTACACTAAGGTATTGATATCGTTCTTTTCTGTGTTTTAAGTTTTATCTGGAAATGCTTCGTGACAATTTTATTTCCGACGAGACATCATAAAAGTCTACTGCTTAGCTCTAATAGTTTTGGATTAAATTTAAATTAAATTTTAAACCCTTGATTTTTATAACAACTTTTAAAACCTTCATCAGTATTTTGTATCATTTGGAAATGAACCTGTTCCATTCCACACAGTACAATACCATTGTGTGAATTGTGAATGGTTTCCAGTAGGTTACCTATCAAACTAAATCAAATCTGTTGCTCTGATTGCATAGAGACAAGTGCTTTCTCTAGTCTTTCGTCTTTTAAGTGAAACGATCTGTAAAATTTTTAATGTAAAGGAAGAAAAACATGTGAAATCAATATCAGATCGTTTGAAAATTTGTACTTTGACAAATCAAAGCTTGACAATATATTTAAGGTTGTATAAAATTATTTAAGACTAAAATTGTAATATTGTTGACAAATTAAATGTTTATTGAACATTGCTTATGATTTCCTTGGAAATTTCTCCATTAATAAGGTTTACAAAAGAATGGGAAATAGTGCTGATTGATTTGGTAGTTGATTGTATCATGTTTACAACTAATAATTGTAAAGCATATTTATTTGCATTTTACAAATGTCTTCTCTTTGAGAAATGTGAGAATGCATTATTTTGTGTCACAACATAATTGTATACACAACTTGTGTGTGGTGGTTCTCTAATAGGCGTTTTCAAGTAGATATTTTCGGTAACTGTTTATCCCAATTAAATTATTGGATTTATAATTTTAAAGCTAAATCCTCTGGTTAAACTGGTACAGTATAATAAGGTATAATTTAATATCTTTAGTTAAAGGTTCAATTTGGTTTACATACAAAGAAAATCTTTCATTAAGTAAATAAACACAAGCCTATGTATTTGAGGGTTATAGGATTTCAGTAAACGAAACTGGATCCTGAGAAAAAGTTTATTTGTAACAAAAATATAATTTGTAGGCTTATTTTATGCAAAGACATACATTCATTAGTAAGTGTAACTTGCTACTCATTTCAAAATAGCCTACATCTTTTCTAAAACTTTTACTCCATAAAAAAACTTAAATTGCTACAAACAATGCATGTATTTACGGTTGCAGCATTTAGACAAATATAAAAACTTGGGTCACATATTGAATCCTCACTTCAAGACAATATAGATTTAAAACTAGACAGAGCCTATCATTAATTACAAAAACGTAACACTGATAAAATTTTACTTCAAATTTAACAGTAAGATGGCTGTAAACAAATTTGAAAATTCTAGTAACACAACTACGAAACTCCAACATCAATGTGATTCAATTGGTTCTCCCATCAGTTCTTCACTGTTCTCGCACTTCAACCCTTCACTTTTATCATTCTTCAATTCTCTCCTTTTCTTTGGCTTTTCATTTACAATGTTCTTGGATTCTTCAGTTTTATCATTCTGGGTAAGTAGGTACTTGATGCAAGCGTTCTGGCAGTGGCGTACCATGTATTTCCTCTGGGAGAACGCCTTTCCGCACATTTTACATCGCCAAGCCCACTGATGATGACCTCTTGTGCGTTGGTGCGCTCTTAGATTAGACCTGTTGTAAAAAGAGATCCTGTTACTACACCAAAAATTGTTCAAAGATATAAACATAGATTAAACACAACCAACATGAATACAACACAAGGATTTTCACCATGTACCATAGGGAACTTGGAAAATAAACCAATGAAGATAATGCTGGACATAGGTTTGATTCAAGTTGAAGAGAGTTTTAGAGAGAGAGATTTAGATCATTCATGCAGTTTTTTTCCCCTAGGACGCTAGGCAGGAGCCCGGAATTGTTTTTCACAATACTTCAGGCTAGACCTAGGGGTTGTGACATTATCACATAGATAATATCCATTAGTGAATTGGTGGGATTTGAACCCGGGGCCTCTGGAACCGGAGTCCTGCACTCTAACCACTAGACCAGCTCAGCTTGCTCCCCGTTCATACAGTAATGACAATCTTAAGTTAGATTTTACGCGGTATTGATACTGGACCCAAATGATATTTGCCATATAATTAAAATTAATTTAACTATCAATTAACAATGCTATCTAACAAATCGTTCAAATAGTAACAAGACAAGGGTTTAGAACACAAAAAACGTAAAAATCGCAATAGAGTAGACAAACAAAACAAACACACAAATCCAAAACAAGATAAGTACAACACTTCTTCAATAACTTTTACCACAACCTTTTTTACCTTTTGGACACTGATAGGTTACTAGTAGGAGTAGGGAAGGATGAGGAAAGTGTGCCAACAAAGACAAAACACATTAAAGAAAGACATAGGCCTAAGCGCAACTTACCTCTCAGCCAAGCTCGCATAACACATAGAGCAATAAATCAGCGTCTCGTCTAAGTGCAATGCTATGTGGCCTTCAATAACCAACTTCCTGTCAAAATTTACAGACAATCTTTAAAACAAACTGAGATAACGTTCAACACAATGGATAAGGACAGATGGATGGGAAAGAGTTCAGGGACGATCTCTCTGACCAGAGATCGAAGGAGGCAGGAAAGATATTGGAAGCATAAGAGTTTGGTAATCAAGGATCAAAACACAAAATAATTGGATCTCGTTATAGTTACAATTTTTCTTCGGAACCATGTTTCCATCTAGTATGGCATCTAACGACGACTACAGTCAATCTTTTTTATCAACACTGATTCAAGATGAAACCGACTGCAACTGGGTATCAAAAATTGTGAAACATTAAGTCTTAGGAAACTAGAAATACACTGGGTGTATAATAAATTGCTAGTCTAGTGTTAAGCATTTTCGTTGCTGGAGCAAGTTTGGTTACGTCATATCCACAAAATGGATGTGTCCGCTTTCCATTGAAATTGTTTAAAAGGTTTCCAACCCATAAAATATTAGCTTGGACCCCAACATAGACAGCCAAATGTAGGCTAAATGTTCTACAATGGATGTAAATTATAATTTCCATAACCTATTATTTAAATTTTAAAACATTGACGTTGATAGAAAAACATCAAACACGTTTAATACGACTCCTTTCCTGTAACAAGCTTTCTTAAGCGAAATATCAAATCATAATAAACACTAAAGTCCACTAACCTGTCAGCAAAGCTCTTGTGGCACATGGAGCAGGTAAATGGTCGCTCACCGGTGTGAAGTCTCATATGACCCTTCAGCACCCAAGGTCGGTCGAACCCCTTGTTGCAGTACGAGCAGTAGTGCAACGTAGATTCTAGCTTGCCTTCCGCAGACTTATGCTGGCTGTTGCTACTCTCAGTTGTATTGTCCTTACTCATCTGCCACAAGAATTCACAAAATGATTATGGATTTAATCCTTGTGAGTGCAAGAGTGTGTTTAGTAAAAAATGCGGGACTTAGGTCCCAGATTCAAATCACCAATGCATTTTATCCAAGTGATAATGTCGCAACCCCTAGGTCTAGCCTGAAGTAATGCAAAAAACAATCACGGGCTAGTGCCTATATTTCCTAGGATAAAAGAAGAGAAAAAAATTCTTGTGAGTGTTTGTAGAAAAAACGTATTTGTTTTATATAGGTTTACCCTATGTTTGCCAGGTGAAAAGTGGTGAAGCTTGGTGTACATTTTAGACAATAGACAGTTTCCCTTATTTGTAATTTCGTTAAAAAATACAATGGTGTCACAAAAATCCAGTATTTTTAACATTTAGATTGTTTGACAGTTTACATTTTTTTGTATTGAAAGTTCATAATTTTTCCACTTGTGTAACTAAAAGTAGTACTTTATTTACATGCTCATTAACAGCACAGCATACAATCAGTTTACAGCAAAGTTTAGTTTACATATTAGTACTACCGAACACTTACTTAACCATTACAATTGTTACGGTGTGAACTAGGAAGGTAGTCAGCTGCGATTTGTCTGTATCTATATTAATTTCACTTTTAAAATTCATCAGTATAACCCAAAAGGTATTTTAAATTGTTAATTGCCAAGTCAACTATTTTTTACACATGAATAACCCAACCAACCCAATATCTTAAACTAGACAATCATTAACGAATAAGAATAAGAATCTTTATTACCCTTTAAACATTTTACAGTGCAATAGGGTTTGTCATTTTGCTACATAATATTAATATGCAATTAATTGTGACATTGTGCATTGATGCACTCAATTAGGTTATGAGTTGAGTTAACAATTCCATTCAATCCAGGAACATAAATTATAAAGCGATGAGTTGCTGTAAAGTTCTGTTGTCAATGCCATAGTTCCAAATACTTTGTGTTCGGAGTACTTTGTGTTGGAAATACCCGTAGTGTTTTTTACTATTGTGTTGTTTTGTTAACGACAGCCCAATTCCATCCAGTACCTAATCAAAGGTATAAATATTTTAAGTAGGTATTCTTGATTGTAATATTAAAACTAAATTATAGCCAAATTCATAGATTAACCTGACTGAGTCCTGTAAGAGCATTAAGCAGATAGCTCAGTTCGGCCATGTCTTCTGTCGGCATTGATTCTTGCATCAAAATGCTTGATGAATCAAGAGCACTTTCTGTTTCATTGTCCGATGTTTCACTCAACGGGGGAGAGTCATACTCTGGTTCAATGTATTTTATCTCTGTTTTATCTGGAAGCTTAAAAAGGTCCCATCTTATTGTAATAGGCAGCTCGTTGACTTCACTCCAATCTAAAAAATATAGAAACAATCCATTTTTGGATGAGTATGATTATTGATAAATTACAATAAAAGTTAAATTTCAATTTTTCATATTTTCACATGTGAGTTGTTCATTACGAGACAGTATGTGCTAGGATTGGATCAATTACAGTAGCCTCATCTGTCCTTTGTATTGCTTCTTGGCGACTAAGTCAAGTCAATGCAATGACTACAATTAGGTGAATATCAAGGCGGAGATTGTGTGGTAGGCACGGAAAATTCCACAATGTGTGCTTTGCTGCACAGAAATGACAAGATTGTGTACTGTTTTATCTCTTGGCAATGGGTATTGCGTCAATTAGTGGAAAGCAGGATGTGCATTCCCACAAGAAACCTTTTCCCACCACTGTTGCTTAATTTTGTACGGAATTTCAACAATTAATTGCTATTGAATTTAATACCACTTGCAAATAGTGGTGAGTGTCTGGAGCATTTTCCTAATTTTTCTCTACATACCATCCTAAGACACCATCTATATCCACCCAAACTTTGAGGACAGAAGAGTGGAGTTTACTGTACATAGAAGACTAGCATTAGATATTTCCCCCATCAAACTTCCGATAGACATATCTACCTTTGAAGCTTTGATATATGCTATTTGCAATTTTTATAATATAGTGATCTATATAAAAACTGCACCGTAGTATTTGTGCAATTAGTGAGCAAATTAGTACTTTTTTTAACAAGGAAAGAATTATGACAAATGAAAATTAGCCACAGAAAGTCCATGAAGAAAAAGTAAAATATTTATAAGAAAACTATGCCCTATTATTCGGAAAATGTCCTCAACAAGTTGAGAAATTTTGGAAGAAATTCAATTTAGAAAATCAAGTGCAATATTTAATATCTTTAACAGCCATAAAATTGTCTATTAATATTATAAGAAATCACCTATATAACAATTATCATAATTAGGTTTAAACAAACTTGTAAAATTTCATGTCATATTATTCTTTGTTCTACAGCAGACTACAATGTGAAGTAAGATTTCAAATTTTAAAATAAATTTTAATTTATATGATGTAGTCATAAATAAACGTTGGTTCCTCTACTAAAAAACCTAGATTTTGATTTGTCATTTAGTATAGAGTGGGAAAAGTATTGGGCAATTAAGTTGAGAAATCACCTGCTTAGCTAACTATAGACTAATCGGTTGTTTTGCACTAATTTAAGTGAAGAAAATGTCACTTTTGGTAATTTTTCCATACTGGGAAAAGGCCTAATACATGAATTTGAACAAAGGGTGTTTTTGGCCTCTGGAGACCTAAAATCGAAAAAGTAAATCGGTCCGGAGTCCAGATTTTACCATCTCCACTGGTAAGCCTAAATTTTTATTTGTCATTTCAGTTTGTCATTTGTTTATACTGTAGAGTGGACAAAAAGTTGAGAAATCATCTGCTTAGCTATAGACAAATCAGCTGTTTTCAGCAAACTAATTCAAGCGAAGAAAATGTCACTTTTTGTTAGGCTGATAATTAACTGTAGGCCTATATACAAAAACTAATAAATCTTTCCACCTACATAAATGGACTCCAAATGTAAAATTTTGTAATTAGTTCATATTGTAATTTTTATCAGAAAAACTATTTACATACCATCATTATTTTCCTTGATTTTTAAATTACTTAACATATCAGGCTTAAGTGCTTCACTTCTTGTGATTCGATTGTGGCTCATGTTCAAAACCGAGCCATCTTCTCCACCTGAAAAAATAATATTAATTTAAAACTTTATACCATATATCCATCGTTGACCAGTAGTGACTGGATAGATTTAGTAAAAAAATTTAGTTTTAATAGGTACTTTAGTTATGCGGTTAACATGGCTGTAGTTACGAGGTCCATTCACCATTTTCCTCTGTGAAATATTCCTTCATGAAGTACAGGGGCCGTGCCTTGAGTAGCTCCTCTATTCTCTTTTTAAAATTCTTAAGAGGGAGTGATTTTGTTTTGGTGCAGGTGGTTATAGAGTCTGATGCCAAGGACCCGGTAACACTATTTTTGTTTGCTCAGTCTGCAGAAAGGAATGCTTAGATTTTCTCCATTTCTTGTATTATAACTACGTACTATTATAACTATGTAGTTGGTTTTTGCAGCTGAGGTAAAATTGTATCATTTAGGCTTCAATCTGCTCTGGTCTCAGGCCAAAAGTAAAAATATTTAAAAAAAATTGGGTGCCATCAAGATATGGATTGTGTTATAGGCTACTTATTTTAACCCTTTAACTAGCAAATTATTATAGTGTATTTAGTAAGGCAAATTATTATGAAAGGAGTAAGTCGTTCCATATAACGGCACCAGCAAATGTTCAAAGGAGTAGTAACGTTTTATAAATTAATTACAATTTTTTGCCATTATGAAAAGCGGGACTATTTAAAGGGTCCATAAACTATGGCATTTTATTTAACTTACCGGTATCTATAAGATTCGCTCTTATTGTCAAGTGAAGTATATTGACTTTTTGTTGAATATTGTACAGTTTAATACTATACATTATTCAAATTATTTGTTTAACAGTATAGCATTGAAACTTGATTTAATGTTTTGAATGGCCTGTTTGTGCTGTTATATCTCGGCCAGTTGACTCAAAGCATTGCCTTTTAAATAAGTAGACATCCCATCTAGGACCAGAGGTGTCCCTATAATTCTTTATGGAGAAAAAACATATAGTTCTGTTAGACAGTAGCCAGTTGCAGATTACACTAAGTTAAAAATTCAAAATTAAGTATGACTTATTTTTTGTTACTGAGGCTGGGATATTTTAAAAACGTGACATAAAAGTAAAGATGCTCACAAGTCGTCCTATGAGTTTGACTTGGTTAATATAAGTTTTCAAGCATAACTTATTCAACAAAAACCAGTAATTTATATCATCAGTGCAAACTGTCTGTGGAATGTCTAGTTTTATGAATAGGCAAAGCTTAAGTTAAAGTCTCTGTGAATAACTTTAGTGTTATTTACATTTCATAAATTAAATAAATTCAGTAAGTTTAAAATACGAATTTGTATCTAACCTAAACTATAACTTAATTATACAAAAGTCACTGTTTAATTTTATTAGTTTTAAGTTGATTGTTTAGAACTGTGTGGTGTGCATTTAACTAAAACGAACATTAGGCCTACACTTATAGATTAATTATTTTTTATTACCTCTCTTTCTTGAAGGCTTGATAAAACAGCGAGGCATATGTATTATTTCTTTATCGTCGGAAATAAAAACTAGAGGTACACTTAATTTATACAACCAAATGAATTTATTTTGATAATAAAATTGTAAAGTGATTCAAGCACTACTCTGCTACCAATTTGACAGGCGCCATGCGGAGCGGAGCGGAAAAGAAAGTCCGATTTACCAAGCGCTAGCGGACGAAAAATGTTAGTTTGTAAACATTGCTGTGTTTCCACGTTGTGCAGGCGTCAACTTACTACGTAATATAACTATGTAGCCATAGCGTAGTTGTAGTAAGATTAGCAATATAGGAATATAAAGTAGTTGCAAATTTTACTGTTGCTTCTGTCCGGTTTTCTGTAGATGTCGTGTTTTGTTTACAATTTGTTTCTTGCTATATCAGTAATTTAAAATCTCGTTTTTAACCAAATAAAACTATCTAATCATAAACAATAACTCGTCCACTAGCTATATAACCTATGTCCACTAGCTAAGGGAGTATGTTTTATCTATGGTATGAGTATCTATTTTATTTATTTCAGTTTTTACAAAATCGTAGAGAGGACTGTAATTCTTCTGTGTTGGAGTATTTTCTACTGATACTGTAGTTAAGAAGTGTATAAGTTAAATTAGGAATTAGATTGATTTGGCTAAATGAGGTAGTCTTAACGTCAAAATTTACAGTTTTTGTGCTTTAGGCAGCAGGTATTGTTTACGATTTATAAGGGTTTGACGCTCTAAGTGTATTTTTTTACTTTTTGTAAGAAAGCAGGCCCAAACCGTAGTATTTTCTAACCATACACTAACCTAAGGGAGTATGTTTTATCTATGGTTTTATCCATGGACTAACCAACACAACACACGTAGACGCGTAGACTCATCGCATTGCAAATCTTGAAGCGGTTATGTTGCAAACAGTCAAAGATGGCCATGAAAGAGGTCTATGGCTATATTATATAATGTTTAGGTATGTAAAATCAAAATGACTGAGGTATGTAAAAAACCTATTATTGTCTTATATTATATAATTTTGTAGTACGGATTTTAATTACGTGCTGAAGAAGACTAAGTATCCAATTAAATATGTTTCTTACTCTATGGACCATTTTTAGATTAAAGACAAAACAAAACATTGTCAAATGTCAAAGTACCACGATGGTCAAGTTAAGTTTAGTTTAGGTTCATCACTTTTCACGTTTATAGGTTAGAACCAACCAACGCATAGTTTGTTGTCATAACAAAGGGTCCAAATGGATGCAGCCGAGAATAGTTCAGGATTTATTTTAAACATTAATTAGGTTATGCATTATTCAGCTTATAGAAGGGTATGATCGCTACGTAAAATTATCCTAGCAATATTATAATTTATTTTAAATATTGTTTTGGTTTGTTTGTTGTTGTTATGTTCTAATGATCGTTCAGTGTAAGGCCTACACCATATCTAGACGTATGTTTCTAATCGAATACCAATCAATATCCCTTGAATTAATGCAAAATATAATAAGTTGTTGTATTTTAACAGAACAGGTCCTTAAACTCCCAAGAAATTCCTCTGGTTATGAGTTCTGACGAACGGGATTTTGAAGCAGACGAAACCGATTATCTCCTTCATCCTGATAGTGAATACAGATCTTCCAGAATGAGTGGGAATCGACCTAGGACTTTAAGAAATTGTAAAAATGTTTTGTCTCGGCTTATGTGTGGGTAAGTAAATTCAGAATAATATAAAATGTAGTGAATTTAATCGCAAAAGTAACGAGATTTGGGTGATATAGTTTTTTTGTCCTTGGTGGGTTTTATCAGCTGATGTCATGGATCAATATGGACTGTGGACTTCTGTTTTCCAACAAGTGAAGTAGGACGTCAATGATGGTGAAGCGACTTGTAATCAAGCCATGACAAATTAAACTGTTTTGTTTAGTGAACCATTTTGATATTTTATTATAAAAGACACTTTTGACTCAAGATGGCAGCTTCATCTTCTTTGTGTCTTGTTGAATTATCTTCTTCTACCACTCAGTTAATGAAAGAAGATGTGCCCCTCATTTCTAAACCACCAGAATCAAATTCATGTTCAAGGTTCATATTTAGTCATTTATAATTTACTACTGTATGTTACTTTAGGATTAACAGATCTGCATGTTTAATAAGTTAATTTGGCTAGTGCAAAATAAGTTTAATTAGCCCATATTAAGTTTAATTACAATTTAGGCTAGCTAAATGTTTTGTAAGTTACAAATAGGCCTAGGCCTTGCTGAAGAATATAGGCTCCTCGATTATTGATCTTATTACGCTGTATTTAAATACTGATAAAAGTGTAGGACTTACCTGATTAAGTACCGTAGCCCATTCTTGATGATTATATAAGTAGCCTACTCAACTTGGCCATAAAATGCTAGAATTTTTGGCTGCACTTTGGTAAGTTATCTGTCCTACACTCATTTGAATGAATATATCAAATATTTCATTCGATATATCAAGTTTGGTTAGTTAGCCTAACCTAAACCAACTTAACCGAATGAAATTCTATATAGGCCTATCGAATAATCTTTAAAGGTATCGATATTTTTATTCGAATGAGTGTAGAACAGATACTAAAGTGCAGCCGATTTTTTTTTTGTAATTTTCCAAAAAATGCTAGAGCTAGCCTATTTACTTAGCCTATTTTGTCTGAAAAAGTAATAGAGGTACTTTGGTATTATCCGGATGCCACCCTTATACAGCCTGCTGCAGCGGTTATGTGAGGTTGGGTTATCATAAATATGTTTGTAGAGCTTTCCTTGTTTCATTATGAATCAAACAATACCAGGATGAGTCATACTTTCGTTTGCTAAACCCCCTCCAAATAGGCCAAGGTGAGGTCGTTAACCGGAGCGCCTGTATTACCAGTCACCACCTGTATCTGGTGTGGCAGCTAGATGCATTCAACTCAATCCTCGCCAACATCGCTGCCTTCTAGGAGGTAGAACTCAAAGGCCCCCTAATTTTAATCCTTTCAAATATGGACAGTAAGTCAGTTAAAGTATGTTCTTTCCATTTATGTTAACCCAACCTAACATAACCGTCGTAGCGCGCTGTATAAAGGTGGCCTCCGGATAATATAGTACCGTGCTAGGCTTGCTACAGGGGGTTAACTTAATCTTAGTGTGCACAAAAATCGGTAAAAACAAAATTTTTCATCTCAATAGTGCTGGAAAGATATATTGGGCCTCGATTGTAAGAGATATTTAAATAAACCATCGCTGTTTCGAAACCACAACCAAGTCAACCGAAATGCCAATTTCAACTCACACGGTCGAACGTCGCGTCGGTAGCCTACAATATATAGCCTAAGCTTAGCACTATTCGGATGAAACGCGAACAAGGATATATCTACTACTAATCTAGAGGTTAAATACCTTGTTGCCAACGTAATCCTTGGTAGACTTAATGGCTACCGGTTTCGACACACTTAATTGGTGTCATTGTCAAGCCTAGACGTGGTTTTTTCGCTCCTAGGAGGTCGTCGTAAAGTCTTCAAAAACACATAACGAGACGAACAAATGACAAAAACGAACACGAACACACATTTTAACGAATAATACTCTATGGTCATACTACTCATGACGCGGCTGCGGGTTCAGGCTGTAGGTCTAGACTGACCGTCGCCGTGTCCTTCCCCTCCCCTCCTATCCTTTGTTGTTATCAAACTTATTGTCTACTGATAAGTTTTGTATGAATGAGGCTGCTTCGTAAATAATGTTTGACTCAAGCGATGTTTTTTTCATTGAGGATGTGTCGGGTATGTTTCTTGCCGGCCTTGAATAGGCCTATCTCATATTCTTCGATCGTATCCAGGAAACGACCTCTTTTTCTATAAAAATGTAATACATTGATGGATTTGTCAATAGATGAGACATCATGGTTATTACTTATCAGGTGATCAGCAAATGCAGAATTGGGTTTGTGGATGGATGGTTTTGGTAGGTGTTCCGTATATCTAGTTTTGAATGGGCGGGGTTTGTCCAATACAAAAACTAGAGCAGCTGTCACAATTAAGTTTGTAAACACCAGATCCTTCTGATTTATCAGTAGTAGATTTATTCCTATTGCTTCTTAATGCAGATGAGAGTCTATTGTTAGTACCAAACGATACTACAACATTGTTCTTTGACATTTCTTTCTTCAATGTGCCGTGAAAGTACGTGCCAAACTCAGTAGATATATATATTGGTTTGTTTGTTCTCTTGTTGGTGTGGATATTTTTATTTTTGTGTTTCTTAATGAGTTTGTCAATAATATTACTATTGTAGCCTATCCATTGGACACCGCAATGTATTTTAGCGTGTTTACCTCTTCCTTGTAATCTTCTTCGGACAATGGAATTGATAATAATCTATTGACAAAACTATGGTAAGCGGCTAATTTCTGATTTTGAGGCGAATAATTTAGATAGCTTACCTGTATTGAAACCAGGCAGGCGCTTAACACCCCTTTTAGGAGTACGATACTTAACTTAGGATGACTTCTTTGGCTAACTTAAATATAAACTTATTAGGGATTTTCTATCCCAGATTTTATAATATGACAAATTGACTGTAAGTTAATCTATGTCGGGGGTTTCTAACCTACAGCCTACGGGACACAACCAGCTCTCGTACAGATGTTATCCGGCCTACCAAAAGGTAGCATAAGCTACAAAAAATTATATATTTTATAGTGTAGCGTAGGTCTTATTCTCTGTATACACTAACTTGGCGTCTGAACCCTTGACTACCTGCGGACGGACCGGGGCCGTCCCTTGCTCGCCCACTGTTGAGCAGCTGTTTCTATAATTAGTCACCTAGTAGCACCTCCACTGCAATTATGAACTTTTTTGTGCGGGACGGAATTTTAATGTTTTTCCTGCACAATCAAAAAGTTCATGAAATTTTAAGAAAAGTGATACTAAACTTGACCATATTCCGTTAAGTTAACCTTAAGTTTAAATTATTTTTAATTATTCATATTATGAATACCGTTGATATTGTTATATCTTTAAACCAACCCCCATGTCTTCCGGGAAATGAGTGATTCACGTCCTAAGACCTCTGACGAGCGACGACGATTCTGACGTGGGATATCACCATTAGATTAATCGCGTATTGGGTATTGAAATGCTATTGATGAAATATGTATAATCTGCCGAAAAACTACGGTAGGCCCGTCGTAGGCCTACACTTTATACAGACATTGAATTAGCTTAAAAACATTTACTCAACACATGCACATGATTCTGTAATTTTTAATCGACAATTGACATATCCTTAGAAACATAATGATTGTATGATTAATTTTAAGTTTCATTTGACCCGTAGAAAATGACGCAATTTTGACACTTCAAGCCAAATGCTACTTTCGCTCGCATTTAAGATTATTTTTTTTTACCATTTAACACATAACATTACGTATACTAACTTACGGAGGGAAACGTACGGTTTAAAAGTGTTTCACGTTTACAATAATCTTAAATGTGATTGGTTAGATCTACTCAATGAAACATATGAATTAGGTTGTGACAAACTACATCACCGCAACACGTTTTACATGTTTTTACTTGTTAAACTTTATTCCCCTAACACTATTAGGAAATTTAAATATATAAATCACTATTCCTTTTTTGTGTTTGCAGATTCGCGGTGCACGTCTAAATCAAATTAATAATAATTCATACATAACGATATTGTTTTATTTCTATCCCTAATAAAGTTTCTATTCCTCAGTAGCTACTGTACATATAGAGCCTGTAGCACAGACAATATAATACTTTAATGTTTATTCCATTGTCTGTGCCTGTAGGTTCTACAAACATAATAAGAATATAGTCAAGTTTGGTATCATTTTACTTATTTATTCATGGACTTTTTGCTCGTACAGATAAAAATGTAAAATTCCGCCCCGCAAAAAAAGTTAATAAGTGCAGTGGGGGTGCGACTAGGTGACTAATTAAGAAAACGGCTGCTCAAGAAGTGAGCGAGCAAGGGACGGTCCCGGCCCGGTCGCAGGTAGTCAAGGGTCCAGACGCCAAGTTAGTGTATACAGAGAATAAATGCGTGACAATTGTCTCTCATGACTACAGCAACACATGAGTGAGCGTATATTGTAGTTCCTGCAATATTGTGACATATGACATTTAAGAGAACAAGTTTTAAGCTATTAACGAATGCGGCCATATGCCAAGTTATAAGAATTCGATAATCTCTTAATTTTGGTTAGGCCTAATCATTCAGTACCATGGTGTTTTGAGTTCAAAGCCAAGTGCCACTATTATATTTTATTTTACATTCCAACGGACAGCTCCATTTAGATATTGGTAAACATATGATCAAGACTTGCTCATATGTTTTCACATATCTCACATATTTTCAACTCATGCAACTAGTACAATGCAAAAGTTGATAGTAAATTCAAATTGATTAAATAAATTAGTCAAAGAACAAAACGACATAAGTGAAAGCCAACAAGATGGCAAACACGACAGCCAGGTACAAGTACCTAGCACACAAGTAAAAAACGTGACAGGTAAAACAAAACAAATCCAATAATGGTATAACAATAATAACATTTGAATTGAGTAACAATATGAAGAATAGCAGTTTATAAATTAACGATGAAATAACGATAAATTAACAAAGAATAACTGGGTGAAGAATTAACAAAGAAATTAAGTTTTCAACAATGATCTAGCTTGTTTAGACAGCTTGTTTAGACAAGCTTAAAAAAAAAAATAATTTGGTAGGTATGTTGAAGTGTTTTTGTACAGTTAATGGCTACAGAGAAAAAAATGATTAGGCCTAATTTAAAATTCTCATGTTATTTTTATGGAGAATAGTGAACTGTTTTTACTTTTACTCCAATGCAAATGCTGGATGATTAAGCGCTTGTTCTTGATTTAAATTAATTTGATCAATGTCCATGTCACAAGGTAAAATATTCTACCTAGATGCGTTTTTTCTCAGTTGGATTGGAGCACATAAGGCTCCAGCCAAATTCTACGGTTATTGTGTCATTTAATTGTGTAGGCCTTAACAAAATTTTTCTGCATCAGTTGCTGTGTTTTTAAAATATAATACTGAAGTAATAAGTAAACAGTTTAAAATGGAATTCAAAGGTTTGAACACCATCCCACATTATAAGAAAAATGTACCGTCACTTCTCTTGATGCAATAATAAAATCTACGGTATAATCAAAAGGTTAACTTGGCAAGGAAAATAAAACTACTAACTAAATACTAAATCTAAGAGCTGATGTATCTTCAAGAATTTAAATGATGATTAAAATACACCCCTTTAACTGAGGTTGCTGCCCTTAAAACGGGATTTTTTGAAAAAACTGATATTTTTTGGGCAAGTTTCACTTAAAGACCTTTCATTCAAGTATGGTTGATTGGTATGCAGCTTATGGTTTTCTCAAAAGTTTTTGATCCTCATAAGCTTAGCTTATGGATAGGAAATAAATCAGATAATTTTAGAAAATTATATTATTGATAATCCAACAGGGCAGTTGGAAATTTACCAAGTCTGCAGGTTTGCCGTGGCTGGAGTATTTATTTTTTATAGAAGATGCTTTAACAATTAATTTTTATTTTAAAACAAGTTCTTTTGTTGAGAATGCTTGTTATAGTCTCTGATATCTTTAAATTTTTTTAAAAGCTCTTAATATCAACATTACAATATTTTGAATGCATCAGGTTCTTCGTCATGTAAATATAAATGGTAATAAATGTTTAAGTACTGTATGGAAATTATAATGTCCGGTGAACATTAAAATAATATTTTTACATCAAAACCGTGCAATGGTTTGTCCTTAAGTTTTTAATAATGCTATCAGATTGGAGTAATGACTGTTATATGCAGGTTGAGGATTTTAATTTGTAAATATCCCTATAGCTACAACATTTCTGGTCAATTTTTGTTATCTTAATTTTTTTACTTACCAAATAGTGTTTGTAGCAACGTAATACACTTAAAATGGATATTTATTTCTCTTAAATATTTTAAATTTAATTTAACACAGTACCTAGGCTAAACTGTCTTGTTTAAAACCGCCAACCTATGGATTTGTAGGTTAATTTTGCTGAGGTAATGAATCAACACTGCAGGAAATGTACCTTAGTGTTTAGATTGTGATCTTTGTTCTGATAGACATTGAACCTACCTTATGTATGCGTTGCTACTTGCCAGTGATAATGAAATTGTGTAATAGTGTAGATTTATAACTTCAGAAAATGTGGAGGAGACCATTTAACGACCATTATAATAGGTAAAAACTCATCAGATATGAAAGTTGTAATATTTATTATACCCTATAATATATATTATTGGTATATTTTGTATTACATCTGTGCCACAAATTAAAGGAATTTTGTCCTTTTAGAGTGTTTGAGAACTAGTAATATGATAGGTCATTGTTTCTGGGTCAAAACCAAATGCAAATATTGATTTAAAGCTTGAACAGTTCCTCACAAAGATGCTATTTGGTTTTTTACATAACATTTTTTTTCATCTCCTGATTATTTTTTCTAAAATGCTACTTTTTAAAATGTGAAAATTAAAATGCCGGCAAAACATCTGATAGTATAAAAAGTATAACACCAATTATCAAATAATATTTTCAGACGGTTCATTCAAAATTTAATGACACAGTCAAGGAAATATGTTAACAAACTGTGAGTAATTGATAAGTGTCTTAAAACCACAAAGACTAATTACTATCTAGGTCCAGCATTAGCCTAGTGGAAAATAATAAATTACTCTGTTAGTAGGCTAACTGGGGAATTGTTGACAATTTGATGATGATATTTGGATATGGTTTATACCTAGGATTAAAACCCTTTAAGAGTTTCAAGAGTTTATCACCTCCACCAAAATGGGTGGAGGGGGAAGGGTCTCCTTCATCCAGGGTGCTGTATGGGAACAATACAAAGGAGAATTTTGTTTATAAAAAATTGTGTTCGTCTCATTGGAAAATATTAACTAAAAAGTAGGTTTTACCTTCGTCAATCAGCTCAAAAGTTGTAACTGTTGTAGTTCGGCATTACAATGCTATCATCAGACGGTGTCTTGCTCAGATTGTGATAATGTCAACCGGTACCATGTGTGCGACAGGCTTGTTTGTTTTTGTGATGTTTAATTGTAATATAAAAATATGTGTTGTGTTTTAACTTCAACGACTCTGCTTGAGCGGAGATCCTCAAGTCTGATGATTGCATTGTGATGCCAAAACGGCTATAACAACAGTTAAAACTTTTGATTTTATTGACAAAGGTAAAGCCTACCTTTTGGTAAACGTTACAGCTCAAGGCCTGGAAACTAAGATTTTGATGGAAATTATTCTTGTAATTCATATTTTATTGGTGGGTTTTAACATTTTGTTCGCTACTGTTTCAGATGCTGCCAGTGGATATGGCGGCGATGTTTCCGAGAACGAGAGCTAAGGGCTAGGACTATTGTTATTGGGCGTCCTAGCCCGGAAAAGTTCCCTGCCAATGTGATCAGAAATCAGAAGTACAACATCATTACGTTCTTACCATTGGTGAGTTTACAATCTTTAGAAAAGTTTTACTTCTTACTAACCTAATTCTGATATACGTCAGTTTTCCTGCGGGCGCATTATTTAATAGGAAACGATGTGTTATTGTCAGTTAGTTCCAAGAGTAACCGTACCTGACGCACCTCTGATTGTCGTTTGATTTGTAATGTATAAAACTGTGACTGAACTAATTCTTTGTTTGCAGGTATTGTTTCAGCAGTTCAAGTTTTTTCTTAACTTGTACTTCCTGCTGATGGCAGTGAGTCAGTTCATCCCAGAACTAAGACTTGGATTTTTATATACCTATTGGGGACCACTGGTGAGTTATAGGAATCTTCAAAACAAATTTACACCTACTTTACAATGTTTACCAGATACCAACAATACAATGTTCCTTCTGTTCTCTTTAAAGCTTGAATCCATCTGTTTTTTGCCTTAGACATTCCATCCCCATGTTATAGTTCTCGCCAGTTTTTTTTATCAAATTTGTCGTAGTTGATGTGAGCCACTGAAAATTTGCGCTGATCTAAATTACTAATTTCTCTTGAATAAACTATGTTTTTTTACCAAGTCAAACTGAGGGAACAACTTATTATGAGCTAAAGCAACTGTTATGACCCATAAACTATGTCAGCAACGAAGAATAAGGTTGACAATAGAATTTTAGACATTATGTTGTTTACCTTTTGATTGCCAGGTTCTTGATGAATTAATAAGTTTGAGCTCTATGTACATTTTGCCACAAGTGTGGCATCATCAGGAGCTGCTTCTGGTTTCTTCTCACATCACTATCACTTAGTCACTAAAAACACACTATCCTATTTTATTTGCACTTATTTACAACATAATTAATTATTTGTTCTTGAATCTGGGAATACCACATAAATTTTAGACACTAACACATTCTGTGACTGGTTCACACAACTACATTCTCTTTTAGTAAAAATTTGGCAACAGCTGGTCTATATAGATGGGAGGTCTAATTCTGTACATCCAATAGTCAATGGTAATATGTTCCTGATTTTCACAGTTATTGATTAAAGGTTTATCTTACCTAACATCAGCAAACTTTGCAGCTGTAAGGGTTAGGAGGTATAAAGGCAGAGGTTTTGTCTTATCTTCCAATCAGTTCCATCCCAATTTTCAATTTTGTTATATCTCAATTTTTACATACCCATATTCCATATCTCAATTCTCAATTTGTTATAAGAATCAATCCTAAGGCTTACCTTTTAAATAATGTTTCTGAAATGCTTGAGTGGAAAGCAGTGTGTCTAATAGCTTTGTTTCACAGTGTTTTGTCCTGATCGTGACAATTTGTCGGGAAGCGATTGATGACTTCCGTCGTCACCAGAGGGACCAAGAAGTCAACAGTCAGAAGTACAAGCGGCTGATACGAGCTCGGGACGGTCTCGTGGCCACGGAACTTGTACCTGCCAGCAAACTTAAAGTTGGCGATTTGGTAAGTTATACCAAAGTGCTTCATATCCTGAATTTGTTCTGTTTATGCTACCCATAATAAGTTAATAGAAGGAATTCACAGTTGATAGTGATAAACTCATTGGTTACAAAGAAAATTTCTTTTTAAAATTAATTCTGAGTTTTGTCAGTAAATTTATACCTTGCTCATTTTTTGTTCAATCTCTTATTGACCTTCACACGTTTTTTGCTTATGTCTTTTGATTTTAAAATCTAATTTAAAAATACAAAATGTAACAAAGAACCAATATTACAGTACTTTGGATTCCAGTTTGGACTCTTCAGGACTAAATCCATATCAGAATCTCCAGTATGGCAGTTAAAACAAAAATGGACCTTTCTCAATTCAGTACCACTATATTTAAATTAAATTTAAATGTAGCAACACACAACTAAGTTTTAAGCTGTGTCTTGGTTTTTACGTAACCTAACCCAACCCAACATCAAATAACCTAATCCTAAACAAGATTTGTGTATAATTATACTATTTCAACCTGAAAAAAAAAACATGGTGGTAGTGAATTAAGGGAATAAGGTCTCAGAAATTGAATGATTACATGAAAAAAGCACCCATGGTGCAAAATCAATAAAATATGTACAGTAGGCCTTCTGTAATACTACTCCACTAATTTTTAAAGAAATAAGCTTTGGGCCTACTGCATAAATATTTATATTGAACAGTGCAAAACGAATAAGTTGTGACTTTTTTTATTACGAAGGCTAGGTTTAACAAAGTGGCTTAGTTTTTCTCAGTAGGCTATCCAAATCATCTGAAGTCCAAATCAAACAGATCTGAATCAGATGGACTTCACTTTACTTCATTGGTAAACTTTGTTTGTTTAGTCGCATCAATTTTTAAGGGAACTTGTTTACAAAATATTTGACAATTAAGAATACAATATTACCTTTTCCTATTATTTTTTTCCATTATATTCCTTTGGCCTCCACAGATCATCGTAGAAAAAGACCAGCGAGTACCGGCAGACTTGGTGTTGCTGCGGACGACGGAACGTTCTGGAGCTTGTTTCGTCAGAACCGACCAACTGGACGGAGAGACAGACTGGAAACTACGTCTAGCCGTGCCTGACACTCAGAAGTTGGAGACAAACGCTAAACTGTTTGAGATCCATGCATCCCTGTTTGCTGAGAAACCGCAGCGGGATATTCATAGCTTCATTGGTACTTTTACTCGGGTGAGTAAGAGCGTTCTATTACTTTGCGTAGTAATAGGAGAGTTTTTTTTATGGTAAAGAGGCCAAGCCTCCAGTTAAGTACTAAGCTTTTCCACATAAGATTTTAAGTTCTTATGAAAATTTAAGGTTTTCCTAAAGCAGATTTCAGCAATTCGCACTACTCTACCTTAATTTTAATTGCAAAGGTTACAATTGTATTTTCTACAATTTTAAGGTTTGAAAAAAGTTTCTAGTGTGCTGCAGTTTCAGGTTATGTTTCCAAATTGTACGCCAACCTCTTGTATAGCTGTGATGTTATTGCTTATGCTTACTTTACGTTAGGATCACACAAGTTCTAACATTAATTACTGATGTTGATAGCACGATGGTAGCGGAGAGGACAGTCTGGATGTAGAGAACACGTTGTGGACCAACTGTGTAGTAGCTTCGGGCACAGCTGTGGGAGCCGTTGTCTACACTGGTATGGAGACTAGGAGTGTGATGAACAACTCGCAGCCTCGCAGTAAAGTGGGACTACTGGACATGGAGATCAACCAGCTCACTAAGGTATGAATGTTTGAATGGCTGAGAATACTGTTTGGTGGTTAGACAAATGGGAAGATTAAGGTTAACTACCTGGTTCAACTTCTGTTTTTTTTAGAGCATGTAATAAGACTAAAAAAGTGTAAAGGATGGACAATCTACATTAACCTTTACTTACTTACTGCCATGGCCACTTGTACCCAAGCTGGTACTTGGCCTCGCCAACACATTGTTGCCAGTTCTCTCCGTCTTCTGAATCTTTCTCTACTAGTCTCATCTTTTCCATATCATTCAGGACTTGATCCCACCACCTAGCTTTTGGTCTTCCTACTCGTCTCCTTCCCCTCGGATCTCCCCTTATTACCTTCTTCAACAAGCTCTCCTCATTTCTCCTCAAGATATGGCCAACCCACCTTAGTCTTCTGCTGACCTCTCTTACAATATCGGAGTCTCGGAATGATTCTCTTAACTCTTGGTTTTGGCAGATTATCCATACTCCATTACGTTAACCTTTATCTATTCTAATTTATCAGTCTTGGTCGGTGAGAATGAGAATGAGAGAATGAGAATGATTTATTTCCTGAAAGCATAATATGTACAAGGAAACGTCAATACATCAAAATCTTAGCATAAGCCTGCAACACACCATGCAGAGAATTGAAAAACAAAACCAAAACTTATTTGGTGGCAAGAATATGAAAGCTTACTAGAGGAAATCCGATGCATGAATGTTAAATGAAACACTTGCATTCCTTGAGAAACTATAGTGCAGATATAACATGTGGAAGTCTGAGACAACATGTTATTTGATTGCACAGAGCCAAATGAGGCAATTTAAAGTGCCCTGAAACAATGAGGCAGATACCCGCATCAGTCCTCTTAGATTGGATGCTGCCGTTCATCAGGTATCATAAGTTTAACAGGCTGTGAAGCACACTAGTGTGCAAAAAAGCCTACAATGTGGTTGACAAACTTAGTAAAATGGTCCACTCCTGCTTAATCAATAACTCTCACATGGAGTTTTGTTTGTGGCAATGAATTGAACTCAGTTAGCTTACCAGGGTAAATTGTATTCTAGAGGCTTAGGACTTTGATGAAATTCATTTAGAGCCACTGGAAAAGTTGTTTGTGCCTAAAACTTTTTTTAAGTGTGGTAAATTGACCACAACAAAGGCTTTCTGGTCCATAATGAATACAGAATATTCTGCCTACTGTGTAATGTGGTAAAAACTACATTGCCTGTTTCAGTTTTCAGCTATGATAGCATTTCATGCATGTTGTCTGTTCCAGGTGCTGTTTGCTGCAGTTATTGGGTTGGCGTTTGTGCTGATGTGTCTGAAAGGTTTCCAAGGGCCTTGGTACAGATACATGTTCCGATTTGTCTTGCTGTTCTCGTACATTATTCCCATCAGGTTCGTTATCAATTTTAAAAGTTTAGTAATTTTTGTTTTGTTCATTGCCTTAACTGTGTTTTGCTAAATTAGGTTGTTACTGAAAAAAAATTGTGTTATAATGTTATAATACTTTCTAGAGAATTCCGAGTAAAATGGTTCGCTAGAAAGTTTAAATAGGTCATTGGAAAGTTTTATCAATTTTTATCTTCTTTCAAAGGATTACCGTAGTATATTTAACTTTTAATCCTTGCTTGTTGACTTGTGGTACATGAATTGCAATGTCGGATGCTACTAAATAGCCATTAAGGTCAAACACAAAAAAACTTTACTGTTTCATATATTTTTTTTAGCTTGAGAGTCAACCTTGATATGGGGAAGGCTTTCTACTCTTACACGATGCAACGGGACAAGGAAATGCCAGACACTGTTGTAAGGTTAGTGTTCCATTTTTTAACATCACAGTCAATATTATTTTGAAACTAACAAAATAAGTTAGGTATTTACACCCAAAAGAAAGTTGTAGGCATATTGTTCAGTACTTATCTCATAACTAATAGGATTAAGAGGTGAAAAAATATTTAATCCAGGTCGCAGTTCAGAACAAATTTGGGGTTGATATTTTTTATATGATTCTGGCCAAGAGCCGTGTAAACTAGAAAGAAATTAAGTGAAATCCATCCCTTATAAACTATACTGTGTCATCAATTATAACGTTCAAGTAAAAGAGATCGGATAGTGTTGGATATTTGAGATTTAGCATGTAATAAATACTTATCCTCTCCGGTTCCAATTGTTCCCTGGTCTGAAGATCAACTAGGCCTCTCCATCTTCTCCTATCTCTCTACAGTTTCTTTCCCTTCGCCATCCGTCTTATTCATCACTTCTTCATATCCCTATTCATTTTTCCACCTTCATCGGTCTTATTTTCTCTAACTGTAATTGTATTTTACTAAGAACCCTTTCTTCTCTTGCTAACATCAACTATTGTTATATTTAAGTTTTCAAAATGTCATGTGACTCTTGTTTACAGGTGTACCACCATCCCGGAGGAGCTGGGCAGGATCTCATATCTCCTTAGTGACAAGACGGGAACTCTCACTCAGAACTCGATGGTGTTCAAACGTCTCCACCTGGGAACCGGCTCTTACTCGCCCGAATCTTTTGACCAGGTCAGTCATATTTTGTCAACACAAATACTACATATAAACAACCATAAGAATGTATGTTTGTATATACTTTGCTGTTTCTCTGCATGTAAATTGGGTAGATTGTTCTATATTCCTTGGAGTATTTATTTCTTGCTAAATATAGTTGAAGTGCCCCTTAAATATACACAATGAAGTGTCACATAACAAAACAGAAATTTGTGATCGTAGTACTTCTTCAGACAGTTGTCTACATAAAAGACTTTTTTCTACTGCTTCATCTGGAGGACAGTATTTTGGGATTATGGGAGGCCAAAGCTATTAGCCTTAACCGATTGGCATACCACAATTGCACTACCTGATATTAAACATAAGAATTCCTATTCTTTGGCTTTTTTAGTGACTTAAAAAAAAACTACAACTTCCTTATTTATTTTGTCTTAAATTATCATCTACATTCTCAGAAAGATTGGAAGACAATTCGCAATCATACCGGTTTAATTCACTCCATCTTAAAGAAGACAGTTAAAATGTTTTGACACAGGACATAACCTCAAAATTCTCACTAATATTTTTGTTTTCCAAAACAGGGTAGGCAACCAAAAAACTAAAAATACCCAAAATAAACATTGCAGATTGGTAGAAAAAATTATTGACCTGACAAGTGCTGCGATCCCTCAGAATAATGTCGAACTAGTAGCTATGTCGCAGGCAGAGCACCCAGAACCAGACTGCTTCTCTAATCCCCTCGAGACAATTCTTATCAAGGTTTCACGGGATATGGTTTTTGTTTACACTGTGATGTACAGGTGAGAGAGAAGGTTGCCCAGGCGTACACAACAGACTCCACGTCACCCGCCAAGCCAGCAGCTCAGGTGTCCAAGATCCGCCGCAGTGAGCACACCAGAGTACACGAGGCTGTCAAGGCCATCGCGTTGTGTCACAACGTCACTCCTGTGTGGGAACCAGCGACAGACGACTCACAGTCTGAAGCTGATCAACATTACAACATAGAGCAGCCTAGTGGGAGAGTCTACCAGGCTTCTAGTCCTGACGAGGTGAGACGCCAAGTGTCATTGTTGGGTTTGGAAATCTTGGGAAAGTAGGCTTTGTATTTGAGATACGTCCACTAATGATTTGTGTTTGGTCAATAACTAAAGCATTTCTGTAGAATAATTAGTTTTTGATGCTCTGATTGCCCTATAGAGAAAGAGTAAAGATGACCAAACACACTATGACACACAGTAGACACTTAATAATTCAGAATTGGTGGGCCAAGTAAATGAATTTGAATTATCCATAGTCTGATTCATCAAGAGAAAAATAAACCATTCACACTATGAAGAGTTCATTTCTTTATACTGTATTATTTAAGGCACAGGACATTACAATTAAACAGATTATTTTGTTACTTTTTAGTTTTCAACAAACAACTGCTTGTTTTTTTATTAATTGATTCTTTTGTTGTTTCCTGTTATGACTGGATGGAATCCCTCTCTTTTGAGTTATAGAGTGTTTTGCCAAAGAACCTTAGAATTACTGCATGTTTGTCCCAAATCGGCCTGCCCTTCGCTAGGTCTTCAAATTGCTTGGTAAAATTTCGGAATATTAAGAGATTCTCAACGGTCTGGGCTTTAATTTTGAAATATAGAGTGTTCTGATTTAAAATATATATAAGGTTACATTACCTTGATCGCCAAGTGATCCATGCAAGTCCAAAAAATATGATTACGCGCGTTTCGACGTCAAAGCGTCATTGTAAAAAAAAAACCATATGGTCACGTCACAGTCTTTCCGACACACACAAAAAACACATTACCGGTACAAAAATACATTTAAAAGTAGGCCTACTAACTATATTTCGTGGTAAACGCGACAGATCTGCTCGCATGCCGAGACTCGACATTTTTGGACTTGCATGGATCACTTGGCGTTCAAGGTAATGTAACCTTATATACATTTTATCATCAGTGATTCAGAAAAACAACATACAACATGATGTTCTGATTTAACAAGAGTTTGAATTACCAAGAGTAGACTGTCATTTCAAATCCAAGTTTGAGGAAATTTTATCATGAATTTTCAATCAAAGTAGTAATTTAAATACATTATAAAATAATCTACTGTGACACTCGTAACTATTTACATTTTTTTAATCACTTCTAAAGTTTGCTACAAGTCTTTTAATGCCAGAACTGTATTGACCTTAATCTGTAAGCATCTATCACAATTACATCCGTGAGCATCTCAGTTATCGTGATTCCTGTCCCAAATAATCCCTGTTGCTTGACAAAATAAAACTGTCCTGAAAAATTCTCTAATTTTTTGTAAAGTTATCATAACTATTAAACCACTTTTGAGTCTGTAAATAAACTAAATCAATTTTGTCGCAGGTTGCTTTAGTTAAGTGGACCGAAGAGGTGGGTCTGGCATTAGAGAAACGGGATCTTGTATCCATACAGCTGAGGACACCCAACAATAAAATCTTGGACTTCTCCATCCTTCAAGTGTTTCCCTTCACCTCAGAAACCAAGCGAATGGGCATCATTGTTAAAGTGAGTATTGCATTTATTTTTTATAGTAGGCCTACATCAAGAGTACAAACTACAATGTGTTATCAATTAATATTGAGGTTTGTTGAACTTAAAAAAAATAAAAAAGTACTGTAGATTTTTGCTGTTTCGACATTAATGTTTCAGGAAATAATATTAACCAACACTAAATCTGAACAATATATTGTTGCAAAAAGGTTCATATATTTAAATCAAAGTCAAGGCCATTTGTTCTGAAAAGTATTTTAGATTATATAGCTTAGATTTTGCCCTGTTTAGTAAAACAGGGTTGTTGAAGTAATCAAGGAAATAATCGGTTGTCACGAGGAAACGTTAACAGTGTTTTTGTGATGATGGCAGATGATCACCGTGTTCTCGTGATTTCTGGAGCAATATATAGTCATGAAAAACATTGTTTAAATTTTTTATGTAATTTGAATTTTTAATCTAGAGAGTTTCGTAGTCCGAACGTGGTCCGGTCTCAACTAGTTTGTATTATTTGGACTCTGATGTACTGTATTGCAGTTGCAACAAAGCCTCCTCAATGTTTGTATATTCCAGGACATGACTAGCGGAGAGATCACATTTTATCTGAAGGGAGCGGACGTAGTTATGTCAGGCATAGTACAATACACAGACTGGCTGGACGAGGAGTGTGGGAACATGGCAAGGGAAGGGCTGCGAACTCTGGTGGTGGCGAAGAAATCACTCACCGAGGAACAGTACTTGGACTTTGAGGTGGGTTAAAAACATTTCACTTTGTAGCAGTTTACCATTTAGATACTTAACTAGACATAACATCTATGTTGACGAGCCAGAGCTGTTCACTACCACTATTTTTAACAAAACACATTTTAAGTCTTGACCTTAGTTCTAACCTAACCCAACCCAACTTTAAAATAATGTAATCCTAAACAAATAATTTTTAACGGGCCATTTGTCTTTCCTTTAAAATGAAATTAATGTTTTGGCAACAGACAAAAGCTAATGGCACAATTTCTGCAATGGTGTAATTATATTCTGTTACAGCAGTAGTGTATAAGATTTTGTGTAAGTTAAGGTTAACCTTAATAATTGCAGCCTTCAATGGTGAGCGCTTTATCAGCTAAAATGATGTAATGATATTAATACATCTGCTGTTAACAATTTTAACTCTAAGCCATAAGCTGTAAATATTAATAATAAAAAATAAAAAAAATCCTGTAAGGAAAACCAGGTGATCTATCATACATGATTTATTTTGATTTAGAATTTCATATATAGTTGAGAAAAATTTCATTTAGTGACTCAGGAAAATTGTTTGAAAAAATAAGTAGTAAGTTAAATTGTTAATCGTTAGAATTTTTTTTCTCAATTATTTCAGTGTTGATGGAGCATCTCACCTAAGCAAATAAATTTTAAAATCAATATTTCAATTGTTTGAAGAATTTCTAGAGAGTTGATCACATTTCAAAAATATTAATGTTATTTATGGATACTATTCAGTTTGCCATCATACGCTGATTTAAAATTGTTCTTTGATTTACTTCTTTGTTGATACAATCTCTTATCGACTTTGGTTACAATTTGATTTGATTTATAGTCTTCAAATTTAGATTCATTTATATGATTTTTTACTTTTCCTTTTTGTCTTGGTTAACTTCTCTAATTTCTTTGCAGCGTTTGTTAACAATAGGTTGGTGTATGACGGACGGTTTTTTCCTACTGGCCTTACACATTTTAGTTTCTTTAATGGACTTGCACATTTTGCCTCTATCAAAACTTTATCAACATTGTTTTGTTGTTTAGCTTCCTTCAGAATACGCTCTAGGTCTTTGATGTCCAGCTCTATTTCTATTGTCTTTTCTATCTCGGTTGATGTTTTTGAACTTGATTTTCTTGTTATGGAACTATCAGTGAAGTTTTGACTTGTTTCTAACCATTCCTCAGAAAATGTTTGTATCCTACCTTGTGTTTTGGTTTTGTTCCATGTCGAATCGTCTGATTTGATTACTTTTATGAAACCTGTGGAAGTAAATCTGTTATTCTGGTTTTTGCTATGATCAATATCCTCAGTTAGTTTATTTCGCTTATTTGCCATAGTATCGAATGTATATACATCTACTGTTTGAGATTCTGTATCCCAGTTTTGTGTGTTCTTATTTATGTACTTGATTTCTACATTATTCCACCTAACATTTGAGGGATCTGGTATTAAACTTCTATTATCTGTTCTTTGTAAGATTTGCACCTCTTTTTCCACAATTTGATCTTCGTTTATATCCTTGCAGTATTTAGAAGTTAGTTTGCCCATGATAGGTAAAGTCTGAGTTCCAATAGACGCTATTGTACGAACCCTTCTGCTGTCTACACAATCGAATCCTTCAAATTTGATAATTTCTTGAGAATGAATGCTAACCTTACTATGAAGTGATTTTTTCCGTTTCAAAATTTTCTGTACATTTCTGTCACTAATGTCCAACTCGCACACAAAAGACGACATCTTGTCACCTGTATCCGAGCTTTTCCAAGTTTCGTCTGTTGATGATAACGAAACAATGTCACAATGCATCCCCTCTTTCAACGGAACATTCTCAAGTTCGTTAACTATGAGCATTTCAATTCTAGTCTTTAAATCTTTACTAACTTTCACATTTCGGCCATTCCATTGTATTAGACTTGTTTTTGAGAATATTGTTCTTTTGTGTGGAATATTTGTAGGGACTTTTCCAATTGTTTCTTTTCTGTCACATTTCACATTCGCCGTACAATATTGGGAATATTCTCTGTGTTTACTCTTTTTTCGTTTCTTCTTCCTTTGTTTTGTATCTCCCGCACATTCTTCTCTGCTCGGTGTAGTCCTGTCCATACAAGATGTACATCCGGATATAGAGTTTGAACTTTTAACCTTAACTTCCATTTCACTCCGCAATGGTCGTACACAGCAGGTATCGGAGTGTGAACGGTATAATCTATTGATTGACAGTTTAGTTTTTTTCTTTGTGGACTTCTTTTCTTTTTTATTCATTTTCTTGGTGGGTTGGAAGAAACTTTGATAGTGTAATGGTAGAGAAAGTTCTGTGTTGTTTTTCACTTCACCGTCCTTACTTTCCATAACATCAAATAAAATGTTGTTTACCATTTTTCCTAATTTGACTGTTGGAGTTTCTTCCGTGTTTTTCTTATGATACTTTTTGTTTTTGGTTGCAATTTTCATTTTTCCTATCTCATTCTGTAACATCCTCACGTCTTTTTCCACCACTTCACTTTTACTTGGCCTTGAACTTAGAAAAATACTACTTATTTTGTTCACTATATAATTTGGTTTATACAACTTTTCCTGGATGTTGTGTACTTCTTTAGTTCTATATACAGCTTTTGGTTTATCGGAACTTTCTGTTTTACCACTTCTTTGATAATTTTTCATATTTTGGTCAATAGTTTCTCCTGGTAATAGGTGGTAATAGGTGTTCTCAAAATTCACCTTGGCATTTTGAATTTCTGTTTTGCTCAGATCTTCGAATTTTTGACTAGCTACTGGACAGAAAAGAGGCTTATGAATTTGTTTTGTTTTTATCTTAAGCATATTTTCACCACCTCCTTTCTTATTTTCGATGCTTGATTGGTTCATAATGTATTCTTTACTGGTAACTTTCCTAAACCAAGATTGATGCTTCTGAGGAACAGATTCTTTTTTCGTATGATTATCGTCGTCAATTTTAAACAGCATTCTATCTTGCGTCTGATTAATTTTGGACGATCCATCCTTGTTGTGTTGTATTATCGTCACCTCTACTAACGAGTTAGCCGGTGAGTTTGCGAGCGAGTTCATCAACTCTATTTCTAAAGTAAGCTCTACACTTTCTCCTTTTTTCAAATTATTTTCTCTCGTAAGGTTTGATATAGTGTCAGACAAAATGTCTCGTAGTTTTGCAATGTTTTTTTGGAAGTTTTTGTCTTGGACAATGTTGGTTTGTGTGAACTTTGGGTGCTTTACAACGGTGTTTTGTACACTTTGGTTTTGGTATTCACGCTGACTGGGACACATGTAAGAACGATATGTTTGTGTTGGTAGATTCTTGTAAGAGGTGATCTTACTTTGGTCAAAGCAAGACATTGTGTACTGCCTGGAAAAAATATAGTAATTAACAGCCACAACAGTTTAAATGGAATCATAGAGTTTGAGAAACTACTGAAATGTTATGTGCATCTACCAACACATGTAAAGAATGTTATGTGCAAATAAAATATGTCTATGTCTATGTCTAACAATGAACAACCAACCCAAGAAAATAGTTCTAGGTTGTAGCCCATAAGTTCTCAATACAGTTAATTTCTGTTTGGCTTCTCCTTATTTAGCTGAGTATCAATTACTCCTTTGTTGAACAGAGTATATAAGTTATATATATTTTGTGTAAATACAGAGTTGGCTAAATGATGGTATTTTCATTTGTAAATTTTTGTCCTTTCACATTTAACTTAATTTTTTTGCAAAAAAATATTATTGTTAAGGCTTGTGATCTAAAAATATAAATAAACATATAAATTTGTGCAATATGGAAATACTGGATGTGACTTAGTCTCTACACTTTAAGTAAAATCTACTTTTTTATTTTCCATCCACCAGTAAAGTAATAACAATCTCCTCAACATAAATTAATATTTTTACTCATGAGAGTAATTAATGAATAAATCCTACCTCTACCTGTAGACTTTTAACCTCACCTTATCTAAAATGAAATTTGAATTTTCTTTTTCATAATCCTCTTTCCACTAAAAAACTAATGAATTGTAACCAAGTTCTTCAAAGATTTGAAATTTTTAATAAGAAAGAATATTTGCATAGTTTAATTCATTTTAATAACTGAATAGGTAGTTTTTTTAAATCTTAGAAACCATGTTTATTTACAATTAGAATGGAGTAAACAAAATGGTAATAAAATATGAACATGTGACCTTAAACATTTGTTTACAAATAAGTACATGTTTAAAATGTTCCCATTTTCCCATCCAGACATTCCAGATAAGAATAAATAAGTTAGATTTTTACATCCTGACACATTTTGTTTACTGTATAGTGAATATATAAATATTTTAAAATAAAAATGTAACATCTTTTATAATAATTTATTTAAAGGGAAATACGATAACCGGCATAGATATTCCTTGGTTTTTGCCTTTGGCTGATTTGAATTTGTCACTTTTTGCTATTAAATTACAGGGAACCTGGAAGATAAATAAAATGTTAGATGTGTGTACAAATATTCCCTCTAAACTTGAAAGGTAAAAACACATATATTTTATGCCCTTGGGAGTACATAGGAAACACAGATAAAAATTGGCTTTGATAAAAAAGCTTACTCTTTCCAAACAGTAAAACAAATATAACTATTAAAGCAGCTTTAGATGTACTTGAGTAATGGTGGCCTAGTCCTGTCCTAGTACTTAACCTTAACTGTGGTAGCTGGAGTCTTTTTCTGTTACACTTAACCACAATAAGTTACTTACAAGTTTACTAAAGTAAAACAAATTTTGTTCTCTTTCACACAAATGAAAAAAATCTATTCCTTAAACTACTATAAAAAATAAACCAATGAATCAAGTGAAATTAACTAAATATTTAAGCTTTATAATTTCAATGATCATCTAAAGAATAAACACAATAATATTTTGTTTATGAAATTAAGTAGAGGATATCGTTTTGACCTATGTCGTATCTTTTTTAAAAACCAGTGTTGAAAATTATTTACCACTCCTTTGTAGAATGGCATATTGGTTATGGAATAGAAATTTATGGCAGCACTTTGCACAAGAACTTGCAGAAAATTTTAAACTGCAAAAACAGGCTATTATAGTTTGGCCGCTTAGAAAGCGACCTCCTCCAGCATTGGTTTAGCATTAACGCGCAGGTCGTTTTCTAAGCAGCCGAACTATAGAATCATTGACAATGTTAAATATAAGAAATCAGTGAAACCAGGATTCAGGAATTTTTTACAGTTTACAATATGTACATATTTAAAACATTCAGCGTTTTTATAAAGATGAGAAATTGTAGGCCTATATAATTAATAAATTCTTAAATATAACACTAGGTGGAAAAATCAAACAGTAGAAAGTTACCTCCACCTGGAATTTTTCAAAATAAATCCATCCTATATTGGCAATGGCAATCTATTTATGAGAATTCTGCCCTTTTCACTTAAAATTTCGCTAAAATAAAACAAAATTACACTATAGTCTTAAACAAATTAAAATTTTGCCGTATTAGATCAATCTCTCTACAGTTTTCAAGAATAAAAAAAAACTATTACACTCAAAAAATTAATCTGCCTTTTAGGCATAAATAGTTAGTTTTTAATTGTTGTAACAAATTTTACCAACACTATTAATTTACAATACATGTATACAAAGAATAAAGACAGTTTGATTTGACTACATCAACTAACGTAACATGACTGCAACAATTAATTACATAACCTGTATTACAGACCAAGTACAACGCAGCCAGGATGGCCATCACGGACAGAGGCTCGCGAGTGTCAGCTGTGATAGAGAGTCTTGAGAGAGAGATGGAGCTGCTGTGTGTGACTGGGGTGGAGGACAAGCTGCAGGACAAAGTGAGGACTACGCTGGAACTTCTACGTAACGCTGGCATCAAGGTAAACATCTACTTGGAACTGCGGTTGATTAGTAGACGTTTTGCTGTACAGGTTTTGTAATTTATTTTGCCGTTTTTGTTTTTTAAATCATAAATACATTGGCTATGTCAACGCAAAAGTTCAATTTTTCTGAACCTATTTGTCTTAACTCATTTACATTGGATGAATCCCCCCTTAAAAATGCACTTTAGACTATGACTGCCCGTCAGCAAAAACCTCATTGTAACAACAATTTGATACTAGTAATTTTCTGAGTATCAGGGGATGGCTCAATTTATGGGTGATTAGGTAAAACATTGAAGAACAGTATTCTGTTGTAATATACATCTTTTTGAAAAAGGTAGTTGAATGCTTTGGTTTAAGAAGATTGAAACTGTTTCGCATAGAATAGGAGCAAAATCTAAAAGAATATTTGAAGGATTTGCTCAAGGATATATGGTGCCTAAGTTGTAATATTAAAAACCGAAAAAGACTTAGCAAGGAATTCTTTAGCTAATTTTGAAGATCGAATTGTTTTCTTTGAAGTCCAAGTAGAAATTGAGTTTTTTCATTCTCACATCCCCATGTCAGCACTGCCATAATAGGCTATCAGAAGTACAGTCCTCAGAGAGTAATTTTACCGAATAAGACCTGTCAATTGTTTTTTGCAAAATATTTATAGTAAGCATAGTAAAAAAATTACTTACAGTAATTCTGTTTTACCAAGGTTTGGATGTTGACTGGTGACAAACTAGAGACAGCTACTTGTATTGCCAAGAGTAGTCGGCTGGTGAGCAGTCGGCAGGATCTGTACGTGTTTGCTCCCGTTGTGACACGCACGGACGCGCATCTTCAGTTGAACACCTTCCGCAAGAAGCAGGACTGCGCTCTGGTCATTACTGGGGACTCCCTTGAGGTGAGGGTTAAAAGTTGTGAAATGTTTGTGTCTACTTGAATATTCTTTTCCAGGTCTCGTCTTCTGCTAGCCCTCCACTATTCTTCCTCCACCATCTTCCTCCTCCTCGCCTAATTAAACTACAGTAGACTCCCTCTTATACAGACACCTTTTAACCAGACAATTTTTATCAGCACATCGGTTAAACTGGACTAGATTGGCAGGAAGTGGACGATACTGAAACGACTGTTCTTGTGGGAAAGATTTAAGACCAGTGATCACGTGTTCAAATACAATGCTCTCCTAAATTTAAGTCGACTACTGACTACAGTATGCATTTAAACGGTCCACTTTAACGAGTCTTTGGGGATGTCGGTTAAACCGGAAATACCGTTATCTGGACTGGCCTTGGTCCCAAGGAGTCCGGATAAGAAGGAGTCTACTGTAGGTTCTTGTAGGCGTCCTCTTCCCTCTACCACTGTCAACTCCATTTTCCTAGGAATTCTCTCTTTTTCCAATACTCTAAGTCACAACCATCTTGGTTTTTATTTTTATACTCTGTCTCATAATAAGCTGTCTTCAACTACTACTTTTCTGATCTATTAATACATAACTATTTCCTACCTTGTTTTAGTCGTGATATTCTCCTCTCTCTACTGTAGATCAGATAAGTAAGTAATTACCTCTTGTACCAAATGGTGGTTTACAGTCCTATTTAATAAGTTTATAAATTAATTGTGAATTATAGGAATTTCATTTTTTAAGTTTGTGATAGGCTGAATCACCTCTACTCGGTATTTTTTATGACTCAGCCCAGTTGTAATATATTGGGAAATACAAGTTGAGTTGCACGTCATGCCCACTGTCTACAAGTTAAATTACTAGTGTTGATCGTGCTATTTATTGTGCAAGAGTTGACTTCACATTGTGGGTTCAAGGGAACACCTACTCTTGAAAGATGTTTTGCTTGTGAAAGTTCATTCAGTTCAGGTTTTTGGTTGGCCTGGTTCTAGCAGATGCGAGCCAGTCAGATTTTTCTGTGCTTGACATTTTCCATCGTTTTTCTAAATTTCTTAAAACAAATAAGTTGTATAAATATCTAATGTGTAATGTGTAACGTATGTTGTGGTGTAGGTGTGTCTACAGTACTACCAACTGGAGTTGCTAGAGCTGGCGTGTCGCAGTCCTGCAGTGGTGTGCTGTAGATGTTCCCCAACACAGAAGGCTCAGGTCGTGCGACTCATACAGCAACACACGGGCAAGAGGGTGGCGGCCGTGGGAGACGGAGGCAATGACGTCAGCATGATACAAGCTGCAGACACAGGTAAACTGGTTGTGGCTTGTGGTACTTAAGAATATGCAAGGTTGAGGGGAGGAACTAGTTCCCAAAATTAGGGATGGACGGGATTGAATTTTTAGTTCGGGACGGGACGGGACGGGATTTTTATTTCCTTCCCAATTTTCGGGACGGGACGGGACGGGATTTTTTTCTGTGCATAAAAAGAAAGTACTGTATTGCAGTTACCAAAAAAAGACATACGAAATCAATTTTTACCATTTGTGGCACTGATCTATAAAAACCAAAAAATGGGTAACAATTTACAGGTACCTATAGTAACTTGTGACTCGCGGGTCACGGGGTGATCGTCTGTATGACTCACGGTCACGGCGAGATCGACGTCATGACTCGCGATCACGGCGCGATCGTCGGTATGACTCGCGGTCACGACGCGATCGTCGTCATGACTCGCGGTCACGGCGCGATCGTCGGTAGGACTCCGCGGTCACGGCGCGATCGTCGGTATGACTCCGCGGTCACGGGGTTATCGTCGGTATGACTCGCGGTCACGGCATGATCGTCGGTATGACTCGCGAACACGGCTCGATCGTCAGCATGACTCCGCGGTCACGGCGCGATCGTCGTCATGACTCGCGGTCACGGCATGATCGTCGGTATGACTTGCGGTCACGGCGCGATCGTCGGTATGACTCGCGATCACGGCGCGAACGTCGGTATGACTCCGCGGTCACGGGGTTATCGTCGGTATGACTCGCGGTCACGGGGTGATCGTCTGTATGACTCACGGTCACGGCGAGATCGTCGTCATGACTCGCGATCACGGCGCGATCTTCGGTATGACTCGCGGTCACGGCGCGATCGTCGGTATGACTCGCGGTCACAGCGCTATCGTCGGTATGACTCGCGGTCACGGCGCGAACGTCGGTATGACTCCGCGGTCACGGGGTTATCGTCGGTATGACTCGCGGTCACGGCGCGATCGTCGGTATGACTCGCGATCACGGCTCGATCGTCAGTATGACTCCGCGGTCACGGCGCGATCGTCGTCATGACTCGCGGTCACGGCATGATCGTCGGTATGACTTGCGGTCACGGCGCGATCGTCGGTATGACTCGCGATCACGGCTCGATCGTCAGCATGACTCCGCGGTCACGGCGCGATCTCATGACTCGCGGTCACGGCGCGATCGTCGGTATGACTCGCGGTCACGGCGCGATCGTCGGTAGGACTCCGCGGTCACGGCGCGATCGTCGGTATGACTTCGTCTCCTGCGTTCGCGGACCTATCGCTCGCAATAACGGCGTTATCGGCACTCGCGAAGCGAAAAATCGCCGACGATCGGACCAAATCCCGTCCCGATAATCGGGAATATTTTTTTCCCGAAAAATTCCCGAAATTTCGGGACCCGTCCATCCCTACCCAAAATGTACTTTCTGAGACTCTCAGCTAGATTACCTGTGAGACGTTTATTTTTCAGTAGCTGGTTTCAGTTGTAAGAAGTAAATATCAGTTATTAGTAGGGATGGACGGGATTAAATTTTTAGTTCGGGACGGGACAGGATTTTTATTTCCTTTCCAATTTTTGGTATGGAATGGGACAGGATTTTTCCCTGTGCATAAAAAGGGTTTGTTTTTTAAGTCTTGAGTATTACAGTTGAACCAAAAAAGACAAAACAAATAAATTTTTACCATTTGTGGGTCTGATCTATAAAAACAAAAAATGGGTAAAAATTTACAGGTATAGTAACTTGTAACTCTTGGTCACGGCGCAATGGTCGAAATGACTCGCAGTCTCAGCGTGTTTGTCAAATTGACTCATGGTCTGGGTGCGATTGTCGGATTTATTCGAGATAAAAAATTTCCTGATTGTCGGACGGGATTTTTGGGACATCAGCCAAACCCTGCCACAGAGTCTGCCAATCGCGCCTGACATCTGCTGATCACTCCAGACCTTTTACACTTACTGACAACTTAAATATCATGAAGTTCTTATACGATTATTAACAACCATACCAATGTGGAGCTGCTATATCACACTACTAAGTTAGTTTTGTATACTTTGCAGGTATTGGTATAGCAGGTCTAGAAGGTAGACAGGCAAGTCTGGCTGCTGACTTCTCTATCACCCAGTTCTCCCATCTGGCTAGACTGCTGCTAGTTCATGGCAGGTTAGTGGCAGAGAAATACTGACAACTTAATTAGTACTTGCTACTCTTAGGCTGAATGAGGAATAGTTCAGTTTGGCAAAAGAAACACAAAAGTTTGAGTATTCAACTGTCGCTGACAGCATTTTCAACCAAGGAAGTGTTGAGTTAGGAAGAGAAATAATGTCTTCCTTACCAATATTGGTTGATATGTTCGTTGATTAAACATGCTGTTTATAACAGTGAGCATTTTTATTTTCGTTATACAGTATAGTGTAAATTTATGTGTTCTTACGCCACAGTGAACTTTCCCCCAATTCAGGTAAGCCTGCAATATTAAAAACCTTAAACCTTGGCTCTTGTACTAGTCTTAATCGCATTACCCTTAGTTTGAATTATTCAACGAATTTGTTGTACTTAAATTTTTATGATGGCTCAACACATTGTACAACAGGTGTCTTAAAGGTCACGTATTGAGTAGCAAACTTAAACCGCATACGTCAAATTAAGCAAGACTAAGAACCAATGCGACTCATTAATTTTGGAATGGATTGACTGTTTAGTAAAGTATAGTTCAATGCACTACATTTATTTTGAAATTTGTTTATATTTTTAACTACCAATCAAATTTATAACCCTATTCTTGTCGTCTCCAGGTACAGTTACAAGAGGTCTGCATCTCTAGGACAGTTTGTGATACACAGAGGTCTTATAATCTCCATCATGCAGGCTATATTCTGCACTGTCTTCTACTTCTCATCCATTCCACTCTACCAGGGATACCTCATGGTGGGGTGAGTATCATCATAGACTAACCAACACAAGTAGACTTCTCATCCCATTGTAAATTTTGAAGCACGTTTTTCGTGTCTAGTTCATGTACGGTGACAGTGGGCGCTAGTGTCAACAAAATTTTGTTTCTGTTATTTTAGGGTTAATTTTTTTATTTATGCTTTACTGTTATGTTATACAACTAGAGGACAAGTTGTTGTTTATGATTAGATCATATTATTTGGTTAAACGAGGTTTTAAATTACTGTAATAATGAGAAACAAATTGTAAACAAAACACGACCTCTACATAAACCGTACAGAACTAACAGTAAAATTGTCTTCAGCTGTTCCATAAGGATGAGAAATGTTACTAAGGGAGTATGTTTTATCTATGGTATTATCTACTATCAGAGAAATTATTAATCAATAATCAATGTTGGGTTTGACTATTAGTATTCGTTTTGCAAGATGCTTACTGGAAATAGTTGAGTATGTGCATAGAATTTTGGTTTGATTACCTAAATAAAATAAGTTTCTTTCTTCAAATATTGTTGACTCAGTTAAATTGTGATTGCAATCTTTTACCCTCGCAGCAAAATCTGGAATGTCATCTGCGATTGTGCAGATGTTGTGTTAATTTAAGATAGCAGCGAAACTGTGATTCCTCGTCTCCCCCCAATCTTGGTAATATTGAGGACATCTCCCACGATTACAAAGGCATCATAGTATCCCGTGATTGCGAGAAAATTTAGAGTACCTGCAGTCACAGAAAAATCTTGAATATCAGAGGTGATGTCTTGCAATCGCAGCTGACGTGCCCAAATCTTCTGCGATCATGGCAAGATCTTTGGATAACTGACCCATTGTTAGAAATAATGTTTAGCTAAAAAATATGTTATAATAAAAAACAAAACTGAATACTTTGTCTATTCATACATAATGCATGAACAAATTCCCTTATCTATGCACACCTAAAAATAATCTTGGGAGTTCGTGATATGGAGTCTTAGACAGTAGCTTGAAGGACTGAAACCAAAGACAGGAACATTTTGGATTTGTGGTAAAGGTACTTAAAATTAATTAGTACAATTCATTCTTGAACCATACCAGATCCTCTCTTGCTTATGGTTTCAGGACTATATGGCAAATTAAAGGTAATAATAGATCATTTGCTACAAAAAAGGAATAGATAAATAACTAAATAATGAGATTTGTCTGCAGGTATGCTACCATCTACACCATGTTCCCTGTCTTCTCACTGGTCCTGGACAAGGATGTGTCTGACAAGATAGCCCTGACGTACCCGGAGTTGTACAAGGAACTCAGCAAAGGCAGATCCCTCTCTTACAAGACATTCTTCATGTGGGTGCTCATCAGCATCTACCAAGGTAGGTTGGCGCTATACTGGAGGAACTACAAACCAGATCATACTCCTTAAATGTTTGTGGCACATGCCAGGAAGTTAGGCTAAAACTCTTCTCTCTTTCGCCCAAATCTTAGGCACTAATCAGTAACTTATCAACACAGCTCTGATTTTTCGACTGATTATTTTTTTTTTTTGTACACTGCAAGAACACTTACTTGGTGTGTAAAATGTAGGCTATTTTGAATGAATGAGGTTTTACTGTATGACAATGATTCAAAATTCGCTTTACACTAACTAATCATCAACAAAGTGCAAAATAACTTATATTCAGGAATTTTGTAGTTAGTGTAGATTGGTTTCTGACTATTTAATTTAAACATACTTAATATTTACTTTTAATACCGTACTTTTCGATGAAATGGCGACCATACAAAGTAGTTATTTTAAGCCAAGTATGAATGGAGATGAGTGTAGGATGAGTAGCGCGATCTTGTAGTCTTGTTAGTGACTAAGGCTGACGTATTCCTTAGACACAGCTGTTAATTAATAGCCCATACAGCTAATGGCAACTAAGAGACCTACAGTTAATAATAGTGGAATCCGAACCACATTTTTGCCTTGGTATATACGAATTGGTCTAATTATCAGGATGGTACTTCGGATAGTCATAGTACTCACTCGTGCGGACGTTAATCCACACGAGAGAGTATCGCATCCACAGCGCATGCTTATAAATATCCACAATTCGTGACCTCCTAGTAGCTGGATTACAGGACGACGCCACCCGTCCAAGTCATTGCAGGGTATCTGAGTTGGTATAGTGCCTGCTTTATGAAAAGTTGTCTGTTCGATCCTGAGAAAAGTAACTGCACCCAACTGTCCTGTGGATGGCTCAAATACTTCACATATTTTCAGATTGGGATTTTGCGATCTAGCTACAGAATCAGCTGATCTTTAGAACGTAACAAAGCAAAACATTTTATCAATAACCCTAAAATACACACCCTGGTTTATCAGCGTTGTTTAACCACGTCTTGATCCACCAATCTCAGCAGTTAATAGATAAACGACATCACTATTTATTTAGAGTTCTAATCACATTCCTTGTTCTGTGTGCAGGTGGAGTGATCATGTACGGAGCTCTGTTCCTGTTCAAAGATGAGTTTATCCACGTGGTCGCCATCAGCTTCACGGCTCTCATCTTGACAGAACTGATCATGGTGGCACTGACAGTCAGGACGTGGCATTATCTCATACTTCTGGCCGAGGTTCTATCTCTGGGAATCTATGTTTTGTCTCTTGTCATACTTAAGGACACTTTCGGTAAGTATTTGCATTGACTATGGGATACTCTGTAGTAGAGATCCCATCTATATGGACCAGATGTAGCCAATTTTTTGCTAAAAAAGAACTTAGTTAGTGTGAGCCAGTCACAGAATCCGCTAGTGACTAAAACTCTATTTCCTACGTTATTTTTTATGCAGGCCAAGTTAATGGGTCATGACAGTTGCTATAGATCACAATAAGTCATTTAATTAGTTTGAATTAATAAAGATGGTGTATTGAACAGAAATCAATAATTTAGATCAGCACAATCTGTCAGTGGCTCACATCAACTACAACGATTTTGGTAAAAAAACTGGCTACAAATCTAACATGGATGGAATGTCTAGTTGTAGTATTTGTTAACTTTTCAGCCTCAAATAGGTTATATGTGATGGAAAAGTTAAGAGGCTAAAGTTCTTTTTGGAAAGAAATTGATTCCAGGTTGTTTTCGGGAGAAAACTAAGGTCCAGGGATTGATAGATGTACAGGAAAGTCGCAGAACAAAACACTGATAGGTACTCTGTTTTTGTGTATTACTTGGAAAGTAATTGATTAAAACTCCATCAACTTTGTGTATCTAAAATCTCTTTGACCCTAAATTTCTAATCAAAGTGTTCACCGCCTTATGAATAAGTGTTAAGCTAAAGCTAGCTTACCTAAAAATTAAAGTACATGTCTTATAAATGTACAAAATTGTATACTTAGTCAATTTACTCCTTGAAGAAGCTGTGCATCAGGGAAATATTAGTGATTTGTTTTTCGTCTTTTCTTCTGAATCTATGAACCCATTTGCTATTTATAATATTCTCATATAAGCTAGCTGAATTCAAGTGCCTTGTTCCAAAAAAATATAATGTTAAACAGCTTCTTAATAGACAAATTACTCCTATTCCTTTTTGTGATTGTGGTGGAAAATACAATATCTAATTGAATAATTCATCAAGTTGTGTAACTCATGGTTTGATATTTTGTTGGGAATGTAATTATATCTTTTAGTTGTGACTTTTGCTTATTGTATGTGAATAGAATAGCAAACAATCAGATAAAAAAAATGTAAGTGTACTACTGTAAGTTGTCTTCATTTTTGTTCTTAATCAACAACTTGTTATTTACAGATGAGCAGTTCATCACAACGGGTGATTATCTATGGAAGACGACAGCTATTACGCTAGTCTCCTGTATGCCTTTATACATAATCAAATTCTTGAGGAAGAAGTTCTCTCCTCCTAGCTATTCCAAGTTATCTTAGTTTAGTAAATGTGCTTTTGTTAAGGTAAATATAACATCTATTTCCTCATTAATTTATTTTTTGAGTTCACTAACTCGAGTCATTTATTAGTTGTTAAGTTTGTTGTACGACCATTTTGCACTTATTACTCTATGTAGTATGAAGATGAAGCTGTGATTCTTGTATGAGGTTTATTATTAACGCTATTATTTATTCGTCTACACCTTTTATGCATTATTGTGAATTTAATTTTAGAAAGATAATAAATATTTTTAATTAAGTTTTTGTTACTCTTTGGAGTTACCTGGTTTTTCTGAATCCTTCCTCGTCTCAATAAATGTTTAATTTAAGTTGCTTGATTAATTGACGCCTACTGTAATCTAGTTGTACATGTAATCAGCTACAGTTATCGCTAATAGTTTAAACAAGCGATGAATTACGGTTTAATCACTAAGTCTATTGTGTGCTGGTCCAGGCTGTCAGAGATAATGGATTATTAGTTCGTCTACAGCAATTTTCATTTCAACGAGTGTCTGTACTGTACAGTTCAATTGTTTTTGTAGTTTTACAGTGATGTTTCATTAATACTTTAATACTTTAGTTTATGAAAAATATTGCTTTTAAAATGTTATATCAAGTATTTGTTTACACTTACTTTCTCTGAGGAAAAGTTTAGAAAATTTAAAGTAACCTTGTTTTGAAACTTTTATTCATCGCAGATTTACTTGTTGCAAATTCCAATCTATTTCATCACAGAATGTGGCATCCTCATTACATTATTTACGCTAAATTATAAGGCGGTGCTATGTATGCTGAGTTCGTGGCGCAGCATCCTCATGAAGATGTGTACGGATGCGAGCATGGACGTGCGTAGTATACTTGTTGTGGACGTACACATTGGTCAAGTTTGTTTCATCCACAGAACTACTACAGGGAATGGTGTTGCAGGTAGAGAGCCAGGGTACTGTTGTGGTGGGGAACTTTACTTTAGCAGTGTTGCCAAATCTGTCTGTAAATAGTGTAAAAAAACATGCCACACTCTGTAACAATATTGGAGATTAGTATAAGAAAATCTGCAAGAACAAAGGTTATATCAATATTAAAGATGTGTGAGTGGCGATGAAGTTGGCAACCCCACCGCCTGGTGCATGTCTCAGTGACATACCATCTGTGTCTCCATGATCTTTGTATGCAGGGACTGTCCTATTAATCCATCTTACTTCAGCTTCCTAACACATGGATTAACAGTATTTTCCTGTCTATCTCCTGTTCTCTTCATCCATCTTTCTGTCCACCTTTTCTTTATTTCTGTTACAGACCAACCCGAGGTGTCATGAGGGAGGACTGGCCACAGATGTAGATGTTGATGGCACCAGACATTTTGATTGGTGTCTCAAACGTTATTTGCAGTAAGCAGCATTGCCTAGGCATACAGGGCTCTGTTGACTTCCATTGCTCATGAGCGGATTACCCCCATCCCTAAGATTTAGACAAATATTCATTTACCTAATTGTCAAGAAGAATGTTACTTCAAAATTAAAATTCAGCGTTAAAATATAAAGGTTAGTGAAATTGTAAGTAATGTGTACTATATGGTGTTTAAACCTATTTTGTATTCTAGCTAAAAGAGTAGAATGACTGTTCCTTGCATTACTTACTTTGCGAATCCAAGTCTTTGTGGGTTGCGCAGCGCTGTCGATGACACTGTGATGTTTCCCACAGTCGGCCGCAAGGGAGCTAAGTATCTGGGGCTGACTAGTAGCGGTTATAAACATTCCCTGTTAGAATCGTCAGATACTGGATTTTGTGAAAAAATTAGGTTGCTCTAGGCAGAACTGGACCAAAGTTTGGGTTGAACTATAGATCTATTTAAGTGTATACTTTACCCATTAACATTACCATCAGCGGAAACCACGCTTTTATCCTCCCTATATTATTTGAATTGCCAAAAGTGACTGTAGAAATTGTTAAAAGAAAGGAAAGGTTTACAATTCTGTCATGATAACAGAAGACAATGTCTTTGTGACTGGCTAAGATATTCTTGATTGAGTTCAGATTAGTGAGAATTCAGTGTATAGCATATATTCATGCACCATACAGTACTATTAATGACTCACAAATTATGAGACGAATATTGTTGTCATGTTTTGTTTGGTTATTCTTGATCAAATTCAATGTAAGAGGTAAGTCAAATTTAAAATTTAGCTAATAAGATGAGGAGTAGCTTTTGAGAGGCAACTTGGTAGTTTTGGAGTTAATTAAGGGGATTACACAACTACAGAGTCAAATTCGAATTGATAACCAAGTGGGTACAGCAAAAAGGAGCTGGCTGCAGCGTTTTGTACAAAAATATTTTTTGTAGTCAAAATTAAATTAAATTTTCAGCTAAACAGTTGACAATTGTAAGCCAAATAAAACCCCTAAAAGTTAGATTTTCCTACTATATTAAATGTTAGCCTGTTAACTTTTCATTAATAGTTTGTCCTTTTGAAAAATTAAAAACCTCTTAATTAAGACATAAAATTATTTGGTTGGGTTGTTATCGAACCTTTCAAACAAATCTTATCATTTCCAAATGAATCTAGGAGTTTAGTGAAATATTTTACTAGCGCCTTCAAACCCAAGAAACTTGACTCAAAACGTGCCAGTGTGGCTGTTGCATTTCCCAACGTGAAGGCGCTCGACTATTGACGGTGGCGCAACATCCAATAAAGTAAATTTTGTTTGCCACACTAAAAGTTGAAACAATATTTTTTTATTCCCAATATAATTTCTTTATTTATTTCCATATGAAGTCAGACCATCATAATGCTTCATAAATGTACTTGTAATTTTGTTTAACTTTGTGTCGTCGATGGATGTTGTCTTCTCGTTGGACAGTTTTTTACATTAGACCACAGATAATATAAGACAGATAATATTATCTGTGATAAGACCTACAGCTTTTGGTGGGAATCGAACCATCAGCATTATCGTGCATTTAAAAGCCATTAAGTATTGGCAGAAATTTGAACCCGACCCTTTATACAAAAGTCCTGTACTCAACGTGTAAAAATTTAACAAATTTCATACGAAACATTTATTTGCTTTAAATGCAAACAACAGAGTTTATTTTTTAAATTCCTGAGGAATATAGGAGGAAAATCAAAATGGAACCCTTTGGACAAAAGTCCTGCGAATAAATTACAAAACATATATTTGCTTTTGATGAAAACAACATAGTTTATTTTTGAAATACATGAAGTAGTAATAGGAGGACAATAAAAATGGAACAACCAAAACTTGGACAAAGAAATTCATCGTTTCGCAGTCGTACAATATTTTATTCATTTAAATTTTTATCGTGTAAATTTAAAATCAACAGCTTCAACAATGATTGGTGTGATCAGCTGTTTTACAACAAATCTCGAACAAATTACGTTCTATATCATGTTTGTAGTTGTGTTGTTTGAAAAGTATAAACTGATAATTTATATTTTTTACTTAAAAGAATGATTATTCATGAGTTTGGACGTGAGTTGGTGTGCACAACAGTATTTTCTTTCCCAATGGAACAAGGAATTAAAGCTTGGCAGACATTACTCGGCGTGCCAAAATCGTGACTCGTTGATGGCTTCATTGGAAAATCGTGTGAATGTCCGTCAACTTTGAGGAATAAAACTCAGGACACAAGCCTGTTTGAAAAGGGAACGTTGATTTTCAAACATAAACTATAGGAATGATAAATTTCAAATTTTTTCTTGTATTTACAATATACCTATTAAACCAACATAATCCGACAGTTGGAGTTGAGGTACATTTTTAAGTAAGTTAACTTTACGTCCGCATACGTAAAATATTTTTCAAAGTATAATAATTGAGCTAACCCATAATGCAATGTTGTAGCTAAGCGTATTTTCTGTAGTGTACGCCTATAGTTTAATTGAAACTCCCAATAAAACGTCAGTTTAGTTTAATGCTATTTGTTTTTATCGGTTATCAGAGCAAAGGAGTTTTCAAAATTTTCTCTTACGATCAGCTGATTTTAATGCTAAAGATGTTTTATTCGTCGGGCGTCTACTATGATCAACTACGACACGGTATGATACAGGTGAGTATGGAAAATAATACTTTATCAATAGGAGGACAGTGCTTGATTTTTACTTAAAAGTTTGAAATTATATTTCCGTAATTAGTACATGATATGTTGCTTTTCAAACAGTTTTTATTTCTAATTTTACTAGTTTTGATTACAGAATGTGAATTCACCTTCGAAGACGTAATTCGACACCGTCACATCACAACAGGTGCGTAACTCGAACCGAAGACTTCAAGGAGGATAAAAAATTATGTTCTTTGTTGTGAAACATATGACAATGGGTAGTTTACTGAATTGCATTACATATCTGCAACTACGACTGGACGAAAATGAATCTACCTGTGTTTATAAAATAAAGTAGGAATTTATAAATGTGGATCTAACCTAAATCTGACGAAATAATGCGTGAAATATTCTACCACTTCATGAATTGTATGAAGATGGTAATTAGATGAAGAGCCAATCACCAAAAAGACTATTTGCATACTGTACTTCTAATAACGATCAGAATGATTAAACATTTGTCTTGCAATCAGCTGATTAGCGATACAACAATGCAAAAACAGCTGATAATAAAAAGAAAATGTCTATTACAGACAACAGTGTTCCTCATTTTAGATTCCATGATATACTACCATCTATACAACCTATCTTTATGGACCAGCTGTAATAATTTATTTTAATACAGGTAGAAAATGCACTTGTTTTTCAATTTGGGTTGTAACTTAAGTTTTTTTTTTTTGTATTAAAAAAATGTATAATCAGTTATTTTAAGATTAATTTATGTTTTGTGCCAACTATTTTCTGCTGTTATCTATACATATTGTTTGTGTAATAAACGAATTTCCATTTTATTTAAGTTTCTCTCTTTGATTTTTTTACTGAGATAACCTAGTTCGTGGGACATAACAAATCTTCTAGTTAACACTTAGTTCAGCGCACTCTGTCGGTAACTTAATTTAAATTCAACTGTTGTAATCTAATCTGCAACTTGCCACAAACTAAAACGTGGAAATGGAACGTCTAGTTACATAAAAGCTACTAGTTACGTTTCCAAACATCAAAACAAGTTATGTGTGTGAAGTACATCTTTATTAAACATTTTCAATTGAAATTACCTCATTTAAGGCTACATTCCAGATTTTCTACATTGGTGCCAAAAGCACAGTTATTGCGCAGACTATGTCATCACACAGGAGGACATCAACAGCATACTCAATGCGATCGAGGAACGTCGACGATTTCTCTCCTATAGAAGGCAGTGAAGTGCTGCGCGCGGTGGTCTCGGCGATCTAGAAGGCTAAGTCCACATCCTCCTTCAATAAGTCAATACATATTCAACATCTGATTAAGATTCGTCGCTTAGTTAATTCCAGCCGAAACTTGAACCGAATAGAGATGGGTCGTTCTTCAGAAGTTTGCGATTAGCATTAGGTTTTGACTTTGTTCGATTTGAGTTTTGCTGAAGGTCGAGTTCTGCTGAAGCCCATTGACACGTTACTTAGTTGAGCTTCCTTTGCGATTATTTACTGTAAAAAAATGTTTCCATTGTTTTTAGTACTTATTTGAGCTTCCTTTACGATTGTTTACTGTAAAAAATGTTTCGTTTGTTTTCAGTAAATCTTTGTCTACAGTAATTTTAATCTATGCACAAGCCGTACGCTAAATCCCCTAGAATATTCTCCAATAACTTTATCCAATTGGGAGTTGAATTTAAGTTTAATTTTATATCAACAAATTAGTGAACAGCCAGCCGTAAAAAGTCGTTAGATCATATGTAGCCAGAGAACAACAGTTTTTAAAGAAGAGTTCTATCTCTTGCAATGGTTGCAATAATCTTTCTTCTAGCGGAAAAATGCAGTATTAATAAATTTTTACACCCAAATCCCATTGCAATAAATTGATTTTACACTATCAGGTGACGGTTACTTTGAAGAATAGCAAAATTTGAATCGGAGGCATAGATTTAACTTATATTGGCAAAAGCAATGTTACCACAGTGTGAGTGTTTTACATACATTTTATTTTTAAAGAATTTGACATTGTTTATTAGGCCTACAAAACAGAAATTTTACATTACGTGCGATTTAAACATTTACAGAACGTTTCGCTGTAAAACTACCAGTTTAACAAATGTTTCAACCGGAATCGCAGATTCACAACGGAGTGTATTTCCCAATGAGTTCCAAACTCGTTTGTCCCGTGGTGTGGTGAGGGTGTTCTGATTCTTCCCGGACTGTACGCTTTGTATCACGGTTTCTCCAATGAATCTGAGCTCGTCGTCTCGGCCTCTGATTGGTTGAAATAAAGTGATGGGCGGAGCTAACTGGTCCAGTCGCCCCAGCCTCCCGCTCCAATCACAGCGCTCTGCCAGACAGCTGATCCGTTTATCAGCTGTGCATTGTTGACCAGCTGACTGATGTGCGATTGTTGAATGTTATGATTTGTGGAAAACTGTGCAGATTTCTTTACTATTCAAATCTGTTTGTTATCAGTTATCAGTTGTTATTGTAATGTTGATAAGCTTACAAAATGTGAGATAATTTACTGTGCTTCAAATATTTCGGTAGTTTATGCTATAAATTGGTATTTATGAGTGTTAAATGGTTTTGTTGTTTACGGCGCTCCTTATTAGAACGGGATTACTAGGTCTATTGGTGAGCAATCGTAGGTCTTAACGGTTCGCTACGTCATCTTGAACTTTCAAACAAGGCTTAATGCTACTACGCTTAGCGTAACGTGGCTTAAAATACCGGCTTTTTGTGTTAAACATCAAGTCTGAGTGCTGATACAAATTTTGCAACCGAGTTTTGTGTACCGTACGATATATTGTACGCGTGAGGTAGCAAAATATAAACACTTTTGGAAAGCAATCTTTATATTCTCACGTGTTTTAAAATGCTAAAGTTACTCGACAAAAACAAAACAGCGTTTAATTTATATGATTTAAAATTTAAATAGTTTTTTCCTCACACAGCACAAATTTTGTCGAATTGCTAATGACGATTCCTGGAGTACCTGCTTTAAATGGACAATCCCTTGTCCTTTGTCAAGTTTTTTTATCTAAGCTCGAATAAAATTACAGCAAAATGCAACTTCTAATGTACACAATCGTTTGAGAGGCGAACAATGCTGAAAGTCCTTGCGCGGCCGTACATTTATCTGAGGATGAGACAAACCTAAGCCATCTCCGGATGTGGAATCCGTAAACAGGTAAAAGCACTCGATTGTTTCCCTCCAAATACACCGAAAACTGCTTAAAGCGGGCTAATTACGCGGGAACCGTCGAACTGGGAGCGGTGGAGCGTGAAACCATCAGCGGACGGCGTGAAATGCGCGGACAACGCTGTGTGCGGCAGTTGGGACATTGGGTGGACAGACGAGAATATATTGTCGGGCCTTGACAGCTCTGTGCAGGTCAAAATCACGTCCGTTCAACAGCGTGATAAATTTTTTGGTTGGAAATAAATCTTCAGATAAACCTATATCTATAGTCAACCCTTATGAGCTACTATTAGTTTTCCGATTGTGTGATTGATTTTGAGCTGGTTTCTCATTATTTTGTAAAACAGGGAGTATATCTTCACGTGTGTTTCATGATTGGCTACGACATTGGGTGGGAGTACGTTTTATAGAGTGTGTTTTACCCTTTGGCAACCAAAGAAAAAGTTTGTATAGATGAATTGAGTTCATCACGAGTTTTAAAGTTGCGAAACAACAAGAAATACAGTTATACAGTAAATGATTAATATGTAATCGCAATCTAGTTGGATGGGTCTGTATAGGAATTACAGTATATTCAGGTGATGGAGTAAGGTATATAAGAATCAAGAATCAAGAATATTTATTGTCATGAAACACATAAATACAGTGTATTGACAATCGTCACAACTTAGATGTAAGACATGAAGTATACAATGTCATACATATTTAGATTTAGACCTAGCTGTAGTTGTAAGGGGTACGTTACGTTTAGTGTATGATCCTATTTCCCAGACCTAACTAGTATCGATGGTTTATGATTTTATCTTTTATTGCCAAAATGAAAAATACAACGCCTGTTAAGAAATTTCACTATGCAAAATGCTAAACGTTAAAACAATGACATTTTAATCCGGATTAGAACCATCAAAGATCACTCATAAAACTAAGTACTAAAACATAAACTTGTTCAAACCTTTGACTCAAAAGAACCTGGAAAATAAACCCCTACACACAGCAGATTTCTCTGCGCGGACTTGAGTGGTGTCCTGACAACGGTATTTCACAGATGCTGGCAGACGCTCAGCGGAGATTTGCCAAGACATTTAAAGGTTGGAGGATGGATGTTGGTTTGGCAAGCGCGACGTGACGGCCAAGATGGCGATCAATATTCCGTCGCGATCGCGGCTTTCACATTCCTCGCCGTCACGGAGTCATTGTCTCCAAAGTCACGTTTAGAAACGCAACAAGTCCCACTTTGTGTCCACAGTATCTCTGAGGCCACCTTGGGTGACGTGTCCTCAAATAGTGGACAGTCTATGGTGGACCAAGGGTTTGATGACGTGTCCTCAGATTGTGGACAGTCTATGGTGGTCCAAGGTTTGGGTGATGTGTCCTCAAATTGTGGACAGCCTGGTGGACCAAGGGTTGGGTGACGTGTCCTCAAATTGTGGACAACCTATGGTGGACCAAGGGTTGGGTGACGTGTCCTCAAATTGTGGACAGCCAATGGTGGACCAAGGGTTGGGTGACGTGTCCTCAAATTGTGGACAGCCTGGTGGACCAAGGGTTGGGTGACGTGTCCTCAAATTGTGGACAACCTATGGTGGACCAAGGGTTGGGTGACGTGTCCTCAAATTGTGGATAGTCTATGGTGGACCAAGGGTTGGGTGATGTGTCCTCAAATAGTTGTTGACAACCTATGGTGACCAAGGGTTGGGTGACGTGTCCTCAAATTGTGGACAGCCAATGGTGGACCAAGGGTTTTGGTGACGGACCAAGGGTTTTGGTGACGTATCGTCAAATAGTTGTGGACAGCTTTTAATGAACCAAGGATTGGGTCCTTGTCCTATAGTTCCAGGAAGCATAGACACCACACCCACACAACCAAAGACTGGGTTCGTGAAAAATAGTTTCGGAAAGCCCACGGTAAACCAAGGGTTAGGTATCGTGTCGTAGTTTTGTACAGCTTATCAAGCTTAAAATGAATGCACGATGAGTGTAGAATGGAATGATCAGAGCGTCTTTGTTACCGACTAAGATATCTTTCTTCAGTCGTGACCCTTTATTGCAAAACCAAATGATCAAGACAGCAGAGTCCAATCATCATACAGTATCTTATACTATTGAGAAATATCAGAAAAGTGCCACATTTTCAACTATGAATCTCGTTGAGCAAAACACTGACAGTTCCATTTGAGAATCTGTCAAAGACGCTGAAGATCTATATCCCAACCACTCAGCATCATATCAGATTGCATGGACAATATCAGGAGAAATAGTAGCAAAAGATACTCATCCTCTATGCTACTTGATCAAACGATTGGCCCAATCTGGTCCACACACGAGATCTCCTATGTCCACCTCAACGATATACTCTCACGCTACACGAGATTTTTGTATCAAGATGCAATGGCAGCGATTTGTCGTGTCGCAAGTCAGATTGAGACCAAGGATTGTGATGTTTGCGTGTGTAAGTCTCTTCTCTGGAACGATGGACTGATACATGTCATCATGGACAGTGTCCACGGTGGCTGACAGCACACCCAGTCATTACCACTGGCCCAGATGAGAAGTCCAGGAGATGTCATCGCCCTGAGAGTACGACGACGTTTCGTCCATGATAAAAATCATGTTTTCAACTATAGACTGTGGTGAAATATTTTTTTAGCTTGGTTCACTACTTACTCTTTGCCATTACATTTCACTCTTATTTGATTATTATCTTAATTATTTTTTTGTGCTATTAATTTCACATTTGTTTATTTTACATTGAATTTGTAAATTTTGTTGTCATTTATACCGCTGGAATAAATAATGTTTAATTCATTCATTCATTCTTTACGTATTCATGAAGGGGTTTGATTAGGTTTTGATCGTTTTAATTTTATTGTATAAGAATAAGAAAAGAATGAGAATGAATTTATTTTCTTGAAAGCAATGTTACAATATATTACAAAACTACAAACTACGATTACAATATAACAATATATAACTAGTAGATATAGTACCTGTGTTACGGTGAAAACGGGAATGGCAGAATTGTAGTCAAGATCGGGAAAATGTATAAATACTGTAGAACTATTTCTTTAAAGTTTTAAGGATCGGATGTCAGATTATAAGTACTTTATTAAAGACAAAGATACAGGTAGTACTTTACATTAAAATGATAAGACAAACTGCCTTTGAGTGCCTTTGCATTCTTTCTGCGAGAATACACGTTTAGAAAAATAAATAGCGCCGAAAGTCAAAGACCCCCGAGCCAAAAGTGACACTCCGGATGCCCTGTGACGTAGAGAGGTCGCTGATCTGATAGTTTTGTCTACGTCAGCATAATACGATACACGAGAGCAACGCCAGCTAGATACCGAATGTCTGTGAACTCGGTAGGAACATGAAGGTCCAATAACTTACGATATAAAACAAAAAGTTATGTTGAACCTATCTGTGTGAACAATGTCATTCCTGATAGTAGTTCTTTGGTAGGTCGTTTAGTAGATTTTTAGCTACAGTATCGTTGGGGACGCGGTTGGTAAAGCCACGTGTTTTGAAAGCAGTCTGTCAAGGATCGGGTTTTATATGCTGTCAATCACTCACGGGTTTTAGCTATGTATGTCATGCGATCCCTTCTCAATTCTTGGGTCCAACGGTCCAACTACCTAGAAACAAAAACGTGTCTTAGGTCAAGACGACTTTCTCAGTATGGGAGAACAAAGATAGCAAACACCCTCTAAACTCTTTGTAGCTGTACAAAGTAAACAGTTCGAAGGTGTACTTTCCTCTTACATTTCTTCATCCATACAGATGCTACTGAATGTGTATAAACAAAATCTATGATTTTTTTACTACAAAATTGCACATACAAGATGTGATTGACAATTTTCATACAAATTAAAAAGTATGTTTGCTCAGAAGAGTAATGATTTTGCCTCATGAAACTTAGAGCAAGGTGATGAAAATATTCTGCCACCATTTACACATCTACAGGTGGTGATTACCTGTGCCACTGTGTGGTGACGTTCTTTCCGGTAAGGAAAGGTGAACAAGAGTCTAATGCTTACGTCACTCAATGAGATAACAGTTAAGTTTAGTACGTACGTTCACACTGCCCTAGCGGGGGAAGCAAGATTGTCTCGTGGTAGAACGCGGGACTTCAATCCACGAGGTAGTGTGTTCAAACCCCGCTAATCACCAATGGATTTTATCTGATAACGTCACTACCCTCTAGGTCTAGCCTGAAGTAATGTGAAAAATTATCGTACCAGTGCCTAGCGTCCTCAGCTGATGTGAAGGTGATAAAAACTACTCTTCTAGCAGACGACAGATCACGGCCACTGCTTCTGGACCAACAACACTTCAGTGGTCAGTTTTTGCTACAAGATCTCCAGTCACCCAGACCCATAACGGGATCTGGTGTGGTTTCATCCACAAGAAACGCGGCAAGTCGGTGAAGAGGAGAGATTAATTCAAATAGACAGTGCTGGTGAATAGAGAAGAGACTGACGAAATACTCTGACATAAGTTATAAACGGTGTAGTAAAGTTGAGTATCTCATTGCAAAGAGCGTCTTCTTTGTAGATAACGACTTAAGAGCAAAAATGGTCATTTTATTTGTAGTTTTACCACCATCAGATTCCAACCAGAAGTCCTCTTCATACCTTTTAAAATGTATTATTTTCCTGGATCATAATTTTGACAAGGGTCGTCTCAATGTATTTTGAATGGATATTATTGAAAACGTATTTTGAAACATTACTTGCATTGATTACAGTAAAACGTTTGGCATTTAGTTGCTCACTAGCATTTCGTGCTTAAAAACGGTAACCGTACACTGTAAGTTTCAGTGAATACTCAAAGGCAATGTATATGATGAATCAACTTTCCGTATTCTCATAGACATAAGCGTTTGCGTCCAGAAGCACAGTATTTTCCGAGCCTCTAGTGGTCATCCTGCGAGAGTCCGCTGGACACACAACGGAAGCAGAGGAACAAGTCATAGTGGTCATCTCGCAGGATGACCACTAGAGACTCGGAAAATACTGTGCTTCTGGACGCAAACGCTTATGTCTATGAGAATACGGAAAGTTGATTCATCATATACATTGCCATTCGCTTGTATCTTAATTCATTCAAAGGTGTGTGAAAATCTCTAAGAAAAAATATTGCTATGAGTTTCTTGAACTGTTGAGCTTTGTAATTTGCTCTAATTATGACACACGGAGAGTATTTTTTCCATTGGTAGTCCACTATGGTCATCAAATAGTTTCAAAACCTAATGTGGAAATAAGGAAATGGAAATATTAGAAAACAAGTCTTATGAAAATGTATACAAGAACTAACTGTGAGTTAATCGAGAGTGATCAAAGTAAAATTGATTTTCTATTGATGAGTTTCACTGATCTGATGTTCCTCAATGGATCCACCTGCTCATGAAGAGTATCATCCATCAAAAAACTACACACCTTAAAACCTAAACTAATTTCATAATAACTTATAACTTACGCAATAAATCAAACTGTAAGCAACCAGTTAATCAATAACAGGCACAATTTGCATCGAGAGCTTGCCTCGACGCAATCCATCATTCGACTAAACTGTGTAACATTATCTGCAGAATTCAGGTCATCAGCGGCTTTTTGAGATATTTAAGGAGATAAAGCGTGTTTAAAGCCACAGAAGTGACTATTTAAATGAAGACTGAAGTCTGCAGGTGTCGATTAAAGATAACTAACGCTGACCGGAAGTTCTTCCTTCGTTAGACTGAAAATGTCGAACCAGTTACATCAGCTGATGATGTTTAACTGAAATTAAGGCATTTTGGGGATAAGTTTTCAGTAATGCTGGTTGAACCAAAGTATTTTTTGAGTTTCATAGAAAAATAATTTTTGAGCCTCAGAAATCGTAAATACAAAAGTGTATAATGGTGTTTTTGATTATTTAATACATTTTTACTCACGCCGAAGTGAAAATTTACATTGTACTTAAGGGATGTAAATACAGGATGGATGAGTAAAGAACAAGTGTAAAACTATCGAATGATCATCCTTAATTGTTTGTCATCCTTGGTGGATCATCTGAAGACAACTTAATCTCTGACGTATATTGAGATGAGAGTGTTTGGGAGTTTACAAGCATTTCTTCATTTATTTGTATTTAACCAACTTAAAAGCTAATGGAACAAAAATATCTATTGTAACCCCATTGCACGTTCTCTGGTATAAACTAATTACTTTAAAGATAAACATTTTATATACATTTTATCGTCATCGACTAACCAAAACTTTAAATTATAATAGATAAACTGTGCAATAAAATAATGAGATTCGACAGTTTCTTCCTTTGTGAAATTCCCTACAAAAAATAATTGTTGACAACAATCAAGAACCAGGCGTTATCGATGAGATGAATCAGCTGATCTACAGTCAGCTGTTGTCCAATCAGGTGATCAGAGATGGTGTTAACTGTTTACTGCCCAATTACAACGGTTTAGAGCTATTAAAGGGGCTTACGGTTTTACACCCCGCAAAAAGTGGGACCAGGCGGCGCAAGAACGGCTACTGATAGAGAGGGTGCTTTTGTAATACGTGTGCCTGTGTAGTCTATTCAAACTAATTTATTGAATGATTTGGACATTTTTTCTTTGTTGGTCGTTTTAAGCATGATAATACCATAGACTAACCACTTAATGTTTGGATAAAGAAACAGTGATGATTTTCCATTGCAAGTCCGTAAAGAACAAGTAGAACGAATTTTAGCACAATCTTAAACGAGTGTTGTGAGATGTGGTTTGGGGAAACCTCATAGCATGTCTTAGGAAAAATGCTCACTGAGAAGTGTCAAAAAGGATCTTATGGTTTCAGCCAGAGATAATTTATAAGGCGTACAAGGCAACTTCAGTGCAACAGAGATAATTGAATTTATAAAAACCTGTTCACTACAATATGCAGTAAGTACTTGGTTTAATTTGCCTTAAAATAAATTTTGACATGAAGAAGGCTTTGAAGTTTGCCTGCTTACAAAGCTAATGTGGCTAAGCCACTGACGTTATATTTTTCTCAAACTACACGGTGTCCCAAAAAGAATGGATCAAAAGTAAACTGACATAAACACTTTGACTTTATATACACTTTTCCTTAACTTCCTAGGACAAACCGCAAAATGGAGTAGAATGTCAAATGAACATCTAGAAGACAAAGTAGTATCAAGTGATTAATCAACTATATTATATCATAGGGTGGTCTGCGGGATGAAAGTTTGTACTATTTATGTACATGGTTTCTATGACATTGTGAGATGTTTCCTCTTGTCCACGTCGCGTCACTCAGCCACGAGCGGTGCAGGACGGAGCGCAGGTGAGGGGAGGTGACTGGAGTTGATGTACTCATGCAATTAATGTTCTTAGTTTGAGAAGTAATTACATTGACCTTGGAGCGCAGGCGGCGGAAGTACAGACAGCAGGTGCTCAGGTGCTCAGCTCTGTACATCTCTTGTTCCTCTCCTTCCGTTGTGTCCACCTCCAGCGGACTCTCGCAGGATGACCACTAGAGGCTCGGAAAATACTGTGCTTCTGGACATAAATGCTTGATAAGTTATGTCTCTGAGAATAAGGAAAGTTGATTCATCATCTACATTGCCATTCGCTTGTATCTTAATTCATTCAAAGGGGTGTGAAAATCTCAAAGAAAAAATATTACTGAGGATTTTTTTAACTGTTGAGCTGTGTAAATCGCCCTATGGCATACGGAGAGTGTTTGTTCCGTGGTAGTCCACTATGGCCAACGTATATATTGAAAACACAATGTGGAAAAGATTTAAAATTTTAAAACAAATTCTGATTTAATTGTAGACAATTTGCCCGAAGGGGTTAAAATAAAATGCGACAAATTACTGCACAAATACTTCGTGAGTCACACAAATAAAAAAATATAATCGATTAAACAATAGATTCAACCTTTAATAGACAATGAATAACGGAGGAACCTAGGAGATCAGTTTCAGAAAATCCTGAAATATTATTCAACATACATTGGTTGAAGAATTGATTAAGACAATCTACTGCGCAAATACTAAGCAATGTCATGAGATACCTCTTTTTTCATACAATTCAAAAAGATAGATTGGTCAAACATTATATTCAACCGTTAACGCAGTATTGCCCCTGATAGACAAAGAATAACGGAGGAACTTCGAAGTTTAGTTTCAGATTAAATCCCCCTATAAAGACTATATTTATTCGTCTCTTACACGTCGTTGCAAATTGAAATTCCTGCGTAAAATTTAAAGATTCGATATATTCTTTGGGCATTGCTTTGTCTACAATGTCCTGTAACCTTAAAAGTGTATCTATGTTTTTTTTTAAACTTTGACAGATCTTTCCACCATTCACAGATGGATAAATCCGTGAACTTTTTGTTAGTCCTACCTATGTTTTCTTGTAGCATCTATACTCTTCTTGCGGCCTCTACACTTGCCGCAAAGTCTGTAAACTAGTCAGTAAACAAAACTACAATCAATTCTTGGAAGATCAGTTTCAGTTCCAACTCCGACGCACCCTTCTTGATGGTCTGAATTTCCCGTTAAGTCGGTGAACGTATGTAACATGACAGTTTTATATTTCTCTTCGGTGTTTGGGTTTTCCGTGAAGGTAAAGATGCTAATAAGGAAAGGACATCTGTTTCGTATTCAACGCTATTGAGGTATATACTTGGAATGGTGTGGAATGCTAGGATTGCCACCAATTAGCCACCACCCCAGACTCCTCTACCTCCCTCACCGTAACAAACCGGTGAAAGTGGCGACCCTGCGTTCTCTGAAAGGCACATCTCCGTGTTGATGTCTTGTTCTGGGAACGTTGTGGGACAATAGAGCTGTAAATACGTCAACTTCACAGCCAGAGGCCTAACTGTTGACACAATAAACGGCGCCGACAAAAACACATTGGAACTAACGGCGGCGACTTTACCGTCACTGTGTTTTGAAACGTCAAAGTTGTCTTGAAGTATTGGTTGGGAACCGCTGCTGAGGGGGTGGCGATTGGTTACGGGAGGAATTGGAACAGGAAAATGTCCTAGTAGGCCTACAGAGTGGATGGATGTGTCTTAACTCAATAAGTATCTATTCACTCAACATATTTGGAAACGTGAAAACTCTAAGTATTGGCTATTATCCGTGCTGAAGGGTAGCGATTGCTTACGGAAGGTACAGAAACGTGTCCTCCATACAGAGTGGCTGTATCCAAAGTTAATCAGTATCTTTTAGTCAATAAAATGTTTGGGAAAGTCAAAACTCTTGAAGTATTGGTTGGAAACCGCTTTTGAGGGGGTAACAGTAGCTGGTCACGAGGGGTAAATGAATTGGAACAGAGAATTGTCCTACGTATTGGCTGTGTCTAAAGTAAATGAGTTAGTTATAAAAAAATGTTTGGAAACATCAAAACTCTTGATGTATTGGTTGGGAACCGCTGGACACTTATAATCACGAGGGGTAAAGGAATTGGAACAAAGAATTGGCATACATACTGAGTAACTGAGTGGCTGTATCCAATGTCAATACAGTTTCTATTATCTATTATTCACTCATATGTTTAAACACTTCATTGGTTTTTCTTTCCTCGTGAACCATTGTTAGACATATTGGATTATCAAAATGAGTGTGGAAAATGTGTCATAGGGTCTATATTGAAACAGGTGTTTTATTTTGAAATTTAATCCCATTGTTAGACATATTGGATTATCAAAATAAGTGTGAAAAATGTGTCATAGGGTCTATATTGAAACAGGTGTTTTATTTTGAAATTTAATCCCATTGTTAGACATATTGGATTATCAAAATAAGTGTGAAAAATGTGTCATAGGGTCTATATTGAAACAGGTGTTTTATTTTGAAATTTAATCCCATTGTTAGACATATTGGATTATCAAAATAAGTGTGAAAAATGTGTCATAGGGTCTGTATTGAAACAGGTGTTTTATTTTGATATTGAATCCCATTGTTAGACATATTGGATTATCAAAATAAGTGTGAAAAATGTGTCATAGGGTCTATATTAAAACAGGTGTTTTATTTTGAAATTTAATCCCATTGTTAGACATATTGGATTATCAAAATAAGTGTGAAAAATGTGTCATAGGGTCTATATTGAAACAGGTGTTTTATTTTGAAATTTAATCCCATTGTTAGACATATTGGATTATCAAAATAAGTGTGAAAATGTGTCCTAGGGTCTATATTAAAACAGGTGTTTTATTTTGAAATTTAATCCACCTTGGGTATTAGAATGTGTTTGTAATGTGATTAATTTTGTTTCCTCTTACACATGGAATAAACGAAATTATGGTAATTACTTTGATATTCATTCTCTTGATATCGATCTTTTTAATTGTGTTATTTTCTGTCATTAAAATTAAGTGACATTGTACTATTTTTATTCTAGGTATTTAATTATTTTTTCCTCTTAACTAATTCTGATTGATTTTTAGGACGGATAAATAAGCAACAACAATGTAGTCCAAAAACACCTTGTACACTTACACCACTTACAGTAGCGGTTACATTTCTGTACAAACGTCAGCGAGATCAGCAAGGCAGTGGCAGTGTCAGTTCCCGCGCTCGCGGTGATACAGATGTTTACCTGTCAGCTGATTAGTCTGTTTAGCGGCTCTGTCAGTCTGTGACGTAAGATGCTGTGAGGATCCAATTAACACCAGAGGCCAACAACCGTCATCTCGCGCCTTGTAACTTCTCTCTTCTCAGTTTTCCTCTTGTTCGTGTGTCTAAATTTTTGTTTGCTATCATTTTGTTTGAACATGAAAACGCTAAGCAAAATTTCATTTAGATTTCTTTAGTTCATTTGAATTTTGAATAATCTCATAAAATATACTCAGATGCGAAGGACTTCAATCCTTTCTATGATCATTTCTTGTCGATTTTCTTTTGCTCTAGATGTATTAGCTTACGGTATTCCTAAAAGGCCTAATTTACATTATTGTAAGTAATTTTACCACTATGATTTTGCTTGCTGGTCTTCTCACGTATTTGCTCAAATAGGCCTAAAGTGTCTCAATGTGTATGTTTGGTTGTTGAATGTAACGCTAGGACTCTTCTTGTTGGCCTTAATTATGTATTTTCTCAATCTCGCTGGATGTCTCACATAGTTAAGAATCATAATAATTGTATAAATGTTCCAACATGTCATAAGGATTTGTAATGGTAAGCCAGAATCTAACTGTACTTCTTTATTGTTTTTTTTTTCTTTTTTATAAAACATTACTGTATGTCAATTTAATTCACCATACAAACCTTTTTAAATGTACAATTTTTTTTGTCATTGCAAACATGTTGCTTTTTCAACTAAACCTCCTATTACAAAAGTACTCACACAGATAAAAGTGCGAATGTTCCAGACAAACCGCCGCCGTCTAAAAATCGCAATTCAATAAGCTTTAAATGATTTACATTGCATATGAATCTTTACTGTTTATGCCCTAACCACAACAACAATCTGTTTACCGAAACGCAACAAAAGACCGGAGATTTCCTCAGTTCCTAAACGTCTGCGGAAGGATGCACACCCGATACTCCTCTAGGAAGTCATCTGGGAGGCGGCGGCGGAGGTGGAGGTGGAGGTGGACATCCTGATATCAATATCGCGCTCAGATTGGGTTAGGGTTTCTACGGTTTCCCACAGGATTCATTCCGCGTGAACATGCTCCATTAGTAGAACTAACACAGGACCTCACCACAGGACGGGTGGTTGATTACACGAGCAGTTAGTCTTGTGGTGACTCTGTGACTACCGTGGCATGAATATGGCAACATTAGTAGAACTAACACAGGGACTCACCACAGGACGGGTGGTTGATTACACGAGCAGTTAGTCTTGTGGTGACTGTGTGACTACCGTGGCATGAATATGGCAACATTAGTAGAACTAACACAGGGACTCACCACAGGACGGGTGGTTAATTACACGAGCAGTTAGTCTTGTGGTAATAAATAATAAATAAATAAAATTGTCTTTATTGGTTCAAGCGTTAAATCAATTTTACAAAACTGTTTTTCTCTTACAACTTTCGTCATCTAATATCTAACAAACAATTAAAAACCAAAATAAGTACATAAGACTAAAAGCTATACATGAAATGAGCACATTTTTATATTTGTTTTGAAGCCTGTTAAACCTTTTTCTCTTATTTTTGAAGGGACAGAGTTGTACAATTTAGGTCCGAAGTAAGCAAAGGCTCTCCGACCTACCTCATGGCTGACTTTAGGCAAGTGCAATAAATCGTTCTGTCGGGTGCTGCGCTTAGAAACGTCCCGCCGGGCTGGCAGTTTTTCTCTCAAGTAGAGTGGCTTACCTAGGGATAACGTTTTGTGTATGAGAACACAAGTAGAGGCCTTACAAAAAACTTCAATGGGCAGCAATTTCGCATCCCTTCTGAATGTACTTACGTGTTCTCTTTTTCTTAAGCCATAAATGAACCTGACTGCTGCATTCTGCGTTCTCTGTATTTTATTACAGTCACCTTTTAATATACTGTTTCCATATGCTGGAAGACAGTATTCAATAGCAGAGAGAACTAGCGACTTGACTATCTGGACCCTAGCGTCCTCAGGCAATAGGTATCTAACCCTATACAGTCCGCGTAATCTACCCAATGCCTTCTGACACGCATAGGACACATGCTGCGAGAGGGTGAGGTTGTCATCTAATATCACACCAAGTGTTTTTACTTGGCTACATATTTCAAGGGCATGTCCGGAAAGAGATATCTTACCATAAACCCCAATTTTTAGTGCATTCTGCAAGTCAGGAGGGGCAACATGGAGAACAGAGCACTTATTAACGTTTAATTTCAGCCCCTGACTCATGGACCACTCTTCCACAGATTTAAGGTCTTTATTTACAATTTCAAATGCCTCACCCACATCATTTTTACTGTATGTATATAGCAGCTGGCAGTCATCAGCATACATGTGAATGGAACAGTTTTTTACCACATTTACAATGTCTGCAGTGTATACATTGAATAATATAGGGCCAAGACAGCTACCTTGTGGGACTCCTCTACTTTTTTGAAGGACGTTTGACATTTTCAATCCAAGTTTTGTCATTTGTGTCCGATTAGCCAAATATGATTTAAACCAATCCAAGGATGTATTGTCAAAACCTAAGTATTTTAGTTTCCTGACAAGTAAGTCGTGACAAATGGAATCGAAAGCCTGAGAATAGTCAAGGAACACAAGCGTGGAGTTTTTATTTTTGTCCTTAGCTTCGTAAAGATCGCTGAATAAGTTAAGCAAAGCTGTACATGTGCTGTAGTACTTTCGGAAGCCAGATTGACACTTTGGTAGTATATCCTGCCCTTCAATATATCTCTCTACCTGTTCAGCAACAACCTTTTCAAGAATTTTTGACATAGCTGGGAGAACTGATATGGGTCTTAAATGTTCAACTGAATTTGGATTATCGGTTTTAGGCAGAGGGTGCACAATGCTTAACTTCCAAGCATCAGGAAAAATTCCCTTAGTAAGGGACTGATTAATCAGATGGGTTATAGCGTCTATGCAATATGGACTAACAGCCTTAATCATGTCTATGGATAGCTGATCAGAACCAACAGCTTTTGATTTTATTTCATTCATTGCTGCTTTTATTTCAGCAATAGATACTTTTTTAAATGAAAAAGTGCCTGGTGTACTATAACTTTCCTTGCAGTAGAAATCAGTTGCACTCTTATCAACATTGTAATAACTTCCCATGTTAACAAAATATTTATTTACATTATTTACATCTAGGTTTATATTTCTATTACCAATTTCATCACTAACAACATCGCATTCTCGCAAGCACGACCAAAACTCTTTTGAACCCTTAGTGTTGGATATTTTATATTTATAAAAATATTTCTTAGAATTTCTAATGAGACAATTTAACTTATTTCTGACACCTTTGTATTTGTTCCAGTCTATTTGCATTTTAGATTTCTGATAACATCGTTTCAATTTGTTTTTTAGCGAATTTCCCATATAGGGAATAAGCTATTACCGTAGTACTCATGGTAAGACCTGGACGCGGGACCGATTTTTTTTTTCGATTTGAGGTCCCTAGAGGCCAAAAACACCATCCGTTCAAATTCATATATATATATATATATATTTATATATATATATATATATATATATATGTGTCCGTCAGCACGATAACTCGAGCAAAAATGATCCGATTTTGATGAAATTTGGTACAAACGTGTAAACCTACGTTTATTCGAACGAGTTCGCGATCCAGCATGATCGGACCATGGGAACGGGGGTTTACGGGGGGTTTTATGGGGTAAAAATAGGTTTTTCCCATTTTTGACCCAAAAAACATAAAATTTAGCAATTTCTTTCCAAACCATTTTGTAGAGCTTAAAAAAACAAATAATTTAGTATATTGAAGCGTTATTATGCGCCTAATCGTTACGGAGAAAATTCCAAAAAATTGTAAATTTAAAATTCCCATGTTATTCTTATGGAGAATAAGTAAACTGTTGTAGTTTGCTTGTTTATGAACATATTTTGATCAAATTTGGAAAATGTTTTTATTTCTTACTAACTATTAACATTTTACAAAAAAAAAACAGTTTTACCCTCCCTGATGCAGCAAACCTAAGTACTTGTTAAACTAATTCTATTTAAATAGGGAATAAATGTTATTTTTTTAAGTAGACATTTTAGTGTAAATCCAATCAGTCAAATGGAAATTATATAGTCTGCAGGTTTGCTGCGGCGGGGGTTTTGTATGGTTATTGGTTACGGATAAAATTTTAAATTAAAAATTCCCATGTTATTCTTATGGAGAATAAGTAAACTGTTGTAGTTTGCTTGTTTATGCATATATTTGGATCAAACTTGTCCAATCTATTTATTTTATACTAAGCTATTAATATTTTACTATAAAATATGTGTTTTTTTTAAACACACTTTATTACACTGTAGGCAGTAAACCTAGGTGCTCGTTCGTTATACCTAATGTTATTTGAATAGATTTAATTGAAAATCAAATCAGGCAAAATGGAAATTCGCTTAGTCTGCAGGTTTGCTGCGGCGGGGGTATTTCCTTTATCATTTCGCTAATCTCTGGAGTCATCCACGGGGTTTTTTTCCTTGTAGCTCGTTTAACGACCATAGGAGCTAACTCATCATACACTGCCCGTATGTTTGATGTTATGAACGTCTCAATTTTCTGTACCTCATTTGTTTGTAAGGCTATGTTCCAATCAATTGATGCAATTTTTCTGACTACTGTATTGATGTTAAACTTAGAGAAGTCTCGATATGTTAACATTTTTTCAAATTTTCTGCTCACATAATATTTAATTTGACCATAGATAAGTTTATGATCAGTAATTTGTTTGCCCCTATAGTCAGTAATATCTGATGTGTCAATTACTCCACATTTCTCAAGTTTGGTACCTTTCTCTACATATATATGGTCAATCAATGTGGAGGTCTTTTCAGTTACTCTGGTAGCAACATTAATCATTTGCAGAACATTTGATGAGCGAATGAGCCTTCTTAGATATTTGGCTTCACAATTGGTTTTCGATAAAAGGTCTATGTTTACATCTCCAAGCATTATAACTCTATCAACCTCTGCAGCAAGATCTACAAATACTGCCTGAAATAGTGATTCTAATTTTGTGTAGATGACACCAGGAGGCCTGTATATAACACAAACTCCGAGTCTCACACCCTTGCTCTTTATAATGACGGATAAATGTTCCAATCCAGAGTCTACCTCATTCAGGCTATACACACGAAAGTTAATTGTGTTCCTGATAAAAATTGCAACACCACCCCCACCGCATGTCCCCTGTCTATCAGACCTAATAAGGTCATACCCAGGCAGTTTATATCTTTCAGAAGATATACCAGTAGAGAGCCAACATTAGGTGGTGACTCTGTGACTACCGTGGCATGAATATGGCAACATTAGTAGAACTAACACAGGGACTCACCACAGGACGGGTGGTTGATTACACGAGCAGTTAGTCTTGTGGTGACTCTGTGACTACCGTGGCATGAATATGGCAACATTAGTAGAACTAACACAGGGACTCACCACAGGACGGGTGGTTGATTACACGAGCAGTTAGTCTTGTGGTGACTCTGTGACTACCGTGGCATGAATATGGCAACATTAGTAGAACTAACACAGGACCTCACCACAGGACGGGTGGTTGATTACACGAGCAGTTAGTCTTGTGGTGACTGTGTGACTACCGTGGCATGAATATGGCAACATTAGTAGAACTAACACAGGACCTCACCACAGGACGGGTGGTTGATTACACGAGCAGTTAGTCTTGTGGTGACTCTGTGACTACCGTGGCATGAATATGGCAACATTAGTAGAACTAACACAGGACCTCACCACAGGACGGGTGGTTGATTACACGAGCAGTTAGTCTTGTGGTGACTCTGTGACTACCGTGGCATGAATATGGCAACATTAGTAGAACTAACACAGGACCTCACCACAGGACGGGTGGTTGATTACACGAGCAGTTAGTCTTGTGGTGACTCTGTGACTACCGTGGCATGAATATGGCAACATTAGTAGAACTAACACAGGACCTCACCACAGGACGGGTGGTTGATTACACGAGCAGTTAGTCTTGTGGTGACTCTGTGACTACCGTGGCATGAATACGTCATTAACTTACCCTTGCTGATTCTCGAGCATGAAGTGGGCAACTTTTTGACTGTAAACCTCTGGATCTAATTTAGAGGTTGGTTGTTAGACTAACTCGCTTGTTCAAGTTGTAATTATTTCCAATAGTCCCTCATTATTTGGCTGATAAGCTAAGTACGTGCAGCAAAATCACATGTTAATTTTAATAGGGTTCTCGCCAGTGACGTCATTTGTTTATGGTTATGATCCATACAGTTTATGTTCTAATGTCCGTGATTATCAGTTACAATAGTTCAATCAGCTGTTTCCTGATACTGCATTTATGTAAACTGCTGATCTGTAGATGTTTATGTGCAAATAACTGCTTCCATATGGATTTAATTGAAACTTTGAGACCACGTGAGCTGGATTCCTAGGATAATTATGTTCGATGTTCATGCAAAATTTGAAAGCTTCAGCCTTTTAGGAGGAGTTTGCGTATGACAAAATGCAGAGTCGCCATAAGAGCCGTATAAGAGCTAATGCTCCAGCTCCGTTCAATTAAGATAAATAATTTCTGTTTACCTGAAATTCTGTTCTGAAATACCTGCAAGCTAAAGTTAATAATATAAGTTATTCGTATATGAATATCGATATAACTCATAAGGATGGATGTCTTCAGACGTTGTGTTTGTAAGTACAGTATAAGAGAACATTAGAGAAAAACAGATATGAAAATTGAACAAAAATAGATCCTCTGGACATTGAGTTTCATATACCTCCATCCTAACAGTTTTTGTAAAAGGTTCTCAAATCTAAACTCTTCATCACGCCGTCCACGTTTGACGTAGTAACGTTGTGACGTAGACACAGCATCGTTACGTAAACTGATGACACTTTAGTCCAAGACGTGGTAAGAGGATGACACTCCCCTCTGAGCCACTTATGTAACTCTATCTGACGGCAATCTGAACAAATCTCGTTAGCAGAAGCCCCTGAAGATCATCTCTGCTGCTGCAGCTCTCGAATACAGCGAGTATATACACCTTCAGCAACCAATACAGCGAGTAGATATACATTCAGCAACCATACAGTGAATATTGACACCTTCAGCAACCAATACAGAGTACAGGCACCTTCAATAACTTGTTGAAGGTGCCTGTACTCTGAACAACCAATAGAAAGTGCAGACACCTTCAGGAACCAATATAACGAGTGAACTAACCAATATAACGAGTGAACTAACACAGCTAGTACAGACACCTTCGGCACCCAATAGAGAGTGAGTACATATACCTTCATCTACCAATACAGCGAATATTGACACCTTTGGCAACCGATACAGCGAGCACAGACACATCCAGCAACCAATATAGCCCCTTCAGCAACCAATACAGAGTACAGGCACCTTCAATAACTTGTTGAAGGTGCCTGTACTCTGAACAACCAATAGAAAGTGCAGACACCTTCAGGAACCAATATAACGAGTGAACTAACCAATATAACGAGTGAACTAACACAGCTAGTACAGACACCTTCGGCACCCAATAGAGAGTGAGTACATATACCTTCATCTACCAATACAGCGAATATTGACACCTTTGGCAACCGATACAGCGAGCACAGACACATCCAGCAACCAATATAGCGAATGGAGACACCCTTGGCAACAAACACAGCGAAGGCAGACGCATTTGGGAACCAATAGCCAACCAATAAAGCAAGTACATAAAGACACTTTGGCAACATAAACAGTGAGCACATACACACTTGGTAACCAATACGTCTAATATTGCGAGTACTCATACATTTGGTAACCAATACAGCGATCAAAAACCTTCTGCTACGTGTTCTGATACCAATATCAGTAACTAATAAAGGTTCTATCCCCAGATCCTGTCAAGATACTCACAGAAGTAGTAAAATTGTCATACAAATAGAACGAGCAGCTGATTATTCCGTGATTTAGTTCACAACAGTCGTTGAAGAGGTATGAGGATGACATGACTTACAACCAATACGATGTATGTTGAAGTCGTTGCTCTGATAGGTCTGTCCTGGGGCTATCAGCTGATTATACTTACTATCAGCTGTTTCCTGCCCGCATGTCCGTTGCCCACCTGATATCACCTGAGAACTCATGGTCAGACGTAACTCCAAAGACGTACGACTTTGTTACATCATTGGAGTCTTTAGATAGATTTGGTTTAAGATATCCGTTTTAAATTGAAGTGGAATTCTGCAGAGCGTTTCCATATTTTTCTGAGCGATCAAATGCATACTGTAATGGTGTCAGAACTCGAAGAATTTTTTAACTATTTGCCTTTGAATGTAAAGATGATTTTTGTGGGTGATATAAATATTGACTTGCTCAAAGGTAATCACATTTCTGACAGATATTTAAATTGTTTGATAGGCAATGGCTTAGTTCAGTGCATTGATAAACCCACACGTGTCTCCTATAACTCTATGTCTTGTTTGGATCATATATCTGTCCGTATTGCAGATTTAAAATATATAAATACAGCTATTTTTGAGACAGGTATCACCGATCACTATGGAACTGCACTGAATTTGACTGTAACCACGAACAATTTATTCAACAATCAGTCCGACAAGACAAGTCGCACTTACATTGACCGCACACTACTTGCCGACAATCTTACTCACGCAGATTGGGGAACCGTTCTGAACTGTTTCGATACCAATGTATGTTCTGAGCTTTTTAACGAAATTATATCAGTGTCTAATGAAAGCTCAAGAAAATTATCAAATAACAATACACGATTTAAAAAGATAAAACCTTGGATAACGCGGGATCTTGTTCAACAAATTCGTGAGAGGGACAAGCTTAGTAAAACTCTAAAAAAACAACCTTTTAATGAAAACCTAAGGATTCACTTTATCATAGTTAGAAGCAATTTAAGTCGATCGTTAAAAAATGCAAAGAGAGATTATTACAGAAGCAAAATTAATCAGGGGAATAAAGATCCCAAAGTGCTTTGGGGTGTTATCAATGAGCTGTCTGGGAGAGTCAAATCTCGAGATGCGTTTCCTGTACAGAAGTTTTTACCTCAATCACATAATTTTAACGATGAAACATTAAAGCGAATTGCTAGTGATTTCAATACTTTTTTCTCTCTTGTTGGTCAAAATCTGGCCAATAATATTGACTCTGGAGGAACCCCAATACTGAACGACGCTGACTACAAACATGACTCACAGTTCACGCTACACACAGTCACTGAACATGACGTCACACGTTACGTTAACTCACTTAGGGGAGGGTCTGCACCTGGCTTTGACAATATATCTGCTGATTTTCTAAAACAACAAATACATATTTTTCTCCTACCGCTAACTCATTTGATCAATCTTAGTTTAACATCAGGTACTTTTCCAACCCCCTTTAAGACAGCCAAAGTATATCCTCTTTACAAATCCAACGATTTTTCAGACGTCAATAACTTCCGCCCCATATCTATGCTGAGTGTTTTTTCTAAAATTTTAGAACGCATTGTGAAAGATCAGCTTGTTAATTACCTTGAAACAAACGAAATTTTAAGCAAAGAACAGTACGGTTTTGTAAAAGAAAAAAATATATCTGACGCTCTATTCGAAGTAAGTAAAACATAAATGATAATATCTCTCACAACAGACGAAGTATGCTAGTATTCCTAGATCTAAAAAAGGCATTTGATTCTGTTGATCGAACAAAGCTATTAGTTAAACTAGAAAACATTGGTATTCGTGGCACCGCTCATCAGTGGTTTCAAAGCTATTTATCCGACAGAAAGCAAAGTGTGGTGATTAACGGAATTTCCAGTGACGTAAAACCCATAAACTATGGGGTAATTCAAGGAAGCACTCTTGGGCCTGTCCTGTTCTTAATTTATATAAATAATATCACAAAACTTTCAATTAAAGGCAAACTGTTTTTATTTGCCGATGATACCGTCATTCTTGAAAACGGAACAAGTTGGGAAAACGTCCGTGATGATGCTAATCATGATCTTCTTTTAATACAAAAATGGTTTGACCAAAATGTTCTATCCTTAAATGTTTCAAAAACCAAATTCTTACCAATTTCACTAAGAGATACTACTGATTATAACTTGGAAAATATTTCAATTCACTCTTGTGGCAACTTTTTAAATAGATTTTGCTCTTGTGAGCAAATTGAGAAAGTAAGTTCCTATAAATATTTAGGTGTGATTTTTGACAATCGTATGAAGTGGTCTGACCACATACATTTTTTAACCTCTAAATTACGTAAATATATTTTTGCATTTAGGAAACTGCGTGACATATTAACAATGCAGGAAATGAAGCTAGCATATTACGCCTATGTCCAGTCGTTACTTTCATTTGGCATTATCGTATGGGGCGGAGCTTTTCCCACTGTTTTAGAACCTCTCTTTGTCCTTCAGAAGTTGTTACTCAAAGTTTGTTTCAATAAGCCAATTCGATACCCCACTAACACATTATTTCGTGAATTATCCTTACTCAGTGTAAGACAGTTATTTATCAAATTTCTTTCAATTCATATTTTCAAGAACTTCGATTATATTTTTAACCAAACATCACATTCTTATAATACCCGATATGCACAGAATGTCGGAATAACTACCTCCCATTTAGCCAAGTCTTACTCATTAACAAATTCCTCTTACATTTCTGAAGTTTTATATCGTAATGTTATCTCCCGTTGTAATTCTTATCATTTGTTCCATTCTCCATCGATTACTATTTTCAAAAAATGCATCACTGGCTGTCTGATAGAGTGGGGTGTAGATGAATCAGAACTCCTAATCAAAGCAGAGTACAGGCAGACTTGACTCTACTTTATCTCTCGTAATATTTACTGAATAACTGAATTACTAACATCGAACATTCTTAACTATATTTATGTATGTGCCCTCCGCCTTGCCTCATTCCTCAAATTGCTCATTTCATTAATTTAGCCTCAGAATAGTTTTACAATTATATTAAATCATTTGTTTTTAAGATTCTCTGAATATTTATGAATATAAATATTATTTATATTCATATTATTTTTCTATTTTTATTTATTTTTCCAACAAATACGTCAGTCACTGATAGCGACTGAGCCTACGCACAGGCTTCCAGCCCATGTAGGCTTATTTCCTTAATGTATATGTTTAACATAGCTTCTCTGAGACCTTACATCCTTTGTTGTTATTTTTAAGTTTATATGTATTTTTATATTTAATTAGGTATTTTTATCTATGCAATAGCAAGTAGGGTGTCTGTCCACTGGAGGTTATGTATAATTTATATTCTGTATTATTTTTGGAAATAAAGTATGTTTGATTTGATTTGTGTATAAAGTGTTGTACCCTTTTGACCGAAAAATATTTAGCTGGGCCTTCGTAATTATTTTATTAATGGGGAAATTTATGTTTTGAATAATTTGCTGGTCAAGAAATTACCAAGTACGCAAAATGTTCTTGATTCATCGCAATAAGCTGACCGAACTAATTATAAATTAAAATCTCCTCATTGTGAATCGAGACCTAGCCGCAGTGATCATGGAAATTGCCTCTTTCCGTTTATTGTTTGTGTTGTTTTTTGTTTTTCCCATGAAAATGAAATGTCTCTCTGCCCGTCTTTGTATGTGGCAACTACTGGACCATATAAACTGCAATGTTACTTAAATATCAAACTTAGGGTTACTGTGTCGAAATCCATACTTTCAATTTTACAATCAATGTTATACGATCGTTAGTTTCTTTTAATGGTTTAAACATGTGTCATTTAAAAATATTCAAAAATAACTACAAAGTAAGGCAAGAGCTGGGGAGAAATTGAGATCAAGTCCATAGTGCAAAGTGCACAAAATTTGATACTAATCAAGAGATAAGTACAAGAATAGGGCAAGAGCAGTAAATCATAAGCTGAAAATCAACAAAAGAAAGCCCAAAAAAGTGATGATTAATTGAGAATGAACTACAAGAATAATACTTTTTGTATACTTTTTGCCTGAAATGGCGACCATACGAAGGTAGGTATTTTAAGCCATGAATGGAGATGAGTGTAGGATGAGTGGCACGATCTAGTAGTCTTGGTTCTGACATGTGCAAAACTGTAAGATTAAGGCAAGAGATGGGGAGAAATAAAGTACATATAACATCGATATCAGAAGAGCAAAATAAAGTGGAGATTAATCGAGAACTACAAAAATGAGGCAGGTCCGAAATCGATAACAGCTATTCAAAAAAGAGTGGAGACTAATAGGGAAAGAACTAATTGGCAACGATAGGGAAAAATATAGACGATGGTCCAAGAATCTTGGAATTAGCCCGAATACATTTGAAACCATGGGAGAAACTCGCGATCCACATAAGTTGCAAGCTTGTGGAGAGTCGGCCAGCACTGGTGGTTAGTGACATGTTCTCCACCCGCATGCGTCTCAGCCATCAGCTGCTGCCTGCATCCAGCTGATAACACTATCACCTGGACCCGGTGATGACCTGTGCAGTCCCACAGCCACTCTGCGCGGTCAATACACTCTGCATATACGTGGCTAAAGTGTTGGGAATAAATGGCATAGATGTGTGTGTAGATGGAAAAAATATGTACCTTCGCATAACTGAATACTTTACTTTAATACTTTTCAATCAAATGGCGACCATACAAAGTAGGTATTTTAAGCCAAGTATGAATGGAATCTAAAAGGTAACACATTTAAGTACTCAAATTCGTCATGCAGAACATACAAAGCTCCAGGAGAAACAGTTGTACCAGAGAGAAGGGTTGTACACTACTCATTGAAAGTGTGCTCCATATACAATACTTCTCCACACATTAAAACAACTTACTTCCCGAATATTCTTTCAATGACCTAATTTATCCATAGAAATTCAATGAGAAATTTTGTTACAAAGATGTTGTTAAGCTGGATGAGAGGATGACTTCTCATATTATTTGTGGGATTTAAATTTATGAAATTTACGAGACACCCTTGAATGGGGACGTTGTACGTTTTCAACTCTGTTAATTTCCTTGGATGCCAGAACATAATCTGAGTGTGAACGTTGGATGCCAGAACATAATCTGGGTGTGAATGCCCGTGTCCGAAAGATAAAACGTTAGCTCTCCGTTTCCCATCTCATTTAGAGTACAAAGTTACTAGGTCACAATAAAGTCGTCTAATCGTTCATCCATGCTAGAATTTTGTTTCACATTTGTCAAGAATTAAATTGGTTTTCTGTAAAGTGTTCGCCACAATCGTTCAGTGTTTAGCTGAATCCCAAGCTGCTACAAAATGTAAGAATTAAATTGGTTTTCTGTAAAGTGTTCGCCACAATCGTTCAGTGTTTAGCTGAATCCCAAGCTGCTACAAAATGTAAAAGAAACTCGCTCTGTACCTTTCTTGGCGCCACAATGCTCCATCAATACATCACACGACGCCTTGAGCGATGATTACCCCACAGAAGGTAGAGGGGGAGGTAGGGGGGAGTTATAGTCGATATTCCACCCTCCGGTCTGTTAAATTGTAAGAAAGTCAATTTCTGAAGTCCACTCGATAATTTATGAGAAGCGATTGAAAGAGAGGTTGTCGTTGCTAGGCAACCGTGGCAACAACACTGAGAGCGACTGGAGGCAACCATGGTCGCTATGGCAACCTTCACAACAGATCGATGTTGAGAAGTGGCGTCATGAGGCTGTGGTTGATGGATAAAAATGGAAAACTTTATAAGCATTGTTTTTTTTTATTTATTCATCGTATTTGGATGATTTTTATTAAAAATAAAATAAACTGGACAAGAAAGAGTCAACAATATACACTATCAAGAATTAATTGTGTTTCACTTAATTGATTCAATTTTGCGATTGCCGCTTAGTGCCAAAAACCTAATAGGAATCGTAGAAGTACCAACTGATGTTTAACTCAAATGGTTTTTATAAGAATCGAGAAGTATGTAATTTCGGAACGGTAATTAAATTTCTTCAATTGCCTTAACCCACTAAGTCGTCTACCGTACTAATATAGTAAATTATCAGCATGAAATAAAGTTACCTTCATTTCTTATTATTAAGTACCCAAATAAAAATGAGTTCTTTCGAGGAATTAATTATAAGTAGCTATTGTAGCTAAATACTCACAGCAATATATAAATCTTGGTTTAAAAAAGGAGGGATACTTTGATAATATAAAAACGTCTAAGTTATAATAAACCATCAATTTATTCAAAACCCTTATACTCTGTGGAAAATGCTACAACTATCAAGTATTGCCTTGCTCTTTGCCAAGTCGAATGCATTAACTGATTGTCGGAAGATGATATCAGAAAAATATGATCCTGTGAAATTGTCCTTTAATAAATTGGATTCGGTCCCTCTGCAGGGTGGGAGAGCAAAAACATATTGTTGACATTTAGATGTTGGGCCACACCCTAGGGACAGGCTGAGTCACCCCCTCCCCCTCCCTGGCACGGCACGGGGGGAGGGGGGGGGTAGTGATTATTGTTATGGTACAGTAGTTGATTAGAGCACGCATCTCGTGGTAGCGCCGCGGGAGAGGCAAATATAGATTTGGTTTCACACTGAGTAATCTGATTGAGAGCAAAAAAAGTTAATTTTGTTTTAAAGGTCAGTAAGGGATGCGTCAGAGTAGACACTTGATCTTCTGATTGGGTTTTTATACTCACGTTCGTTTTGCTGGGAATCGTTTGAATCAGATTTTTCAACTTTGAAAAGTTATTGTTTAAAGGGAAAGAGAAATAGATTGAACTTTGATTGAATTTAGAAAGGGTGTGGGGAGAAAGTTGGACCTTCTATGTGACAGTGAATACACAAAAATGGGAGTAATCGGAGTCCAAGTTACAATCATCTTGTAGGTGTCTGCTAGTAATTGACAGAAATCTTCGTTAAAATTCTATATAGGATACAGAATACACAAAAAATACGATAAACACTATTTATTAGGTACTTGTCTCCACCGATTGAAAAATTAAGATAACAAACAAGTACTTTTGTCGTTATTGAGACTACGAATGGGGGACAACATAAAAGGATTTTTTCACAAAGAGAAATCATTGACTTTTGTGACATCCAATCTGGTATTGAGCGATCAGAAATACAAGAAGTGAGTAACACATCAGCACAATCGCAACACAATGCTGTTAATTTGATCTTCTAACTGGACAAAAACTGTGAAAATAATCAGCAGAACGGTCTCATAAGGTAAAGCAAAGAAATTACAGCTAAAGAACACAGCAACAGGCACACTTAGCCATATATTGGTTTAAAATTTTAACCATTCATATTTGTATTACGATGTCTTGTAGATAAACTATTTTTCAGTAAAAAATCACAATCAGTATTTCAACACCTTTGAACATGTTGAAAACCAACATACATCCTACATATTCATAATAGGTTTCCCTATTAATTCAAACAATTAATTAATTCTTAAAATATATTATTTGATAAATGCTACTCTATAAATTCCAACCCATTGATCAACCTATTGCCAATGACTCGAGTAGACCACAGGCATGTCGTCGACAGAGATGACTCAGCTAGTCAGCGTGTGGTTTTTACAGAGGAAGTCCCGGGCTTTGACCAGTCTGCTGCCAGCTGATGTTGCTGAGGCGGATGAATGCGTCACTGATGCTGACGAGCCATCAGCACGGCGCCCTCGTCATCTAGTGCTGAGGAACTCGATAACTCTGTGATGACAATATCGGGGGTCAACGTACTTGATCATTGGAGTGTAGTGAAGATGGTGTTAGGTCGGATCATGGATCATTGTGTAAGTAAACATCCTATGTAAATCCCACCCCATATTCTTTCTCACTGTTTTACTGAAGAAGAAATTATATGGTTGTAACATAAGGTGTGTGTACAGTTTTGGAGGAAGGAAAACGCAACATCGAAGATTTATACCAACTGTTGTAGATTCAGTTGGTGTGATAAAGTGATGTACGTTGGAAATAGTTGTTTCGTCATACTATAGCAAAAACAACCGTTTTTACATTTTACAACCTTCATACATGCGTTGCGGGTCTAAAGTAGTTATTTTACTTCATAGGGAGTAAAAATACTGTTCAGTCTCTAGGGATTACAAATCAGATGCTGTAAACTCAGTTGTGAACTTCGATTCAATCGTATGGATCCTATTAATGTATCGATTGATTTACTGTAGTCGATTGTAGTTTCTTGTTGTATCCTTGTCAATAGTTCCAACATATCGATAGTATACTTTAGTTCTTTTCAATGAAATGGCGACCATACAAAGTAGGTATTTTAAGCCAAGTGTGAATGGAGATGAGTGTATGATGAGTGGAGCGATCTTGTATAATGTACACTATCACCTTTGACTATTAATACAACTTCTGTGTCCAATAGACAATGCCATCACATTCGTAATAAACAAAATTATTGAATCACATAACAGCGGTTTTTTTCATATAAAAATTGAAAACAAGTAGAAATAGTTTTGATTGGTTATAATGAAAAGTGTTTTTAAATATTGGTGCTATATAACGACGATTTTGATAAAACTAGTAACAACTTAAACATGTGACTGGAATGCCTACTTGTACCAATGGACAAAGGTATCACCTGAAGTGGCCACTACAGTATCGCACAGCCCCACTGCAGGTGGTTGTATATTGTATTTTTATCGACCCGCGCCCTCATCTCTCTCACCCCCCTGTATTAGCTCCAGGTGAGCCGATCGTTGGTTGCCATGGCTACGGCACAAACAGCTGCTCAACACAACTGTCATACCTCAGATACAGTAATCTACAGCTTATGGTTCTGGATTAACAGAGTTTCACCACTGACTTTGGATACTGGAGTAGAGGTCCCATCTATATGGACCAGCTGTAACTAATCATGAAAGAGAACCTCATGGAGTGTGATGCAACACAAAATGGGAACAAAATGGACGTACAGTAGTTGAATTGATCAACCAAAAGATTGTCTTTATTTAAATTACGTAATTCTATCAAATACGCACACTTCTTAACCAAGCCGAACTGAATAGAGAACATTTTGTTACAACATCTTTTATGCAGCTTGAACTATCTCAACAATACAACTTTGGTCGGAAACATAATTTTAGACACTCTGTGACTTCTTATAAAACAATTGACGACAGCTGGTCCATTTGGATGAGATGTATTGTTCAGTATCGAAAAGTCAATGTTGTGACGTCAAGATGTAATATTTTACAATAAGATGTTTCTTTCAGTAAGGTTGGGTTGAAAAACTCCCTACTAGCAACTAGATTTGAACAGTGTGATTTTTTGAGTTCACAAGATGAAAAAGGATGAAAGATTGAATAATCAAATCAACAAGTAATTCCTTACATGCAAAAGACAAATATTACTTCTTCCTTAAAAGTTTAACTATACAGTACGACACACTTAATATTCAAAATAGGTTTTGGCTACGAAATGGCAGGTTACTGACCTACACAGAATCGTCATGAGGTGACGATAGGTGTTTGAGATGGGTCGTTGACCATATCAGCTGTTTGTCTCCCGTACAGGTGCTGCAATCAGCTGTTTCGTCTGCCAGGTGATCTGTCTGCAGACAGGTCCAGAGCAGCTGTTAATGCGGGATGCTGAGGGCACGCGCGTGTGTGTGTGTGTGTGAGTGTGTGGGTGAGGCACGTGCCCATGCCGGCTGTCTGTGTCTGTGTTACACCTGGTCCTAATCTAACCGTCTTTAGGCGGCTTTTCCCTTTCACTTATCAAGTTTTGAATACATTATTCAGATACGGAGTAGTGGTTGATTAGAGTTCTAGTTTTAATGAACAAGAAATCTTGTACAGTCCATCAGTAAAAGAAATGCATCGATAATTATATCCTTCTTATTTGAACTTAGCTCTTCTTTTAAGGTGTTAAGGTGTGTTAAGGGGTATTCTAAGAGAAGCTGTGTCATTTCGTTTGATCCTATATAAACAGGTGCTAAAAGGCGTTGACATTTCAGTGTGGATTTTGAACGCATAAATCTGATAGTCCTTCTGATTAATGCAACTACGCTTTGGGATTTTGAACGGAGAATTCTTATAGCAAGTCACATTCGGAACACTTACTATCTGGGCCTTTTGCGAAAAACTGAAATGCAAGTAATTTTACTCTGTTCGATTTTGAATTCGTGGCAAGTGTACCTGCAGTCAAAAGGTAACGATTTAAACCACTATACGTATTTATAAGTTTAGTCAGTATTTATACACATCGGAAGCCCTTGTGATTGGCAGAATTTTATCTCAAGTCTTCCAAGATCAATGTACATTGAAACTTTCAAATTAGTGTTTGAAATACCCCTTCATGAAATTAAATGATAATTAAACTACAATGTATCTTAATTTATAAGATCCTTAGATATTTTACCATGAGTATTTTTTAAGTGTCAAGAATATAAAATGATATAGGGACTCAAATCCGTTGGTTTTGTTTTAGTTAATTGTTCAGTATTTGTCACCTGATTAACATACAGTATTTCATATCCAACTGTCCACACCACCAAACTGTAGATCGATTCAACCCTAGTTTTGTTTTATCCAACGTCGACTTGTTATATCATCACACTAGTGAAAATTTGGATCCAACGATGTATAACACTCTTCATCGGTTTTCGAATGTATTAGTATTAGATAGTTTTTCAGTCGACCCATCTCAGGATCTGATGGCTAACAGTAAATTAACACTGTGATCTGGTCAGTTATCAGGGTTATTGCGTTCTTTTCATTCCAACTTCTTACCCTTGGATGAAAATAAAAAGCATCAATGTTAAAAAAGATCTTGTATAGTTAAAAGTCTACAATGGCAAAAGCAATGGTCGATTGTAATTCCACCCCACATAATGTATCGACAATGGCGAAATCGTGCGATATTGGCGAGGGTGGCATGGACCAATGGCGTGTCGTCTGCAGTGTTGTCGTCGGCGTCTTGTGTTGCCATGGCAACGCGATGCGGAGGCCCCAACGTATTGATCAGGGTGGGGCTCATACAGCTTCATCTCTCTCTCTCTTTCTCTCTCTCGTACTTTATTCTCCCCTCTTCGCTCATTACATCTCTCTCCGCTTCTATTTGTAGCTGTACCCTTGGCAACAATTTTGTAGCTGGCTTGACAATATATGCACTACCCTTAGGGACATTTCATTCTAATAATAAACGTGTACTATGACCAAGGTGAACTTAAAACTAATTAAAATTGATGTGGAAATGAAATTCACAAGTTTTGCATCAATATTCAAAGTTGATTGATTATATTCTATTTGTAGGATGCTTGACTTTCATATTTTTTTACGAAAAGGCTTGTAACGTCGCCAAAGATTCCAAGCGGTAAATTTAATAACTATTTAGTTTCACATACAAACTTAATTAACTTAATTAAACTAATGTATATATTACACGAGTATATTCAATGGATTAGTTCAACAATCATATACGTGTAGCAAGCACCAAGGCAGCGTATGATAGGGTTCTGTAGCTGAATCACGTGTTCGGGATTGAAGGCGTCCGAATGATTTTAATTATCACTGACTGATTAAACACGTATTTTTAGCTTGTAGAGCTTTGAAACTTTGCTTTATTCTACTCGTTATGTCTTTACAATAAAATGTATACAGGACTTCACAGTTTCAATAGTCCCACCGTTAACAACAATAAAATCCTCCAATAAATATATACTTTCTTGTTTAGAAAAGAACAATATTTATTAAATACCGATCTTATTGCACCAACAAAATTAGTTTTTATTCTGTCCTCCGTAAAGTAATGTCCACTAAGAATGTTTCTCAATGTTTATTAATGGTTTTTAATTTCAAAAATGTTCTCCAAACTAGGGTATTTTACTTTTGGTAGGTTTATGTATATAGTCAATGCTAGTTTCTTTTGAAGAATACGCATACATATAACATAGCAAAATCTCCGTTATGCAAATATGTTTTCAAATGTCTCCACCCAAATTTTCTATTGATTTATTAGCCAAAATTATTATGTAAATGTCCAATCATTATTGGTAGCTTGGTCTAGTTTCTAGTACCAGGGTTAGATGTATATGAATTTATTTTAAACCATCTATTGTAGATTTGTGATCGTTTGATATTCCATTTCTATTAATGCCAAAAACTGCTTCAGTCCAGTCTTTATCGAAATACCCTCCCTCTGACTCATGAAACACATTTCAGTATTTACTGTCCCACCTTTAGTATTTCGTGAATAGTTCAGTTTCAATTGTTCTCTACCCAACTACCCCTACAGTCTCTCTCAAAACATACACTGTTTCAGTACGTTTAAACCTTAGCCTATAACTTTATCAGTCCAATCTTGTGAATAAGAACCCAAGAAAGTATTCTTTAATCAACCCACCCTTAGCTTCACGTGAAACAGATTATTCGGCTGTTCATCAGTCGTGTCTTCGGTGAATGTTAGTCAATAGGTTATCATTGTCCTTGATCAATCCACCATAAGTTTTTCAAGCGACACCATTTACTCTGTGGTTGATCAGTGTAATCTTTGGTGGACTAGAGTGTAACCGTTACTTAATCGTTACGTGGTATACCATGAAAAGAAAAACAGTTACCACGCCATTTACCAGCTTAAGTTTCTGTGAATGAACACAAGAAAATCGTCTTTGATAAAACCACTTAAGCCTCTCGTGAAACTAGTATATCAGTTGAATATTCAATTATCGAGACATTGAGCTTTACCAGAAGACCAATCTTACAATTTTACCAATCTTACTCTAGTAGGTACAGTATCTTTTGAGTCCATGTGTACTTTTTAAAACTAAGAGTCAAATATTTGGTGAACGAGAGTACATTCTTTAACAAACTACCCTTAGTATTTTGCGAAACACAATTTACTTGCTTAAAGTTTCGCGAATAAGAACCCAATTTTTCTTTCATCAAACCACCCTCAGCTTTTCGTGTAACGCAGTTTACCAGTAGAGTTTTTGGCGAACAAGAGTTTAAACTTTATCAAACCACCCTTAAACCCACTTAAAATACAGATACTTGTAAAATACAATATAATCTACAGTTTAGAAAATGATTGAGAACACTAAAAGTTGTTGGAATAAACTACTCTTGGGTTTTTCTTACTATCGGGACACAATATTGTGTCACAACAGACCAATATTGTGCATGAAAACTGAAGGAAACCTACGACCAACTCTTGTAATTTAACAGCTTACTAATCTCACCTTTCGTTCATGAGACCTTTATCAAACCACCCTTAGTCTCATGAACACTTGAGCGTTTAGCCTCTTGCCCGTTTCGCTCGGACGTAACGGTCGTCGTCAAGTCAGGTGGCGGCGCAACAGGTGGATACAAAGCGATCTCAACGTTCCCGCATTTTTTATCTCGACTTCCTCTCTCCCTGCTTCCGGTGGCCGAAGGTCACGTGACTTCTAGCCTTGTAATCTACATGTATTAACATCGGTGACATCTCTGCGGAACAATGAGCATTTACATTGGTGATGAGAGCATTCTTTATCACAGGTGATAAGCGGTCAAGCAACCCGCGCAGTAGCATGGTGAGGTGGGGAGAATAGCGGGGAATGGAGGAAAGATGGGTAAAGAGAGGAAAAGTAGAGGAAGAAAAGTTTGGAGGATGTGTCGTTGGCACAGTTGTAAATGTAATTCGGTGGAGGGTGAGGAACAGAGAGGGTAATTCAGAAGGGATTAGACTAATTGAGAGGAAGAAAAGTAGAGGAAAAGTCAGGGAGTGGAAGGCAAGGAATGGGAGGGAATTTGGGAAGAGGTTAAGTAAAAAGAAAAGGACAAGATAATACACGGGAATATAAAAGAGGACAGTCGTCTCCGACGTTCAATTTCAGTTTTGGGATGATTAAAGGTGGAGTAAAAGGAGCAGATAATGGAGGAAGATAAGGGAAATACAGAAAGAAACGCAGGAAGAAATGTAGAACACTGAAAGTGAAGAGGATGTTTGATTCGGCAGAGCTGCAGTTGTTGCACGGTGGAAGAATAAGAGAAGAAAATGGGGGAGGAATAAAGAGAGAATGAAAGGTTAGTGAAGAAAAGATAGGAAGGAAAGTTAGGAGGATGACTGTATCATAGGTGCAGTTGCAGTTATATAAGAATGAAATGGGGGAAAAGATTGAGGACAAAGAGAAAGAAAATCGTTGGAAGAAAAGTAGGGGTGGAAAGTTAGAATGGTGGTTTTCTCGTTGGTGCAGTAGCACTTGCTAGTGGAGAGAGGTATAAAGGTATAAAGGGAGAGAAAAAAGAGAATTAGGGGAAGAGATAACGGAAAGTAAGATGGAAAAATTAAGGAAAACACGCAAAGAGAAGTTTGAGAGAGGATAACGCACGAGGAAATTAGGAATCCTGATACAGTGGAACCTTGATTCTTGAAAAGAAGTCCTTGATAACAAGCCTTATTTGATAATCTCCATGAGTCTTGTTATCGATGTTCTACTTCATTGCTAAACCAGCGCAGTGCATGTAAGTTTAAAAGACACGTAAACAAACATACTATACAAGTTTTTCGACTAGCTTACGAGTAAATATAAACCCAGATAAAAGAAACTTTAAAAACCCTGAAGTTATAAGGCATTGATTGATACAGTTTGTACTTGTCTTTTGCAGCATTGTAATTTAATCCGAATAGTCAAAGACGTTTCAAAGAATAAATACACCAAACTGAGCGAGTACGATTTCAATGTAGAGCAAAATAATTTATTCGTGTATTTTTCTAACTACTCATTTGTTTCTGTTGTATTACGTTATTGATTTACTTGATCTGCTTATACAATTTTATTTGGCGTTTCTATGTGAAAACTTGCTCCCATAAAAGTATGTGCACTGGTGGTCTGATTCACCCGGTATGCATTGCCAGTAGTATGTGCACTGGTGGTCTGATTCACCCGGTATGCATTGCCAGTATGGTATAGCTCACGCAAAATCACTGCGCACATTTTCTTAATAATTATAAACATTTTTGTATTATTTTGTTCACTAATATGTGTTTATTTTGTTGCTGTTACGAAAGATGTGTTCGTTTGCATATTTCAAATCTATATATATGTAGTATTTGGTAATACATGTCGCAAATTAACCATCCTGTTTATGTCCATGTCGTATTTCCTTTTCTGATTCATGCCATATATAAACATATGTAAACTTAAGACTGCACTTTTTCTCAAATATATATCTTTGTACATTTGCTGTGTTTACCATGTGTTCCAAATAAATAAACAACACGTCCACAGCCCCCTATCCCTGATTCCCACTGGTCCCACACACCCCTTTCTACCTGTCCCGTGCACCCCTCCGCTGACCGTTTCCGGAAAAAAATAGTCCGGGACACTGGTCAGTACTCCAATTTCTCCCCTTCGCTATAATGTGGAGCAGGTAGCGGCGCTTCACTATGTATCAACACAACAATGGTCAGGGAAGCGATCCCATTGGTCGGCTCAGGGTGACGTCAGTCTATTTCAGGGATAAATGGATTATGTCCACGGGTAGTTGGCGGTTATTTAGGTCCGTGAGAACGGGGATGGGTAAATGTGTATGTTTGGGGAGTTTAAACTTGCGTTTCAAAAAATGAACGGCTGGTGAAGGCAATGTTGCATAAATGGTTAGCCTATGTTATAGCATAGAAAAAACAGACTCAGTAGATTTCTCATCCTTATGGAACAGCTGAAGCTAATTTTATTGTTAGTTCTGTGCGGTGCACTGTAGAGGTCGTGTTTTGTTCAAATTTGTTTCTTATTATTTTAGTAATTTAAAACCTCTTTTAACAAAATAACACAAACTAATGATAAACAATAATTTGTCCCCTAGTTATATAACCATACAGTAAAGCCCAAATCATGAAATCAACAATAAAATAATAGAAACAAAATTTTGAAGACACCAGCCATCTGTCACAAACCATGGACATAAACTAGACACGAAAACGAGCTTCAAAATTTACAATGTGGTGAGAAGTCTACTTGTGTTAGTTAGTCTATGGTTATATGCTGTTAGAATATTTAAAATATTAGTAGTACATGTACAAAATAATAAAGTGTCTCTAAACCTAATAAATATAACATGATGCTGTACCTAAATTAAATAGTGTTGGAAGAGGTATTTTTTTATTGTATTCCCTTATTACAGTTGTAGTACCCACAAGTAAAACTTACTGTTAGATATTGTTCATTTTTTAAATAGATTAGTGCCCTAAAACAATGTGTTGAGAGGTTGGGATGTAAGGACCATGAAGACCTAAGTTCGCCTCAATAAAGAAGCATTTTCATTAATTCATAAAACATGTTGTTTTGTGGTGTTTACCACAATACAATGGATTTTATTTAGTAGAATTTATTTATTTTAATTTAGAAAATTTAAAAGATGTGTAATGATTTTAAAACTAACTAACAAATCTCGCAATTTAAATTTATTAATACGTCAAAAAGTTGTTAACATTGGTTTGTCGTGTTTTGTAGTCAATCCTGATTTGTGGAGCAACATTTGTAATAAAAAATAATAAAAATATGTATTAAATATAATTAGTTTTGACCGTCGAAGTAAATGATGGTTTTGAAATTCTATCATATAATATTATTGATTAATTTGTTGAAATGGTACGAAGAAATTCAATATTGTTCAATTTAAAAAATACAATATTTTGAAAATCAGGCTTTTGAAAGAAGCATTCATTTCACACTAGTGTACCTGTTGCTCGAATTCGAGCAATTGCGAAACATTACAGGTGACTCAAAGATTATGAAAATACTCACGATCTACACAACAGTTAGATATAATCAAAATCTTTTGTAAATATCTTATCTTTTTTCAAAAAGCTGATCTTGTTTTTTTATTGTTTTTAGTGTAAAAAAAACATTATTTCTATTTCTTCTACTTGGTTCTGTTCTATGACTTTTTCTATGTTTCCATTGTTTGCAAATCGGTATTTCAATGATTGCTCAAGAAATGTAGCACAGTGTTAATTCAGTTTTATTTTTAGCCTATATCAAATTGTCCAGGATTTCTCGCTCTTTTCCATTGTAATAATTACATTAACCCAAGTTTTGTCTACATATGCAATATGCCAAAGAATATCACCTACGCACAATCTCCAAGAAGTGGTAAAAAAGGCAGAAACCAACCCATACAATAGATATAAGTTAACTCCATAAGAAATAATTTTAAAAGTTACTGTGATATTAGGATTTTCCACTGATTTGGTAATAGAACATTATGCAAAACATGACACGATGCAGAAGGAAATAAATTTTAAAATCAGAAAAACCCATTGCAAATACTGTACTTCATTTTGACAAATTCAATAAATCACAATTTAAATATAACAGCTGGTTCATTAAAAGTAGTGTAAAATTATCCATATGCTGGAAATGTAAACAAAATTGCAGTGAACTTTAAAGGGCTCTGGGGCAGAGCCCCAAGGAGATTTACCTCGTTTCTCTTTTGAGGGCTCACCTACAGACCAATACCTTTCTTTAGACACCCCTACCAAGTTTCTACGTCCAGCCGTTCTCTCAAATTAGCTGTGACAAAAACCTCGTTTTCCTCCATAAGAATAACATGGGATGGGAATTTAAAGGCCACTGGGGCAGAGCCCCGAGGGAATTCTCCATGTTTCTCTTTTGATGGCTCATCTACAGACCAGGACCTTTCTTTAGACACCTCTACCGAGTTTCTACGCCCAGCCGTTCTCTCAAAATAGCTGTGACAAAGAAAAACAGTTTCAAATTAATATATAGATGTCACATTAGTCCCTTAACTGTCAAAGTATCAGCTGACGACGGTCTACTACAAGAGAGACTCATTGTTGAGCTGAACTTGTGTCAGCCAATGGGAGGCCAGAACGCCACCCATGAGCCAATCACAACGCGCGCTGATCGCGGTCGTTTTAAACCCTGTTTCATCAACACCTCACAAAATAAAATCACGTTGCTTTAACTGTAACGAAAACTACCAACGGTCCTAACGTCCTTTCTAACCTGTATTTCTAGAACTTTCTAGATTTTTACCCGGTAGAGAACTGTGAAGAATTTTACTGGCATCGCAGTGTTTAATTTGTTGTTAAAAATATGTGTTTGTTATTATAGATATTTTTCAGCACTGAAACATAGCACTAATACACGAACGTTAATCACAGATTTCATGATTTTACTGAATCATATGATCAAAAATCTATTCCTCTCCTCAGATGAAATAATATCTTGAAAAATATCTTTTTGTTTGTTTTCAAAATAAAAAAATAAATAATAGTGCACAAAGAGAAGGTAAATTCATCGTGCATGTTTCAAAATTACAGTACTGTATTTTGTTGAATAATTACGAGTTCCAAGTTACAAGTTACAAGTGATAATGTTGAATTTATTCGTGTGGAATGCTCTGTTGCTATTGCACCACAGAAGTTGTATTCCTTACATTAATGTAAAATGTGTTTAGCGAACTTTCCATTGGGAATAAGTTATTATCGTCATATCATTGTAATCTCATGCTGCTGAGGTATTTTACTATAACAAGAGGTTTGTGGTTTGAAAAACAAGAGGTAAAACGATTCGAAGTCAAGTTATAAATAGTTATTAAATGTAATAAAATATAAGTAACAGTTTTAAAATAATTCAAATTATTTTCATAAGAATATGGACGCTTAACCTTTTAAAATCTTCTTTCCAAAGCTCGTTTGTCCTGATCTTTGCCGCGACAAACGTCGACCAATGAGAGGCCAGTATTCAGCCTGTTAGCCAATCACAGACCAGCACGATTGTTGTCATGTTCAACTATAAAATCCAAAGAGAAATCGGTTATGTCCGTTACAGAACAGGACCTGCTTTTAACAGTTACGATAAAATAAATAAATAACACGTAGACCTACTCTAAAAATGTTGAATATGTTAAATTGAAAACAGCTGATCTTTTGTAAATTAGATTTTACTTCGTCTCAGCTGTTTGGAACACAAACAAAACCAATTGGCTTTTTAAAACGGAAAATCTTTACCTGAGAATGTCTTATTAATAATTTTCATAAATAATATTGGTGCTTGAAAGCCTAATGGTTATTGATAACAACGAACATTTTAATGTGCACCAGTAGGCCACCCATCAATTTGGTCCTATTTGGTTTAATTTACATTGATATACATTGGTTGATATACATTGATTATCGTAATGAATAACCTATTGTTTCTGATGCCTCAGATGTGAATTGTATATTCGCTTTATACATGGATAAAATATGTCTATTTTCATGTCCGTGTTTGCGTTTTAAAAAGTAAACGTATACACAAGGTATACAAATAAGATATAGTTATACTAGCCACTGCAGTAACTACTGGTATGTTTCGTACCATAATATTACACAGGATACACGCACAATACAAAGTAGCAAAACAATGTATTATATCATTCTGCAAGTAATTTACACTTGAAATGTTTATTTACGTTATTCGATCAGCTGAAGCATGCGAGTTAAATTAATCAATACAAACAAATATACTTCTCAAATCCGAGTGTTTTGTTTTTACTTCATCTATGACGACAAACAAAGTTAGTCCATGCTTTCTGCGATAAAATAACCCCGGAGATGGAATCGGATTATTCACTTTAAAGAAGTCTAAACAAGAACAACTCAGAAGTAAGTACCGCATGGATTCTTTAGCTTTTATATTTCTTTATTTATGGCATAGCCTTCATTTTAACATACCTACCAACAATTCTATGTATATTTAAGATTTCCATTTTCAAACATCACCTCTCTTTTTTTCTTTACTACAGGTTTCAATGAATGGTGATTTTGTGTCGAATTTGTTACCGACAGGAAACGGTTTATATCAATTTTGATTCGGTTCTTTACCAAAGGACGTAAGAAGCTCTGTTGTATCGATTAGAGTTTTTTTTAAACTCATTTAGCCCTTTAGGTTCGTCCCTCATGAACCTATGCTTAAAAGAACTATTATCATGTTGATGAGAAACCTAAGCAGGGTCCAAGTTTGGTTGTAGCTCACTTGGGCACCTATACTATAATATACTATATACTATATACTATATCAAAGCGAAGTTGGCTGACTCCAGTCAAACTGTCATACTACGCAATAGACCGAAATCCTTTCAAACTGACTAAGAAGAAATATTCCTTAAAAGTTACCTTTGAAGTGACTCTAACGAAGGAAGGATTGCACTTGCGTGTGCCAGACCCTATTTTTACACATTCAGTTTTTGTGTCTTTGTCAAGGGCGCGCTTTTTCAAAGAACAATATGTCTGTGTAAGAACTAAAACAAAGCCATCAACACAAAAATTGTATATTGCAATGTGTAATATTTAAACATAGTGCTCAAAGAGGTCCTGAAAACATGCAAAAACATAAACAACTTAACATTACACTTTAAAAAGATTAACTATCTAAAATATAAACCTACAACTATTCCTGAAGTTTATACTTAAATCAACGATGTACTTAACACTCAGTATCTTGTGTATTTAAATAAATGGGATTTGAGAAGGATTCAGTATGAATGCTTCGCACGGGTCGGCTAGTCACAACTTATCAATTCTTGTATTTTAAGAAATTTCATGGAGACGAAATAAATTGTTGAAACAGATCAATCAATCGGGATTAGTTGTTGTCATTTTCTCTCTATTTTGTTTGAATACAGATTTAAGCAAATAATTGCAAATTTAAACTACCTGAAAGTACATTTCAGGTAGTTTCAGAGATGTCATTGCCAGGCATTGTATGATAGGCGACGCACGTAACAAATGTCCAAACGAAACACTCCTCCATTGTTAAAAAAAGCCTGTAGAATCGGTGGTTACTATACGTATGAGAAAAAATCCTTTAAATTTCATTCGTACCAAGTCCGATTTTGTTCTACAGTGTGTTTGGATCATATTTATCGCATTTCCTTATATGATTTTAATGCATGCAAATCTTTTTCTAATGTCTAATCAATTAATGAAACTACGAATTCAAATTCTTCCCTTCATAACAGAGGCATTTGATTTAGGGATGAAATAAAGTTTTGAGGGTAAAGAAAGAATCGTTAAATATCTAAGCATTTGTTTATGTAAGTTATTTATATCAATTCAATGGGTTTTCTCACTTCTTACTGACACAACTTAGTTTTCGTATTCAGTGTTTATTTTCAAATCTATTTACATCTTTCGTTCTTTAATACTTGGGTTCTGCATTTTTGGACATTGATTCGTCGATTGCGTCATCTATTCGTAATAATTTACTATAGCGACTGATATTTAGTTGATAAGGAATTTTACAGTGTTTCTTCGTTTTTAAAATGTAAATAGTTTGACATTTTGAAGTTTGTATCTTTATTTTTATGGGTCTGATTTATTTGTTTAGTTTTAGTGACTTTTGCCCTGTACATTTTTGTATTATTAAGGCAATAACACTATTCTGATTCTGATTCTGACATCATATGATGTGTAATCCCATGAGAAGGTATTTACCTAATCAATATATTTTCCGAAAAATAAAACTATTAATCAATAAAAAATGAATATTTACGTAGCCTATATTATTTTTTAATGGACATCTCAGTATGAACTGTTGATTAATCTTTTCCAGCATTAAATCTTATAAATTCAATTACGTTAACAGGACAAATATATCACAAATATAGATTGTGATTCAATAAACAAAATTAAGGATACTTTCAACAAGTAGGCCTAGTTATACGAAACTCTTTACGAAAACAAACTCAACAAAATAAATAGGAAAACATTGTGCCAAACATTCTTTTGATTTGCTATCTAGTTGCACTCTATCTGTCTGCAATATAGGTCTAGAATTTCCTTCACTACGACACCCAAGGGCCGTTCCCATGCCGCAGGTAGCGATCCAAAACCTTCATATGCAAATCTCTTTGTAACTAAGATACATGTCCCTTGTCGGCGCTTCCGGAAAAAATTGGGGCAACCCCGCCGGCCCCTGGTCACTGCTCTGATTTTGATTTCTCACAAACGGGGCTCAAATTTGGCCGACCCGGGTGTCCGATCAACGGCAAAACACCCAACGGACATTGGAGATGACCTGGGCAATCCTGGCTTTTGATTGGTCAACAGCTCGAACAGAGGTTTGTGATTGGCGGTACGTGGTCAATGCTCTGATTTTTATTTCTCACAAATAATGTGACTCAAGATAGGGTTTTAACGGATGCTCAACGGACATGGGAGATTATTCTGGAAAGAGGTGGCTTCTGATTGGTCAATAGATAGAATATAGGTATGTGATTGGTGGTACGTGGTCAATTGTATGATTTTTATTTGTCACAAATAATGTTTGGGACTCAAAATAAGGTTTTAACGGATGTTCAACGGACACATGAGACTGTTCTAGAAAGAGGTGGCTTCTGATTGGTTAAAATACAGAATAGAGGTCTGTGATTGGTGCACGGTGAATTTTGAAAAATCTATATAAAGGATAGGACAGTGGCCGTTAGTTTAGTCTTAGTTAGATTATTGGGCTTATACTTTCGTTGAGGGAAGTAGTACGTTTTATAAAGATGGCTCGATTAATCCATCAGTACAGAAGTAGTACAGTAAATCGGTGTAGAATAGGATTGTACAAAATTATTAGGCCTTGTGGGGTTTTAGGGATTTTGTTTTGTCGTATCATACGAATTGTGAGTTTCAGTGCTAGTAATATCATAGATAACTCAATTTAAATTTAAATTTCAGATCAAATTTTCATTTATTCATAGTAGCCTGCCCGAAAAATGTAATACGTTGTTGTTGTGCTTAACATTTTATTAATTAAAAACTCAAGTGTGACACAACAATCTTGATAGAATTTCTTTTTAGGGATTTCGACGTATTAGGGATTTTGTCGTATTAGGGAATCTTTATGAGGTACAAGCCCGAACATCTCTTCGTATGTATACATTTTGGGGATCGAATCTTACATTTCTGTTTCACGAAATTGTTTTATAAAACAGCAAAACACAATGCAGCAAACGCATAAAGGTCGACTCTTTTATATAGTTTTCACAACCATATAAACTATAGTATTTTTGCAATACAAAAGAATTGTAAATATTTCAGTGGTACTTAGTCACATTTCGAGTTGTGGATTTTTTATATCAGACTACAATTGAAACATAAAGTATTATATCTAAAGGGACAGTGTAAGTAAAGTATAGGTAGACGAATTACTAGTTTTGTCCAATGTTCCTTTAGTAATAATAATAATAATAATAATAATAAAAGGTCTTTATTAGCATTTATAAATTTGTTTAACCCTCCATCTCCCAACCAGTATCTACATGGTTATGTAACAAAACACCATAATTGGATAAAACCGTTACACCGTCAAGTTGCTCCGGTCGATTTATTTCCTTGTGATGATATCGCCACATTGGCTCGTCCTAGACACCTAGACCCTGGTCCGGTCAGACAGGATGTGCAATGTTCTAGTTTGTATCCCAGTTGACCCTTGCCCTAACCTCACCTGCGTTACTTCCCGTTCCGCTACACTAGCCCTTCATCCCCAGCCCTTCCTGTCCTACAACTGTATCAAAGGTCAGTGAAGAAGGGTGGGTCATTCCTAATGTATTTAAATGAGCTCAGGTAGCCTCGGTTTCCGGGGTGAAATTTGTAATTCATTGGGGTGGTTTTGGAAGCTTGTTTGGTCGGTTTTCAAAGATAGTTGCACTGTAATGTTTTTTACTATTATTGCAGTGTCTACGAAGGTATGAATTTGGGTTCCAAGGGAAATTGTAACAAAATGTTTATTAGGTTAGGTTGAACAGTTGATAGGTATCCAAAGGTTGGCACGATCAATCATTTTGTGAACTATAATTCCCGTTGTTAAATTATTTGGTAGTTTACTAACGTGCGACGCGCAATGTACTAATCTTTTCCTGAATCCAAGCAGTCTACGGTCATCATTTATCACAATCTCACAAATATATACTTTAAAATTTAAAAAATCAATAACGTTATTTGACAAGCATTTTCTGGATTCGCCAAGCAGATTTTGCAGAAAATTTAAATAATGCTATAAAGTTTGTGAAAAAATTACCTCGGTAATATTAACTACAATAAAAATTAATGCCAAGAATATATGGCACATTTGAGCATTCTTAACGAGTTGAAAATAGCTGTGACCGAGTCAATCTCAGCCAATTGCCAAATATACAAATTTAATTTTCTCTTATTATAATTATTTCCACGGTAGTTTTAACAATAATTATTGAATTCCCAAGCCACGCCAGACATTTCTTTGATTCCCTACATGTCTTGCCCTCCTCCCCCACCGAGAACAACTCCAAAACGTTAAACACTCTTTGACTCCTGGACAAATTACGGTAAACAACTCTAAACGCTACAGTAGCTACCTAGTTAACCCCATAATTTGTCTAGCCAATTAAAAACAAACAACAGCTGACTGGAGGTAAGAGGAGGGAGTGGAAGAGAGAGAGAGAGAGAGAGAGCGAAGTTTTCTGCAAGCAGACGATATAATGAGCAGTGTCGCCTGTTTGTGCATATTCATGAGTGGTTCAAAACAAAGACCCTGATGATGCTAAACTGTTCCCCGGGACAGAAAATTACGCGCCTTGTTACCCATGTTGGCGCCAAAATATCGACTCGGACTCGGCTACAGGTTATAGTTCAGACACAACATTTGTCTGTACCAGATAGGCTACAAACGTAAAGGAAACCCGGATTATGTAAGATAAAATAGCTCATGCTTCCACAGTTAGTATACCAAATTAAATGTTTTATTGTACGTATTGTATTTATTTACCTAAAATAGTAGGACCTTTTCCTACCGTTAGTGTTTTTTTTTTTTATATGCTACGTTTTAGGGTTAAGGAAACTCCTCCCCCTTTTCAAGTGACCCTATCCTAACTCTACTTTTAGCTGCTCAATTAACCTATCTAACCTAACTATTTTGTACACATTAATAAATAACCAGAGATCGCCCAGTGGTCGAAAACTCGAATAAATATTACGTAATGTACATTCTTCTGTATTTTCACCCCACGCTGTAAATAAAACATGTGATTGGAATTTATTCCATTTGTTTTGATTTTCTGTTAATATTTCGTTGTTATTTTGCCACCAGTATAGCAACCCAAAAGGCCCATGTATTTTTAATTTTTTAAATGTCTTTTTTGTACTTATTTTAGAGCCTATTTTAATTTAATTATGACTCTGCACATCTAGATATCGTTCTAACAGTATGGATAAATTTCCCTGCGATGCACACGAGCTGAGAAAATAGGGTTCAAGAAACATGCTCGTCTATTAATATATAGGATGTGATTAATATTGGCGGACAGTACATCGTGAAGAAATAATAGAAACAACTAATTTGTACTGTAAAAGTACAAGAAGAAAACATTTTTGGAGGTAAACTACAACATCGACCTTTTCATTAATTGTTTTTCGGAATGGTGCTGCTTGACCAAAGATATAGTTCATCACACAGGGAAAAGTGTTATTCAAACCTCTCTCGTTTTCTAAACTTGAGAGCTAAAAATGTAGTCACTCCAGGACTCCAGGCACTTATGACGAAACATTCTATTTCGATATACTGCAGTTATAAACACTGTTTACAGCTAATAATAGTAACAGGTGATCGTTTAACAATGTCAACACAAGCAGAAGCAGGAAATACCTTATTTTCATCACACGGGCCAGAAAAATCTTTTCGAATCGAGCTCATTTTCCATCCTCTGCTTCGCATTGGCCGTTAAACTTGTGTGTGTTGAAAAGAGTGATTTTATGCATTGTGATGAAATATATTATCAAATTACACATATCTACGTCCGAATGGTAGACAAAATCTATATTGTTAAAAAAGTAATTGATTTTTCGATGAATATTTTATTCATTTTCTCTCCATTTTTTGACCAACTGGTAAACTTAGTAGTATACTGTCCATCAAATAAATATCGAGGGATTACGATATTGTACAGACATCACTTGTAAGAGAATTAAACAAAGTAACAACAAACAATAACAAATAAGCTTGTGTCTTTAAACAGGTAGGATTTTAGGGTGTTTTTTCATAGTCTTCATTGTATTTTCACAGAAAATGAAAAAAATTCAGAAAAAATAAAGATGGTAAATGGAATAAACAACCGTTACGAAATGGATGACTATGAATGAGTGTATGCATAGACAGTTTAAAATTTTGTTTTTTCTGTAGAGCTGCAATATAAATTATACAGTTTTTTACATATATTTAAATTAAATACTGAACATTGCTATTCTATTCCCGTAGTACAATTGTATACCAGTATCAGATAATTACGCAAGTGGAAAGGATTTTGCGCTGAAGCCAACTAAGTTAGCCCTGGAGGGTTAGAAGATAATCCAAAATACCTGTAGTGGAGCAGACCAAGGTACATTGACCTTTTAGGGTTAAAATCTTAAATAGGCAGGCGAATGACGTGCGCGATTCTGAACTCAGTGAATGGTTATTTCGAATTTGGCATCTTTGTACTTTGACCCTCTGGTGTTGCAATGTCATTGTTACTGGGTACATTTTCTGAAACACACCTGTTCTCAGGTGTTTCTGTGATTCTAATAACTGAACTCAAGATTGCAAGTATGTAGATTTTGTTTGATATTTAAACATTTTGTTTGTTAGTATATTACCTTGAACATACGATTTTATAAAGTATCATAATGATTCAGCAAATTTATGAACTGCGAAAACTGAACTTGCGATCTAAAAGACATTTTTACATCAGTGTGTTTGAAGAATATTCTCTCTGAACAACTGATTTCAAAGTAATTCCAAAATAAAAATAAAACTTTTGCAAAACTTATGACAGCTAGCCTGACCATACTACTGAACCAAATTACACGCGGTTGGTACCAAATGTAAGATAATTTCCTGTAGATGTGCATAATCCCTTTATAAATTAAAATAGGGTAAAAAAAGCACAACAAATTTATTTAAAATCAACATGGACCTTTATGGGTCATGTTGTAATCAAATTGTAATGTTGGGGACGAAATGACAACAAAATATAAACAGAAAATCTAAACAAATGTAAGAAATTCCAATCACATGTTTTATTTACAATACTTTTGGTCGAGTTTTCGACCACGGTGCGAGCTCTCGTAAAACTCTATCATGGTTTATTTTTGTTTCCCAATGTACTTTACGTACGTAAATGAACACAGGTTACAATCAAAAATGAAAGATGGTGAGTTGTTGACTGAATCGAGACAAAACAGACAATTCAAAGATATGTATTTCTCGTAAACATACAGTATTGTATTTTGTTTCAATTTTTGTGTAAAGAATAGGTAGATCATGCAATCGTGTAAAAGAATGGTATATGGCTACACATTTGCTGATAGATCCACTAGGAAATACTCGCAGCTCAAACGTGAGTTAATCCTTTTTTAACCTTCACTTGTCAAAATTGCATGATTGTTGGAATATTTGACGATACAATGGAACAAATCATCTTCATCATGTAGACCACACACTCGACGTCTACGTATTCTCCTATCACCTTGGTCATTTACTGGTCACGTAAGTCGGCCACTTTGCCCTATCACAAGTGAGTCTCACAGTCGCACGTAGCTGACAGTTGTGATGTAAGTTATCACTGGTGATAACCATAACGTATGCGGACGGTAATTGGCGTGATAGCGTAGCTGTAGCCTTCCTGTTGGTGATAACAGAGCTGTCATAGGCTGGGAACAAGGCCTGTCAATGCTTTCTAATGTACAGTACAGGGATATGTACGTCAAAAGTTAGTATGGAAAGGATTAAATGTATCTAGAAGACCTATAATCGGTATTAGGATTTATAACGAACTTCAAGTGCCCGTCTAAGTAGGCTGATCGATGCATATGCGAACAAATATTTAGTAATGATAATCTTGCATGAACAACTTGTTAAATTACTCGATTATTGAAAAAAAAAACATTGAAATGGGGATGCATAACGAGAATAATGTGGCTCTTAAAATCTGCGTCAGATAGACACATCGGATCTGGGATTTATAAGAGGACATAGGATAAATGGATGGTGGGATGATGCATGTGTGCACACACATTGGGTATTGATAGTTTCACGATTATTTACTCATGCTTTTCAACGGAGTGAGAACGTTAAAAGAGAATATACGAATAACTAAATATAATATACATTAAATGTTTATATAAAGTGAAAAGGATCTCGCTTCACAGAACTACATCCGATGTTGTGATACATTTATGCGCTTCTAATCGGTAACGTACCAACTAATTCTTCATGAAAATCAGTAAGACAGCACTGAATGATTATATAATTATGTACTCCACGATTGGATAGGTAATTCCCTTTTTAAGCGACATATAAATTGTTTAGCTATAAGTTATTTTGTAAAGTCAATTATCGAAAAATTTCCTCTAATATTACCGATGTAGGGGGTTTCTTAGTACGTAAATTACGGGACAAAACATTCGTTTCGTTTGCTGGACGACGATCCTTCCTTTGGCCCCCTTTTGCACAATAACACACAACAAAGTGTTTTACTCATCGATATCACCCTCCAGCTTCGCAATTAAACACTAATATACGATCGAGTGTTTTGTGGATTATGAAAACGGTTGTTTTAAACTCTCACTATTTGAGCTTTCAATTTAAATACAGTACCTCCTATATACAGCAATACCCCTGCCACAGCAAACCTGCTGCCCCTGCGAATTTCCATTTGCCTGATCAGATTTTCACTGACATATTCCCTTAAACGTGTTAGACTTATTCCCAATTTCTGTAACATTAGGTTTAGTGAGTACTTAGGTTTGCTGTTACACTTCAAGGAATATCATAAACTGTTTATTGAAATAAATACACAAGTTTGGTATGAAATAAATACACGTTCATTATATAAAAATACATCCTAAAACGTACAAACTACAACAGTTTAGTTAACTCTATAAGAATTTGAATTTTCTCCGCAACCATTAGGTGTAAAACAAAGCTTCATTTAAGTAAATAATCTATTTATTAGCTCTATATATTATTTAGAAATCAACTGAAATTTTAAAGTTTCCCTCAATTAAACCTTGTTCCTATAGTTCGAGCATTCTGGTTCACGAACTCGATTGAATAAACGTAGGTTTTTTGGCATCTAGGGACATCAAAACTAAGAGTAAATCGGTCCCGGGTTTAGGTCATACCACGAGACCTATGGTAATAGTTTTTTCTAATGGAAGTTCCCTAGAAACCAATATCTGGTCCAAAAGGTATACTGTACCTATATTTTTTTGGCGATACTATCCAAGTAATCTTTTATGGTCCCGACGACTAATTGAATCAACTTTATCTATTCTAATACGTAGAGAATCTGTGGAAATTATAATACAGTACATGCAATATACACTGTACTCCACAAAGTCATCTGTACTCTGTAAATAAAGTCATCTGTTTTCACAGTATATGGTGAACAATTTGATGAAATAATTCAATTTGAACACACCTTATTCATTGAATACATAACGAAAACATTCATTGAGCACAATGCTTTTCAAAGATGCTAAATTTAACTTTTCCTGCTGAATACATTCTCTGAACTTTTTTATGTTCTCAATGAAACTATGAGATAATGCATATTGTTTAGCTACGAGCCATATGTAGTATTTCTTTCATCTGTACGATTGTTATCTCTGACGTCTTCTAAACATTTCGGAACTTTCTTGAACATATACTGTAATGTACCGAAGGTAAGTTACAAGTACGACCAAATAACATTGAATTAAATTCGAATTGAATGTAACTTTGTAAATCAACTCAGCGGCCAAAGCTCGGGCCTCCTCAAGGCATGGGTTCATGGGTACAAATCCTGACATTTACGAAAATCAGTTATTTAGCTTATGTGATCACGCCGGGACGCAATAGTTCGGATAAGCGTTGCATTTAATACATTTAAATATTAATTAGGCACTGTTACCTTTAATTTATACTAAAGGGGATGACATTCACAAAATTAAACTTATTAAAATTCAAAAAAATGTCTTAAATTGTTTTAAAGCGTATAGATGACATTTTATTTTGATATAAAACTGTAACGCTAAATGTTAAGATGCTTAAAAAGTAATATGAAGTTACTTACTTACCACTCAAAAAACATTCTTTTAACTCGGCATTAAATGTTTCAGGCTCCCTTTTCATATAAAACTGTGGTGTTAAATTTTTCGATGCTTACCGGTACATATGTAAAAGAATGTGTTTTACGTAGTGTACGGAATATACATAGTTCGTCGTGTATGAAGATATACAGTTCGTTGTGTATGAAGATTCATAGTTCGTTGTGTATGAAGATACATAGTTCGTTGTGTATGAAGATATACAGTTCGTTGTGTATGAAGATACATAGTTCGTTGTGTATGAAGATACATAGTTCGTTGTGTATGAAGATACATAGTTCGTTGTGTATGAAGATATACAGTTCGTTGTGTATGAAGATACATAGTTCGTTGTGTATGAAGATATACAGTTCGTTGTGTATGAAGATACATAGTTCGTTGTGTATGAAGATACATAGTTCGTTGTGTATGAAGATATACAGATCGTTGTGTATGAAGATACATAGTTCGTTGTGTATGCAGATACATAGTTCGTTGTGTATGAAGATACATAGTTCGTTGTGTATGAAGATACATAGTTCGTTGTATATGAAGATACATAGTTCGTTGTGTATGAAGATACATAGTTCGTTGTGTATGCAGATACATAGTTCGTTGTATATGAAGATATACAGTTCGTTGTGTATGAAGATACATAGTTCGTTGTATATGAAGATACATAGTTCGTTGTGTATGAAGATACATAGTTCGTTGTGTATGAAGATACATAGTTCGTTGTGTATGCAGATACATAGTTCGTTGTATATGAAGATACATAGTTCGTTGTGTATGAAGATACATAGTTCGTTGTGTATGCAGATACATAGTTCGTTGTGTATGAAGATATACAGTTCGTTGTGTATGCAGATACATAGTTCGTTGTGTATGAAGATACATAGTTCGTTGTGTATGCAGATACGTAGTTCGTCGTGTATGAAGATATACAGTTCGTTGTGTATCAAGATACATAGTTCGTTGTGTATGAAGATACATAATACGTCAAACTGATTATTGTAACTCTAAATCTAAAATTACGGTCAAAAAGTTATTGCCAAATTATGCAACATTCCCATAAAATGACAGAAAATAGTATTTCAAAAGACTTGTCAATTTCAACCAAGCATGATAAAGTGCATGTTAGATGTCAGGTGTCTGTCAGGTGTGTGTTAGGTGTGTGTTAGGTGTCTCTTTCTCTCTCGAACGTTTCAGAGGCTGAGGCAACTGTAGGGTCCATATTTCATAACATCAGTACACCTAGTTGCTGAAAACCCTGTTGAAAACAAGGAAACTGGAAAATTCCAACAATTTGCACACAAGTAATTATTGTCAAAAACGAAAAACGACAACTATGAAAATAATATTGGAAATCGAAATCTATTGGATAGAGGAAATAAATTGCTTTCAAACAGTATGAACAAAAACTCAAGGATTTATGTAAAAACCTTTCCAAAAACGACTTTGAAGATGCTTAATGTAACAGAAACTGCAAGAAACAAATTCCCACATCAATAAACATATATGCTAAATTAAAGCGCAAAAATCGAACAAATTTTACAAAAACGTTCCCAAGAAAGTCCCATGAAGTCCCAAGATACTGAATGTATCAGAAGCTGCTGGGGGAGAAGGGATAAGGATGAAAATACAAAAAGACGAGTGAGTAGCCGAGGACTGTACCCCCCTCCCTCCCCCACGAGCGCTCTCATTGGCTGATGCTAGGACGGGCGCGCGCACTGCCTCAGTCCATCTGAAGATTGCATCTCGCGACGACAGAGCATCTGTGTCCCTCCTGTCTGTAGTGTCGTGTAGTGTTGTGAACGTGTTGATAAACTGTAAAACTGTGTCGCTCTCCGACTATGGTAAGTGTTTACATTAGTGCATCCTATACAATAATATGTGTTAATTTGTGCGTTAGGTGATTTAATTATCATTGTTGTGGAGGTGTTGATTTGGTTGTTACCGGTAAGGTGGGGAAGTCACTATTATGTTTTACATGTATCTGTGGTTGATTGATGTTTTGAAATATAAATGGGTTAAGTTTATTGAAATACTCTACCTATTGTATTTATTACTTAATGGTACAATAAATCTCTTGAATCTCTCTCTCTTGAATCTCTACGACTTTGTTTGGTACAAATAATTACTAGGTAATTTTATTTTATGCAACATCCTGCGAAGATTGGAAAAATGTATTGGTAATTGTTGTTTTTATTAGAGAATCTAAACCAATCGTGGTTGTAATCTCCAACAATGTAACATCAAGTTTTAACTTTAAATCGAATGCAGCTAGCCTATATATCTTCTAACAACAGAAACCCTGTTAATGATAATGCCTTACATTTTGTGTTTTGCCTTCTGGATTGCTTAACAAATAAACATCAATAGGCGATGTCATCTTAATACATTTACGTTAATCAATTATTTATAGTAATTAGATCAACGTAGAACTTCAACATTTACACTAAAACATTATAATTCCTAATCACTGTCTATTTACGACAACGATTTAATTGAAGAATTCTCACTCGAAGATAAGTGCAATTAAACGCGTTTTGCCAACATTTTGTCACGGTTTCTTGGAACAGTGATCTGACAGCTCCAGAATGCGTCATCAGACTCGAGAGGAATTGCGCAGTCGGCGGAAACGCGAAATAACGCGATTGACAAAAATAGTTACAGGAAATCTGCAACGTATTTGACCTGTTTTAATAGTGTTGTAGCAAAATAAATTCACGAATGAAAAATCTGACGGTTAAAATTCACGAAAATGATTAGGTAATTATTAGCATAAGATTTGAGAACTAAAGAGTATACAGGTCACAACAAGATTATTTGATATTCCAACAATGCGAAGATACTTGGGCAGCCGCGGTGGATTGGAAAGCTGTGTTAAATCAATAATCCAGATAAGTTATCGCTCTATACTGTACCTGCTAACCGATATAGCGGGGTCTATAGTCTGTAGATCGTATCATGGATTAAACATTGCTGAGTAGAAGTGATCGCCTAAGAAGGTCGCCGGTTCAAACATGCGTAAAATTAGTTGGTTTTTGTATGGTTTGAGGCTGGGCAGCTGTCCTTGATTGGGCTTTTAATGAAACAGCTGATCTTCGTCGCTAACATCTGATTCGTGCAATAATCATTATTCAGCATCTTTGCATTACGCACACTAGTGGGTATGTCGGTGTATTAATCTCTATGAATTAATCTTGAAGATAATTCTTTTTTTTTAATATTAAGTCTACATTCTCCCACTCAAACGAAGCCATACATGAAATACGAATAAATAGTTTTTACATTTAAAAAAAATTTCATTGTAGTACCAAAGGACAATTAAAACAGGTAACAAAAACTCACGACCTCAACTCAATACAGTATTTGAATTGAGATTTGTTTTATTTGTATGGATGCGTATTTGTTGTACCTTAATTTCTCAAGTCAAACAGTTTTGACTGGTATGTGATTTGTGTTAGGGGTTTTCTATATGTATAATCCATTTTCATTTTAAATTATGTTAAATTTTTATTACTACACAAATGCACCACATACTGTTACCACGTGGTCATGTAATTCACATTGTTAATTGGTGATGGGGTTGTTGGAATAAATACATAAATTCACGTCATGTTTAACTTTAAAATGTTAAAACCAACTAGGTGGTCAAAGTTAAGCTGACATAATGTGTAGATTAGTGTCTACAGTTTCTTTAAATCATCATTTAAAGAAACACCGTGTAACTACCTATATTAGGAAATACATTTTTCAATCGCAAAACAGAAGAAAGTTTGTTTTTAGCTCCTCAGTAATCTTAGGAGACGATAGAGTCGCATTGAACGTCGCTATTGATTGTTGAGATGAGTGTTCATCTATCCAAACACCAGCTTCGTATCTTGTCCACGAACGGGGCTTCCCTATGACGTTCTAGTACATTACATGGAACAGGTTGAATTTGAAGTCAATCGAATATTTCTGCGAACTACAGAAGCTTACAGTGCGGTCGAGCAATTAATATTAATCTACCTGCTAACACTGTATTCTATAAAAATGTATTTCATACTTATAAATTTATTTTTTAAAGAAATATACAAATTTACAAAACTTATAGCTAGATTACCATTACAAATGCATTAGCCAAGTCGAATTTCCTAAAAATAACTATTAACAAACTTTTAACAATAAACAAACTCATACAATTTAGCTACAAAAGCCATTTATGACTCGTCTGCAGCTATTATTATAATTTTTGTCATTTCACACTCTTTTTTTTATATACAATCAGTCTTTTTTATTTATTTATTCATTCAGCCTTTTGTTATTCAATGAGTCTTAGTCAGATTTGAACAATTATTGATAAACAATGAAAAAAGTAACAGTAATAAACGTCTGGAGCAGTGAACAGCAATGATAAAATAAAATGAACACACAGTTATTTTTAATGTAGGTCTAGAAATAAATTCTTTAATTTCTTTATATTTAAAACTCTACAGTAACATATATTCCTCAGCTGTAGGCTACCGGTAAACTATTAAACAATAATGGAACTAAATATTCCCTTAGAATACGTATTTGATGTTCTACGTACAATAAAAAGCATTTGCCTTGAGTTGTAACTAAATGTATTTCATATTCATAATGATTTCATACTTGTCAAAAATGTTGAATTATTACCCACAACGCTACAACGTTTTAAAGTACCTAGACAAAATCACGTAATTTTTCAAAGTCCCTTGTAATATTATTTAGGTTACGGACCGTTTTAGTTCAGTTCTTAGAATTTAATTGTTAACGGACCAACGAGGTTCAAGGATTGGGAGAGAAGAAGTAAAATTGTATGCTTCGAACGTCAACTAATCAGCTGTTTAGACTAATTTAATTGTAAGTGTATGGTACAACGATTCGTTGCATCACTGTCAGTAGCAGTGAGAGGTTGTAAACGAAAACATAACCTCTCTTAAGTTATGAGTAGTGATTGTTAGTAAAGTAGTGTACGAAACTCGCGTAATTAGTTTTAACGACACTCGTAGAAGTTTTTAAGGCTCGTACCAACATTTATTCTCTGGAAATCAACTAAGTGAGTATTTTTAACAAACAAAATATTTTATGTTTAACTTGTGCGAGAATACATTACGTCATACTCTAGGACGAAACATCTGTTTGATTTGTAAAGGTTTGACTTAAGGTTGTCGTGTCATTGTACTAATGGCTCACTAACGTCATAGATGATAGCATCTAAACAGGGTTTGGTCCACTCTCCTCCTGGTTATCGCATTCTAGGCTTGAAGTTGACTCTAAATTATCAGTTTGTCTGTCACAATCGCTAGCGACGGGCTCATCTTAAATATTTAACCAACAGTCACTACAGTGTAAATTAACTGTAATGTTTGTATTTCATGTTATTGCGTCAATCGGAGTTCCCTACACACATTAGGTTTAGACATCAACAAAGTATAATCCCACAGCAAGTCCCTCATTTTCTGGTTTACATAAGTTTCTTTCGTGTACATTTAAATACTGTGTAAGTTACACTCACTTAATATAATCCAAAATATTTCATTATATTTTCCGGGAAATGTTTGACGTGACATTTTTACATGTTTATCAATATTTCAATCATACACTCTTTGCGCTTTACATTTTTACATGTACAAATATTTGTGTAAGTTTGACGATAATTTTAATAGGTTTGACGAAAAATAGATTTTGTGATCTTATTAATCTCGAGATCCCGGTATTAGGACTCCTAGTTACAGAATACAGGTATTTTACTTTATACTTTACTTTTTATACTTTATACTTTTCTTTGAAATGGCGACCATACAAATGTAGGTATTTTAAGCCAAGTATGAATGGAGATGAGTGTGGGATGAGTGTATATACTGTATATACTTCTGGAATATACCGTAGTTTACGACCGTGGGATGACATCATTCCGATGATGATGTCTCTACATAGAAGCTCTTAAATTGGAATTGGGGTATTCTGACTGTATAATTGCGTAAGAATTATATTCTTACATCATACCAACAGTGTATATTAAACCCCATTTTCGAATATCGTTTACGGAAACCACACTAGAGACTTAAATCTTTGCCGATACATTCGTGCTTTATGAATGAACCAACTTGTTTAACAACACGCGGTTTACAAAACAAGATACAGGGTGTACGAGAAATGCAGGAGATTACTATTTAAGCTGGTGAACTGGTTGTGACACTTCAACTTCCGGTGGATTTCACAACAACTTTTGCTACGATCAGCTGATTTCATTCATGTTTGCCACCTTAACAGTTGTTGGCTGACGCGATTGTACATGTACAAAAGTTATAGGTTATAGATGTGAATGTTCTTAGAACACGTTGATGTTTTTATTTTTGTTGAATCACAAAGCAAAGCATCTCAAACGCTATATTATTCGTATGAGGTTTTACACTGAGAACAAAGATGGTATATTAATGACTATTTCAGATGCTGTAACAAACGATCTGTGGACCATTTGCTGCATATCTACTATTGATAGTCACAGCTGATCGGAAAACGGTTTACGTGATTAAAAGTTATGGCTCTAGCCATACATACTTATTATTGTGAATAAAATCTCCAATTGGAAAACCTGATCAAGAATCCGTTGAAGGAGGTTCGTTACATAAAAAAAATCGCACTCCGAAATGTCTTGGGAAGTCCGCAACAATTCCTTGCACAAAAGATTTAGCGTCTCGACTTTTTGCACCCCAAGTTTGGCACATTTTTCGCTCGGTTTTCCTGGTCGACCCACCCTCTACCTGGTCTTGGCTCATATTGTCAGGGAAAGTCGTAACGGTCGGGCAGTAAACGCCCAAGGACATCCTTTGAAACTGAGGATGTGGAAAAAATTGGAAGCGATGCGCGGTTTTTGAATGAGACATCGGTTGTTGGAAACCCATCAAGCGTCGCGTGAGTCTGGTGACATTCTTGACAAGGTCGGCTATCAGTGGTCACCTTGAGTGTGGACCATGGTAGGAAACCAGGGAATGTCCAATGTACGGAGTACAGGTGTATAATAGAAACATCGGGGCTCTGGAGTGAATGAGGAGGTTATTGGGGCAAGAAAAAATAAATTAGATATCTGTTCTTATAAGTTCTTAAGCTATATCTTGCTGTCGCAGGTGTATCGTTTTGATAGACTATTGGTGAATAATTGCCACATTGGGATTTCGCGAGGAAATTGAAGTACTTAGTACAAGAAAAAATTACTGTAGTACTTTTAACTAAAGGAATTTGACATGGCATATGAAACGCAATTTATGTGACAAACATAACGTGACAATCGGTGATTGAAGCATTATTTTCTTAATAATATCGTCAGCCTTAAAATCTATAATATTAAAATATTTGCTATAACCCAATTACATCATTACTTGTTCTGTATTTGACATTCTAAACTCTGTAATTCGTTGTAGTGCGTCGAATATTATTTTAAGACCTCAATCTGTGTGCATCTTTTGACTATTCAATAGTCAATGACTTTTCGAAATTGATAAACTGTAATTAAGAAAATATTTGTTGAAAGTTCCGTGTGGTACTATTTTGAACGTTAAATACGACAAAAGTTCGCAGTTTAATTTTTTCACTAGGGGACTCAATAAAGGGAATCCACACTCATTTGGAATGGTTAAAGAGGGAAACTCCGAGGATCAGCTTATACAAATCCTCCAATTCCAAATTGGTTTAAACCTTTAATATTGAGATCTTTTTTGCAACATGTGTGCGTGATGTTACATTGATTCAAAATGCGTGTTAACAAAATAGTTGATTTGGAACAAAAAGATTTGATAAATGTACACTGGGAAATTTGACCACGTGACTCTTAATACAAATGTCCCTCTAGCCACGCCACTCATCTGCACACTTTTGAGTAATTTCTGCAATGCGCCCAAATTTAGTGTAATATCTTTGATTGTATCTGAGAGGTATCCACTCAAGCCCCACCAATCCTGTTTATAAGGATGATGCCGCAAGCTGAGTTGACGTTATTTCCGTCTGTGATGCCGCTATCTTTTATCATTTGAGATCGAGTGTTATTGAAAGATACGATAGATCAATTGTTACTCTGTGTTGCAGCCGCGTCTCGTGATCATTGACTATAGATATACCTGCGACATTAAATGCCAATGTTTCGTTTGAAGCCAGTTTAGGGGTAGGAGAAATTTTGAATCTAGTCACCTTCATAATATGATGGTGCAGATGATGCTGATGATATACAGAATATGATGCTGTAAAAACTGTATTCTTACCAATACCACATAATGAAGAGAAGATAATAGACTTTTTGAAACCTGTGTCTCTTTTATTATTACATCTATGTAATAAATAGTTCGTATTTTTGATACTGTTAATATAGATATTACAATAGCAATACAGTACAATTTCGAATAGTCACACCGGCCCTCATCAGGCTTAGACTCTGTTTTGAATACATTCTTCGTTAATGGTGTATCTGGACCAGATGTTTGACGAACAAAAAAGTAAAAATACTCGTTGAGAATCTTGGACCACATAGTGACGACGTAACCATTTAACCTTTTATTTGACTGCTTGTTTAATAGTTTGTCGATCAGTTTATTACACCCACATGACCTTGTTGCCTTGTTTGAGCTACAGCTGATCTGTTTCTGTTTGAGCTACAGCTGATCTGTGTGAGGTACAGCTGATCTGTTCCCGCCACGCCGCGAACATTGATCACAGAGTAAGCGCAGACTACTCGTGCATAGAGTCTGCGGCTCCCTTCCCATCTTTTGTTTTTCACCTTCAGTTTTTGCCTAACGGTTCCTCTGTTTATTTATGCGACGTCTCTTGTCTCATCTCTCAGCTGTTGTCTTGCAATCAACTGACTTTCCCGCCGATGCGTCACGAGTGCCTAAATTGGCGGGAGTTCCCGGCTCAGGGCTCAGGGGTAAGAGGAAAATCACATTGAGTTTGATTTGATAGTTCGAATTTCGTTATTCTAGTGTGTTTGTGAAATCATATTTTATATTTGTGCGGATTGTTAAATTATAGTTGCTTAACCATTTTGACCCAGTTTTGTAACATTTTAGAGAGTATTGCAAATTGTTCAAATTACGTTTTTAATTTTCCTAACGCGCAAATTATCGAAACTGGTTCTTTATCTTTATATAGGTACAGTATGTTCACTGTACAAATAATGTGTATTGAGGGTTCTTAGATAAATTTTTAGTTAGCAATCAAAGTCGATAAAACCATTGATTATTTAAACCTTGATGGGAAGAAGACGATTAACTATGGGAAATCACTCTCTTGATTAAACGGTCGCGAAATTTATTAGTATAAAACCATAGAGTAATGTAAGTAAAAGGGACTCAACCAAGCAGTTTAGTTTTCATTAACCTATTAAAACGACTTTTTAACCCAAGAAATACTTGATATAGAACATGACATAGCATATATTAAAAATACTAGGCTATTTCAGGAGCAATATATTGAAACGTTGAGGCCAAATAAACATTTTCTAGTTAATAAATCGACATAATTCTGAAATAACAGAAAATACTAGTAAATCAAAGCATTACAGTAGTTCAGTCCTCGTGGGACACACGCCAAGTTGGTCTGTACCATTAATATTGTTGTATGCTCGCCATATGACGTCGCGAATATATCTCGGCTATTCTCCTACTTTATTTGTGGTTTATTGAGGTTGGGCAGCGGAATTACTCATACACTTTAATAAAAAGCAATCGTTGTTGTGTAATTTAGTGAAACGTTCGTTTATTATCTTATCATTAAAGTTATGTGCGTTGCATGATATCTTATAATGGTCTTGCATGGACTTGGGATTCGTTTGAGATTATGATGACATTTACAGGTTTGTTTATTGAAAACTGTTTTAGCTGCAAAATGTTTAATCTTTTGAGTCATCTTCGTTTGATATACTTCTGCGCATTATATGAGAATAAATCTTAAAAGTATGATAACTCACCAACTTGTGAACCTTTGTTATCTTAACCTAATTTCAACGCACACATTATGTTTTTGGACGTATTTAATTTCCTGCGAAACTTTATTTTTAATCTTTATTGTTCCCGATAGGGCCTCGATGGATATTGTGAAATTCTTGGTTCTATTCTATCTGCATTTCTAGTGAATATAAATTATAGTTCACCTAATATTATTATATTTATGTTTTTCGATTACTTATAACAAAATTCTTGTAAATATTTACATTAGTTGCTTGTGTATAGAGCATATGACTGTATGATGTGCAGTGTCATTGATTATTTATTTATTTAGTATATGAAATGGTAGAGTGTAAACAATGAAAATACGTTAAATATGTGTTTCGTATGTCTTTTACGAGTTTAAAGTAAAATCATAAAATGTAATGAAAATTTGAATAATCTCAATAGTTTAGCTACAAGCGATTACTGTCAAAATGTTTGGTGGAAGGAAAAATTCTTCATAAACAAAATTTTATTTTGGAGTTGTAAGTGAAACCATTGAAGTGGGGCAATCTAATTATTATGTTGTGCAATACGAATGTGTTTTATAATTACTCTCTTCATAATACGTTACACACGATTTTATCTAAAACGAGGTGCTTTCAAAAGGGGTTAAATTCAGCTGAAGAAAAGTCAATATATCAGTAAAATATCTTATCTTATATCCTATATCAGCTCAAACTACTAACCAACCAGTTTTGCTACCAAAACACAACACATTCCACAATAAACGTGAAAAATCTGCCGTATTGTTCCGCCACAGATAACAATGCAGTTTCGTTGCCCAATCTTGTTTGAGATCACATTTCGCCTCAACCTACTTGCGTATTTAACAATCCGCGATTGTGCGAAGGCAAACACGGCCGAAAATAAGCAGAATGATGGAATTGCTCTCGGTATCCGCTTTCAACAACAGCTCTGGAGAAAACAACGTTACTAAACATTGAGGTTTCCGGTAATTCCTGACGGCGAATGATGCGAGAAGGTTGACCATGTCTCGGGTTGTGTATTGAATGGTTGTTAAAAAGGTTTAAATACCTGCTATCAAGAAATCAATTTAACTGCAGTTGCAACTAGTTTCGACTCCTATGTGGAGTCATCATCAGGCGGTACAAGGACTTCTTCTTTCGTCATATGAAGGGCGTCATATTTAACACGTAAAAATAAATAAACATTTACACACGACACATAACACGAACACGTTACGGACACGAAACATTTACTGATCAGTTACACACGACACAAAACACGTTACGAACACGAAAAATCTACTGATCAGTTACGACAACAGACAACGCTAACCCGACGGAGCTCGATGGAGCTAAACTCCGCCGGGTTAGCGTGTGTGTACGTTTGTGTCGTGTGTAAATGTTTATTTATTTTTACGTGTTAAATATGACGCTCTTCGTATGAAGAAAGAAGTAGTCCTTGTACCGCATGATGACTCCACATAGGAGTCGAAACTAGTTGCAACTGCAATTAAATGGATTGTTTGATAGCAGGTATTTAAACCTTTTTAATATTATTTGGCAATCCGGAGGTTACATCCACAATGAGTGGTGTTTATGAAGACAATGATGGGAAGATCAAGAACAATATTTTTAACTTAGGTGGTATACAGGGTGCTATTTTACGTACTGTAAGGAAAAACTAGCTTGTGATTTGGTATCCTCGTTTTCTTCTCTTCATTTCCGATCAGCTGACATAATTGTTGCATATATACATATATTTAGGCTGATCTTCAATAATTAAGGCAAGGAAACGGGGATTCCAAATAAATATTAGCTAGTTATGTCCTTTAACAGTGTCTCTGGGTACATGTAATTGAGGTTGCGTAAAAATCGTCCTGTATTTAGCTATTAACATGCGAAGTAGGTAATGAACTCAGTACCTAAGCATTCAATTTAATAATACGTTTTTCATTCGTTCAATGTTTGCTTATCGTTATTCTTGTTGTTCTTCATTGTTATTATTTTTATTGCTAATGGTTTTCTGTCAAATAAATAAATACAAATTTTACTAGGTCGAGTCCACGATTGAGTATGAATTAACTGAAGTAAGCGGTGGTACTAGACAATTCCGTTAGACATTGTAACAAATTGTATACACGTTAATATATACAATTTGTTTTATCTTAACAGGTCAATCAATTAGGTTTATCTTAACAGTAAATAGAACATAGGACAGTTACAATTTTTTAAGTGGAATAAGATGCGTTTTATTTTTCTCCATCACACGATGGACATGTTCCCCACAAGAGGAAGCGAAGCACACAAGATTGTGAAGTGTATAATGAGTAACTCAAGGCTAAACATTGAACATTTCCCTGCATGTGGAAGGACGACCAGTTACTCTGAATCTTGTTTAAATGAATCTCCCTGTTGTTTTTATCTCATTATGTTTGAATGTTAATTAACGATTGTCACAGATTCTTGAAATCACACGGACATAAAGACGAAGCCTAGAATCCACCTATTGAAACATACATTATTCGGACCTAGTTTAATTACACATCTAGTATTGTATTAAAAATCATGTATTTCAATACGTGTTCCATGTTCATCATGTTGGTAACATTATGACAAGGTTTCAAAGTTTTGAAATAAACCGTCACCGTTGATCGTACGATATTCCACCGGCCAATCAGAGCCCGATCCTGGATCACCTTATCCGACTTCCGGTTAGCCATGTCTACTCACACTCTACCACAGACAAGGGAAACAAAGCACTCAACTATTGAGCCATCCAGTTGTGCGATTACTGTTTGTGTATAATATATCAAAAATTTTCATTTACCGACAATTACCCACTAGGGTTCAGATATATCACGCTGGCATAGAGGTTCCGTATAGTAACGACGTAAAATTACATTTCTGTATCTAGATTTAGTTGTTGAGTAGTAACGTACCATGGTTATCAAATGTAATCTTACTCAGGAATATGATCGCCTCTTTATGGTTCCCCTGTGCCTCTGTTGTCTTAGAACTTTTGGAATGTTTTTTTGAATACTTAGTACCACATGAAGTCGATTTCAATGAGTTGTATTCAGTTTCCACAACATTTAATGAAAATTTCAATCGAATGGAACTTAAATATTGTATCTGACCTTAACTACATAAAATTTTTAGAGAAAACTGAAATATCTTTGTCTTCCACACATTATTGGATGCATTTTTGTTGATAAGTCGTTGTAAATATTAATAACAGATGTACTATTTTAGGCTTATTTATAGATGGCTACATTTGAGTGCTACAACCTATCACACAATGGATTGTGTTTAGTCATTTTTCACGGTGTATCCCCAACTGATATATGCTACATTAATCAAATTGCGTGTAGTTCGACAGTCAACAAAATCAAAGCTCTCCTCGACTGTGTCCAGACTCACTCCTTGCGTCTCAGCTATATCCTGGTCCTCTCGGGTCACCGTTCGTCTGGCAGAGACCCAGGTTCCATCTAGCGGTTCCTGCAGTTCTTATGCGCGAGAGGACCTCGGTGGTCGCGCATAACCAAACACCCGCCACTGGTCACTGCTGGCGCTGGCCGAATTACAATAGATGTTGCGAAGCTCCTAACGCCACATACCATTGACTTTGGATACTGCGAAAATACTTTGGGTCCTTTTTTGTTGTTTACTTATTTTTATGTTTGTGTTTATCCACACCATTAACGTGTTTGTTATGAAGATTCCACATATTGTTAGAGTCATTATTTGACCAATGATTGTAAAATATGAAGCCTGTTTTGAGGTGATTTCATGTTGGTTACTCAAATTTAGGTTACCTACAAATCTCTTGTTACGTCTATAACCAATAAGAACTCTCAATTTGTGACACTAACCAGTAGTTTGCATCTAAAATCGTAAAACTGTTCTCAAATTGCCGAGTTTACAACGGATTTATTTAGTCTTATGTAATAAGCACCCAATTATGTCAATCTATCTCCTGGCCTGTAATACACCAATTAGATAAACCAATTAGGCAACACAAACTGTTTTACAACCCTTAACCAGTTCCAAATCCACAAAGTCGTAAAGCCATATTGTCCCTAACAGCCGAGACGGTTGTATACGAGCACGTGCTAATTTCAACCGTTAAGCCATAACCGACCTTAAATAAACATATAAACCCATGTAAGCCGACCGACGCTCGTAAATTTGACAATAATGGAAGGGCTCCACTTGATACAGGGAGAAACCTGTTCTGTTTCCGTGTACGGGGTCGGGGTTAATGTGATGTAAAATAGCGACCTCTACAACCCTGACATAGGCGTGCGCGGTCAGAAGGCACGGTATTGTCCAGTGATCATCTGCCGGGGTAGAAGTCGGTTGAGGCGATTTTTTTTACCCGGAAGAGAAAATCTTGAAGGGAAATGTGTTGGGAATTTATAGCATATTGTGATTCGGATTCCCTATGCAACCGTCGGAGATGATTCATGTTGTCAAAATCTGTCCAGTAGTTGATTTATTTTGGAAATAAAATTCCGTGTCGTTCAAAACTAAATATAAAATTATATAAGTCCCTATGAAAATGAATAATGTATTCGTTTATTCAATATGAGATGAGAAAGTGTATTAAGTGCGTATTTTAACCTAAATGTCAGTGAAGGATGAGAGTAGAATGTTGTGAGATGATCTGTGTAGCTTTGTTACTGACTAAGATCAGCTGTTTCAAAAGCCAGAATTATTTCAAGCCCGATCAGGGACAACTGGGTCCAGTTTCGAGCCATCAAAAGCTACTGACTTTTCTCAGGATCGAACCGGTGACCTCTTGATTTCAAGGGGTGTACTGTGAAGCTGTTTACAAAGCGTTTTAACTTTCTCTTTATTTATTGTTACTTATTAACTTTTAACATATTTGAGTAAAGGTTTATAAAATGAAAAGTGTTGCTTTTCCTCTCATGTTATTTAACGAAGTACTAAAGAGCACACTGTAGAATTCACTCTTGAAAATCATAACATATTTAATCGAAATCGAATGACTAAACAGCTAAAAAGTATCTCAATATAAAACACACATCGACACATGCTTCCATATTACAATAGGATAAGTGTTTTAGTTGTATCCAAATTAAATGCTACGACGATTAGCTAATGGCAGATCTATGGTTAGCTAATACAAATTAAATGCATTACGATGTTCGTGGAATAAAATATGGAAGGTAATTGTGAGTAGGAAGGTTTTGCCAAAACATCGGAACTATTCCTATTTAAATATTCAACATTCAGCTATAGTTTAAAACATTGCAAGCAGCAGATTCATCTTCCTCACACTACTGTATCTCTATCTAACCAGATTGATTGGGTTTGTCAACGTTTCCTCATCAGTTTCCGGCGAGTTCAAATGCATCTCTATTCCAATGTCGTCGACCGTTTAGAAAATCACTCCTAACAATGCCAGATCACTCGGATGACGTCAGCTGTTACGTCGCATAGCTTATACAAGTAAGATACCTAAACTGAGGGGTTTAGCGATTGCTTCGAAGGTCTATACTCGTTATTATTGTGATGCTTAGTAAGGTCATCTGTGTGTTCTTTTGTACATGTAAAAATATGTTAAATCACAGTTCTTTATTTTTTAACGTTGCATAATAACTAAGAAATAATTAGTTCCGTTGAATTATTGTTTTTCAGTTTTATTCTGAATGACATTGGGAAACTGGGTTACCAGGTGTGATCAGTATTCAACAATAGGGTTGAATAAAAATTTGATCTGCATTTTTTGTACACATTTTAAAACTTGCCATTGCTTCAATGTTACTTTTGTCTACCTAAATTCTACATTGTATTAATTGTACGGACATTGGCTTCGCTATAAAATTGCAAATTGATGTTATACAAATTGTTAAAGATAGATTGGCACATCTCAAAAAACTATTTAGTGTAAGGTTTCGTGTACCAATAAACTGTGACATTTTCATCGTGGATGCTTTACAGTCACCTTTCTCTACCAACAAATAATTAAGAATCAGAATTAACACTATTTAAAATGTTTGCGATCCTCGACCATCCATACAGAATCAGCTGATTGCATTGTTGAGTCGTTTTGCAGATCGGTCTGTTCGCACCTCAGCCGCTCTTTGTCTCAGAGACGGTTATGGTAATGAGTCGACCCTCTGTTGTCTCACATGTCTAATTACGACCCTCGGACAGGAAGACAGGACGGCGGGAAGAGGAAGCCAGTTAGAGCGCATCTGCTCCATACAGCTTCTAGCATCTGCCGTATCTCTATCGACCACACATCTCGCACTCCCGTCCATCGATAATCGATATATGGTCTTTCGACTTTTCATTCACACATATCGATCTATCATCTTTCATATCTATCGATTATTCATTCACATCTAACGTTATCGCATAATCATTTCTTATCTAAACACTTTCCACAAACAAATCCATTTCGATCCCTCTTTTCGTTCCTTTAACCATTCTATTTCCTTGACCACTCGATTTGATAGTGATTTTTGGTAATGGTTTGTCCGTTGAAATGTTTTAGCATTTTTTTATAAAAAAAATGTATATATTGTGAATAAATCTCTTAGTAACCCGCGGATGATAAAAATCGTAACGCATGTAATATCTCCTCTAAAAAAAATACGCTGGATTTGTTCAACAATGTTTAAAAAATCGTTCACAATCCACACTGTTGCGGACTCCAACGGTACTGGACATCTTCGTGACTTCCCCGCACTGTCGCAGCATCCTAATACCTCCACTTCCTGTCCCTGTACCACACACACACGTACACCAACACGCACACACGCGCACAGATACAGAGATACGCTTTTAGCTAACATCTCGACGGCCTCGCCTCTTCCTCTGGGGTAATCGCGAATGTGTCACTTGCCAATGACTCAGTCTTGAGACAAATTGAGAATACATCGAGAGGAAACACTTAATTCTCCGCAAGAAATGTTTTATTGTGATAGGGGGATGTAAAGATGGGTCTCGAAATGATTGTATAAACAGTGTATTGACAGCATTTGAAACATGACACACCAGACTGAATACAGGTATTCTAACTGGTAATCACAAAAGCTATTTCGTCTTTTGTTCGAGCAATACCTTTAAACAGTCATTTGAATCTCGGAAATGTGAAAATAAAAGGTTCCTAAACATACAGAAAGTACAATTTCAAAATTGTCATAATGCATTGAATTATTTTTTTGTACACTTCTTCCTAAATGATCAAACACCCTTTGATCCCTACGTCATTAATGTTACTGAAGGAGGATTACTCTGCTTAAGAAAAGAAATAACACTATATATTTACACTATCATAATTAATTATTTGGTGGTAAATCCTGGAAATTACTAAGCTCTCAGTACTTATGATTTGTCATTTATTTTTATTTTTGTGTTCTACGCCTTTACAGTAATTTATTTATTCGAATGTATTTTGTTAGGGAACAGTCCAAAGCCTTGTCTTAGGACTACTAAACGTTTAACTTTTGTTATAGATGGCATCAATAATTGATAATCAAATACCATCTGGGTAAAAGCTCTTGGTTGGAGCTCTTGGAAACGAATCAGTGATCTTCAGATTTGAAGGCGAGCTCTTCCACTGTCCAATTACATTAGATTTCAAGACAAGTATTTCTAGCACCAAAAGCACACCGGAGAGTAAATACCTCCAATTTGTGGCATATCGTTCACCAACTTTCCAATTGTTATCTGATTGTTCGGATGCGACTTATATAGACTGGTGACGCTTCTCCAAATAGTCTTACACCTTAATCCTCGGTTCCGCCGCATATAAATGTCAACACTCATCTGTGAAAGCAGCCCTGAGGGTTGTCGTGGCAACGGGACTTGACCAGCTGCAGAAATAGACGAGGGTATCTGGTCAATTACTGCATTCTTGTAGAGGAAAGTCGATGGCCTCAGGAGCCTTTGTTATCTGCTGAGATTAGGGATGGAGCCGGGCACGGATTTGGTGATGCGGAGTGTCTGAGGTCAGGTACGGAAGGGATCACGTCTCACGTCTGCGTCCTTAACGTGTTTCCAATCAATCCAACTCTTCTACATTGTTGTGTTGAAAAGCGTAGTTTAACACTAATCCTTCAGTTATCTTTACATTACAATTTAACTTCAAAATACTCATTTTGGTGGGTGAATGTTTCGCAATCATCATGTACTGAGTCAAGTGGCATTGTTCAATTATTCTTAACTCATTCTCATCTTAAAAATACGCTATGGTTTATTGCAAAGTAGTACAATGATTGCAATTATTATTTTATGGTAAGGGGGATAAAGGGACCGTTAATCGTCCAGTTCTAATGTAAAGATGAAGATTCGTTGAACAATCATTCATCATTGTGTGTTAGCGTCTTGTGTAAAAATTGAAATGATTAGCTGCCAAAGGGAGGTTAGTTCCAAATAATCCTGCTGATGTAGAAACGATATCATTTAAATTATTTTTACGAACAACTATTTATCGTAGTATATTGGCGAAGTAGTGCTATAATTGCTATGCTAGTACGATAGGTAGTAGGGAGATAAGAATGTAGGTTTACACTTATCCTTCACTAATCATCACTAAAGACTACGCATCATGATTGGTACCAATAGTTGCGTTATTTATAACTGTATATCAATATGGGGAATTAAGGTTTCTAAATCCACCCTTATTACTGATGTTGAGTGTAATATTGTGGCAGAGTATAAAGTGTAATTGTACAATCATCCTTCGCTACAAATTAAGCTACGATGTGTTACCATTGCAGTGCAATGATTCAATTGCTCCTTCTAAAGGAATGAAGGCGACGCAGACAGGAGATGGTCAGCTCCTTGAAGGATGAAGGATGCTCTGATGCAAAGGATCCTGTATTGGAATGGATCCTTCATTGCGACGGCGGTTTACCTTGTTTCGCCACTCGCATTGTGTAATGTATTAAATTACCGCGTGTTGCCGCGCCATTAATGTATTAAGTGTAACATACACGATTATGGTCAGTGTTGGTGTTTCACATTGAGATGAAGGTAAATTATTCATTTATGTGTACATTCAATACAGCCTTCTGTATTTGGACTCATAGTTTGCAGAAGAATATTTTTAGTTAATTAAACTACAGTAACTTCCCTGACCTCCGTTGAATTTTAGGACAATACTTCAGACACTTTACACGCATTGAAGCTTCCATTACTTGAAATAGTCTGCAATGACACACGGAGGTCAGTGACGTGTGTCACATGATACTACAGCTTGACTAGCCGAAACTGAACATTCTGTGTCGATGATGTACAGTATTGGGGTCCCCGGGGTCAGTCCACTGTGACACGCGACACACGAGACACTGTTTCATCACTTCTCAATCTTATGGGGTTGCTCAGATTACAGTTGTAGATTGTAGAAGTTTTCATTGGAATCTACAAGATGCCCAAAGCAACCTGAGAGTGGCTATCGTGCTTGTATGGCAAGTTAAAGGACGCCTCGATCCTGAGAAAAATTTTTCAAATTGGAGCAAGCCTTTCATCACCATTGGGCTTTTAAATGGTCCTGATTTTTTATTGGGGTTTTTAATAGTCTGTTAAAAAGCTACACTGGATAATTTCACTCCATTCTACACTCATCTTCCTTTCATTTAGCTTAAAATACTCTCCTAAGTGGCGTTGCTATTTCCAAACAATACGGGTAGTGAGTGACATGTATCGATGATGTACAACTATTGGTGTCCATCAGGGGTCAAGCGCCTCAGCACTCAGCAATCAGCACAGCGATCGTGATTTCATCACATTCTGACTGTTGTGCTGACTCCATCTCCGGGTCTCTGCCCTCTGGTCTGCGCCCTCTTGCTGATTTTCGATGTCTGGGCCTTCCCCAGAGGTAATTGAGATCTTTAAATTGAGACACGCGAGTTCTCTTTCGGAAAAATGCCAATGAGGCCAACAAGATATTTTTGGAATCAATAGGCTAAGTAGTTATTTAATCATTTTGTGAAATATTTTTAATTTTTTACCATTGTCGTTTTTACGAATTTTTAAGAGAACTCTCCAAACCCCGGCCTTTTTAATAATACATATTGCCTATTTTTTAGATATCCCCATTAATTTTTAACCCAATTACAAACAGAATCTGTGGGTTCACTTTGCCACACTTGAGATTGAACCAGCAGCCATAAGTGTTTATGGCGGGTTACCAAAGGAAGGTATTCAAATTATATTGAAAGTATTTTGCACGGTTGTAGATTTGACTTGATAACCGCAGACTATTTTTTCTGATTATGCTAGAAACATTTAACACAACCAATCTTAAAAACGTTGAGAAGCATATTGAAAACCGATATTCGTCGAGAATACCGTTATATTGTAAATTCCTCTCCGGAACCACACGTCAGATGATTGTTTCGCCAAGGACAGCTTTTGTTTAGACTTCTCAGACAGTCGTGGACCATAAATCAGTCCCAGTCATTGTCCTGCCCTAGCCTAGGTCCTAGTGGAGGTGGCGACGGACGGGGGGCTACGCCTAGAGCATCTTCCTCGAATCAGCTACCTAGTCACCCGTACACTTCCACGTCATCTACCCATCAGCCATTAGCTAAAATTACGTCCAGTCTGGAATTTGGCGACCCTTTGGGCTCCGGGATTGTTATCTGACCAATTACTGGAGGTTTCTATGTATCAGTTGGGGTTATATTGGGGAAAGTGTTTCACAATTTTAAAATGTGAATGAACTCCAGTAAGGCTCCAGAAGCAGTTATCTCGTAGACTAATTACTGTGACGTTTCTAAATATGGTCATTTTGAGAAAGCATTTCTCAAACTGGGTTTGGTTCGGTTTTAAACTGTGAATGGACTTTAGCTTCGTTTGTGGACTCCAGAAGTTTCGGATTGTTATCTTACAGATGATTAAATTTACCTCCGTAGTTTATTAGTGGGAATGAGAGTGTTGGTTTCGTTCAATGTTGTGTATTTCCCACTGTAAATTAATCTCATCTAATAGTCGATATATTTCAAATTTGTTTATTTGTTGGGATGCTAAATAATATATACGAAAAACTAGTGTGCTTTAATTTGGTTACCAAACTTAAATTGCACCATTATACTTATTCGAAATTGATAATTTGTAATTTAGCTCTAGATTCTCCCAGTCCCATTGAATTTGAAATTCTGTCTTTGAAACATTCATTACTGTTGAATATATTTCGATCGTATTTGAAAAATAATCCGCAAGAAGTTGGAAATTGTAAAAAATACAAAATTGATCCAATAATAATTTTACGCCACACTATACTGTTTTGACGAACTTCCCACGCAAGGAAATAGTCCAGAAAACTGCTGTTTGCCGCCAGCTTAATCAAATGGGGTTTCATTACGTACTACTGTACTGTAATAAGTTTTACCTGACACCAACCAGTTGATTATACTGTATTTGGCAATGAGTGGTTATAAACAAAAACATAATCTCTCAAAAACATAGTTCAATCACTCGCTACTGATCATTAAGTCCAAAACTTCTCAACCCAAAACAAATACAAAAACATAGGGTAGTGTTGTAGTAAAACAATTACAATAGACATAAGGGATGGACACGAGTTTAATCAAACAGTAATCCAGCACACCCCAACAACAGGATCAGCTGACCGGTTGGCCCGTGCCAGACCAGTAGCTGGTGTCAAGGGTCAAGCGAGCAGCGTGTGGTCACCTCTGTTGTACTGGACAGTGGACACGGTCCATCGGCTTGGAGATAATCAGCTGGTCAGGAGGAGGGGGAGGGGGGCTGACCACAGCGGCACGCGACCCGTGTCAAACTTCTACTTTGTACACTAACTCACTGTGAGCTATTGGACGTGACGTTGTAAATGTAAACAGGAATAGTTGAACACGCGTATTTTCAGCACGAAATAGTGTTTGAAATCCTGGTGAAAAAATTGGCAATGTGATTTGTTACTCGATTTTTACGCAGGAGGTCCCCTCATTTATAAAACAAAGAAGGTCCAGCCTTTTAGCAATGAATGCAGAACCTTATGGTTTTTTTTTTAATACAGAACCTTCATTATTAGGTTATTAGGTAAAAAACAATCTCCAATAAAAGTTATAATTTATTTCTGTAAATCGTATGAATTATTTATTAATTTTAGGCGTTGAAAATTGCCGAAATAACAACATGTAAGAATCCTACCCCCTATTAAGTGGTTGTAATATATTCTTATGGTAGTTATCCTCAGTGAATGAGGAAGGGAATGAGGTTTTTTGGAGGTACAGTACTGTACTATTTTACAAAAAATTCAAAATCCTTGTACGTGAATTTTTTTAGGGCTCAGTTCTTTTGGATGATTGTGTGAATCAACCGAACTAACCCTTTGGATTAGCAATCTAGATGTGATTTTTTTAGCTTTAACGACCAAAAATAACAAAAATTGCGAAAACATTTCCACCCCATCTTCCCAGCCAACCGTCTGCTCTCTGCACAGTGCACGCAGCACGCAGCACAGTACGATGAGTACAGAGTAGGAGTTTGATACAGAACCAGTTTGCTGGGAACCATGCATGGTCCGCTGACCAAGCATTTTAATTCCCAGATGGAGCCAATGCGAAGACGAGGAGTTTCCCAGGACATCTGCCAGGACACGCGAGGCCAAAGATGTCCTTCGAGGACACAGGACACAGCACGAGTTATCAGTTATATAACTCACGAGTAATTAATGAGGGATTCTGGGTAACTCAGGTGGTCCGCCATCTTGAATCTGCCGGAAGCTTCACAACCGTGTAAATCTGATCAACAATGAAAATATAGAACCATGCAGGTTGTGGGGACAATAATACTTTAGATTTTTGGAAACTGCCAATGAGGTAGAGGGGTGGTGTGAGGTGTGATTCACTTAGTAATGAGGTCAGTTATTGATGTTGTTGAGGTTATGTTTATTTGCTGTGGTGCGAATTATTGTTTGCCATAATCAACTTACGTTTCCCAGATATTTGTAAATACATCGAGCAATTATCATGTATTGAATCTCTACTAATATTAAAAAACGCGTGTATCTTTTCCATTGTATAAAACCTTACAAAATTACGTAGCATTTTGTCCAAAGATAATCCATGTACACAAAATTACTGGAGTCATAATTTTGTTTTATGACAATCTGGGGGTTTACTCAAAAACTTTTAAGTGCTATGATAAGGCTTGAGAATTGAATGTTTAATTGTTCGATGTCAAAGCCATAAAACCTTATAGTCAAACACCATTTGATAGTTAGCGTTTCTCAGAATGGCTATTAAATGGTTACTGCAAACAAACCAAATACTGTAGCGTTGTTTTGGTAAAAACAACATACTAACATACATACATACATTTACATAATTTTTATTTTATGCTGATGCAATTTATTAATGAAAATATGTACACATTATTTTATAATCGATGGCAATACTGTTTCCACAATAGGTTTAAATGCCTGTAATTTACTCTGGATTCATGTCCAGTTGAAGCGTGGTTAAACCTAGTAAATTATTTCCAGATAATGGAGTTATATTAAACATTGTGTGAACGCTAGTTGAGCTGTACAGTGTACAGGACGGATGACGTAACGGATACAGAGGGATGAGGTTATATTGGATTGTGTGAAGCCTTGCAGCTCATCTTGGGTGTCTGGGTGTGGGTGTAGCTTACATCATTCATCCTATTGCAGGGTTATAAATATGCATACCTTTGCAATAGTTGGAAAATGTTGCCTTATCGACATAATAAAATAATTGCGGTGATAGAAAGATTTGAGCTGATTATTACCTGGATAATGTTCGAGAGGGTGAAGGATTAATTTAGGTCACAACTTGTCATTTAAATCACAAATGACAAGTCGAATTCGGAGCACATGGAAAGAGCCCAAAATTTTAATCCCCAAAAAGGTTCACTAATCTTACACATGGAAAGAGCCCGGGTCTCCACAGGTACCTGAGGAAGAGGACGCTGACTCATGGGACTTAGCGACTCTGGAATGTGGCCGGCAGCCACCCCACCCCTAGTTGTACCTTGTACCATAGTTATTTTACCCAAAATTTTGCATATTCTGCAGTCTATGTTTGAACACCATAAAAGTCAGATCGGATGCCGGAGTTAGATATAATTTGTAAATTGTGTGTACAGTAGTGTTGTAGTAAATAGTGTAGTTTGTGTTAGTGTGATAATTATGTTTAAGTCTTTAAGTCAAAAAGGAAAAGAAAATATCATTAGGGACAATTTTGTGTACCGTTGTGTAAAAACATTGAAAAGTGGAGAGCAGCGTTGGCGTTGCAGTAACAATAAATGCTCAGCATCACTTTACACGTTGGAAGGAGGAAAGCTGTTTTCCAGGCTAGAGGGAGAGCATAACCATGCTGCTAGGGGTAAGTGTTATTTTACATGTTTTATTGTTATTTTTATTTGTTTGGCATATTTAAGTCACTAAACTTTCTTCGTAAAAAAATGTTCGCCCTAGTTTGTATAATTAAGTAAGTTAAGCTTATCTAAAACGGTTTATGCTTACATAAATCTATTTATTTCGTAAATTTATTTTTCTATTAACGGTGATTCGTTTCGCTTAAAAACGCCCATGCCAAATTATATATTGCAAATTATATATAATATTAAAATCATACAGTGTGATGATTGAAAAATCCCGGAAATGTGAAATTAATTTTTTACCACTATAGTTACAGTAAATGAGACTTAGTATACCAATAATAACCATTACTGTCTACTCTTTGCAGCATTTATTTATTTTTTATACATTACGGGGGACAGCCCACAAGGAGTCAGACAAAATTATTAAATAGCAGCACAGATTGAGATATTTATTGAATTTAAGGTATGAGCACGCAAGTTTGAGCTTTTATATAATATTTTATACTTAAATGTCTCTGGGATGGATTATCTGTCTTAAATATAAGCTAGTTTGAATTTATATGTAGTGGTGACAATACAAAATGTTTTGTTTAGAAAAGAAAATGTATAAAATTGAAAAATATTAAAAGTACAAGTTTTAAAGAAACTCTGCACTAACACTGAAGTTTAAAAATTAATTGAAAACGAACCCGTAACTTACCTATCTTCTTGAAATTTTTATTGCTTATTGGTAGGTTTATTGCTATAATTTTCGCGCTTTTTCAATATTGTTTATGCTGCTGTTAATTTTAGGGAATTTCCCATATTAAGCTATTATCGTAGTACTCATGGTAAGACCTGGACCCAGGACCGATTAATTTTTCATTTTGAGGTCCCTAAAGGCCAAAAACACCATCCGTTCAAATTCATATGTATGAAAAATTCAAATTTATTTATTTATATCCTATACTATTGACGTATGGTCAAACAACACTTTTTACCTTCCCCGTAGCAGCAAACATAAGCACCTGTTAAATCTAATGTTATTTAAGTAGGGAATAAATATGTCTTATTTATGGAAATATTTTAGTAATAATGTAATCAGACAAGTTGAAATTCGCTTAGTCTGCAGGTTTGATGTGGCGGGGATATTTAAAACGTATGCTAAAATCGCTAATAATGCGCTGCAAACTTAGTTCAAAATACAATCGTGTATGTCGTAACACAAGAAATAACAGCGGTATGTCACATTTATAATGCAAACAAATATATTTTTCAAACAGATTTATATTTGTAAACAGAAATTTCTCCCCCGACTGGCAGCGAGCCGCCTTCACCTCGTATTTGTACGATATTTTCAAGCTATAAGAGATTACTAACCAAGCGAGCGAGTTCGTTTTAGATATTTACACTGGTAACATCTATTCAAAGTAGATAATAATTTTTACAGTATCCATGAGTAAATACTGTACTGTATAAATGTCAGTGTGGTTGTGGTAGCCAAGTAGACATCGGCAACGTTGCAGTGTCGCGCGCTTCCGCACGGCTGGGAAATGTACAAGTTATACGAGGCGGCGCGCTGCCAGTCATGGGAGAAATGTTTGTTTACAAATATAAATCTGTTTGAAAACATCTTGTTTTGCATATAAATGTGACTCATCGCTGTTATTTCTTGTGTGACAACAAACACTAAGGTATTTTGAATAATTTTTTAGGGTCTTATTAACGATTTTAGCATTCGTTTTAAAAATTAACGGCAGCATAAAGTATTGTGAATTATATTTGTTAATGCGTGAAAATTATAATAATGATCAATAAATAACAAAGATGGATTTGATTTGTAATGCTAATTTGAAATGACTAATTGGGCCAACTTTATTTTTTCTACAAAAGGTCTTCGGTAAATTCACATGTTTGCCAAGTTTCATAATCATCGGTTGAGAAACTTAAAAGATAACAATATTTATGAATCAAAAAGAAAATGGCGGGGATCTGTGGATTAATATGCCTTTTTTGACATACCTTCAAATTAGTTTTATTCTTTCTTTGTATGATGATTCATAATAAAGATAATTTTAAAAAGTTTTTAAAGATAATTTAATTATTAATCGTATTATGGAATAATTTATAAAATCGGTTCATACATAAAGAAGGAAACTAATTTTTAAGATGATAAATGTGATCATCCCCAATGTGAATTTCCCATGTTATTCGGATGGAGAATTTTGTAAAATGTTGTTGTTCGCTTGTTTAATGAGTTATTTTGATAAATCTTGGTAAATTTATTAATTTTATACTAAGCTATTAATATTTTACTAAAATACACTTTATTAGCTTCCTTGTAGCAGCAAACATTTGTGCTCGTTAAACCTAACGTTATTTAAATAGATAATATTATACAGGGTGGCTGAAAAGTAACTTGCACCCCCGCTTAACTTTTCAACCATTTGAGATATTTGAAATCGGTTTGGGGCAACCTTCTTAGATATGAGGGGCTACAATAATTATGGTCAATTTTGAAAATTTTGCCCTTAGGGGTAGCGGGGGTTGGGGGCAGCTCAAAATTTTCAAATGACAAGTATAGTCGAGTTTGGTATCATTTTGTAGATCTTGACAAAACATAACAATTAACATAAAGAAAATAGAAATCGGACCATTATAACAAAATGGCAGCTCAAAATTACTTTAAATAACCATTGTCTCAATCATTTTTAGCTGCCATTTTGTTATTAAGGGTCCGATTTCTATTTTCTTTATATTAAATGTTATGTTTCGTCAAGACCTACAAAATGATACCAAACTCGACTATACTTGCTGTTTGAAAATGTTGAGCTACCCCCACTACCCCTTAGGGCAAAATTTTCAAAACTGACCATAACTATTGTAGCCCTTTATTTCCAAAACAAGTTGCCGCAAACCGATTTCAAATATCTCAAAAAGTTAAAAAGAGGGTGCAAGTTAATTTTTTAATAGCAAACGTTGTATTTTAAAGAATTGCTAATCATTAGACTATCCAGTATTCAAATTGATAAAAACACTTTAAAGTTTAAATATGTAGCACGTATTAGGAAAAAACCTAATGTAAGACTTTTTTGTTACTTTTCAGATCAAAATAAAATATCACGGCTCGCAGTCACCAACTCTATAAAAAGGAAGGCTGTCGACGATATAGATGAAAGACCGTCGAAGTTAATTCACAACGAAATTGCCAAGGATCCAGATGCTCTACAATGTCTGACGAGGAAGGATGTGACGTTAATAAGGAACAGCATAACCTACGAACGTCTAAAGAAATTCCCCAAACTTCCCAAAACACGTGAGGAAGCTCAAGAGGCATTGACTAAATTGGAAATCAAAACTGCAAAGGACGAAGACTTTGTACTCGTAAATAATACAGCAAAGGGGATAACAATATTCTCGTGTCAAACCAATCTTGCCAGTCTGTGTGAACGAGAAATAGTGTTAATGGATGGAACGTTTGAATACTGTCCAAAATACTTCACCCAACTTTTCACTATCCATGGATACAGTGACGGGATATACATTCCGTTGGTGTACTGCCTACTTCCCGACAAGAAACTGGAGACATACGCACACACTCTAAGAATGGTCAAAGAAGAGTGCATCAAATCTAATCTACAGTTGCTGCCAACTAAAATAGTTGTTGACTTTGAACAGGCTATTCACCACAGTACTGCGGAAGTGTTTCCTGACTCCATCATCGTGGGATGCCGTTTTCACCTTGGACAAGCGTGGTACGTTTTGAATTATGTATTTACTTGACAATGATTGCAAACTATACTCAACTTTCCTGTTAAAGGGAACATTCATTATTATCGATGATATTTTTTCTCGATATATCGATTTTAACAAATTGAAACATATCAGCTGACAACTACGATAAATATTGTTCAGTATCAACAAACAATAATGAAATGAAACATTTATAGAAAATAACCTAACATAACTAACCAAACTTGCTGTGTCACATTTCAAAATTCCGTGTATAACTTGACTATTCTGTTATCAAACGGAATTTTTAATTGGTACAGCAAGTTTGGTTGTTACGTTAGCTTAGAACAGTTTCATTTCTTAATCCATATAATAAACTAATGCCCAAACAAGATCAGTTGTCAACTTGTGACAATCGGAAAACAAAAATATCGATATATCGAGAAAAAATCATCGATAATAATGAATGTTCCCTTTAACAGGAAAGTACCCTTAAAATTTTTTATTTTTATTTTTTTACCAAACAGGGTGGACTAACAAAATAATATGTGTTACATGTCTCCAATAAAATGTTTAATAATTTCTTGATCAGCATTGTACATGTTAATAAATTTGCGGAAAGTGTTTAGAAAAATTTACGCTTATACGTAGACGTTAACTCACAAGACGGTAAATATTATGTATACGGTATAATATATGGGGACCGAGCTATGGCGAGGTGTAGTTTATTTCCATTTATTTATTTTTTATTCTACAGTTGATTGTAAAAAATACTCGTTTAAAATGGCATTAATAATTGTATAAACTTTTTCTTTGTTATATTGTTCAAACAACATGGTTACTTAAGAACCCATAAGGCTAATATAAAACATTTTTTACAGCAGTAGCAAGTACTATTTTTTTACAAAAAGTAGCACTTACTTTCCTTCTGTATATTTATTATATATTTTCGTACTTATCATACGTCCAAATATTCTACTTTTTTTGGTACTTACTTTACATAAAAATAGCGGAAGTCATGACAAGTGCTGTTTTATTCCTAAAATTTGCACTTACTATCTTTACGTATTTGGATTATTTTTGGTACATACTATTTGATCAAATAACGGAAGTCTTGACAAGTGCCGGCTTGATACTAAAATTAGCACTTACTTTACTTCCGGATGAAAGTCATGAGAAGTGCCGTAGGTCGTAATGTATGATAATGATTGAGACACACAGGAGTAGACCTAACAGGCAAGATTTTAAAACTACTTTATCCCACCTAGCACAATACGCTATTATTTTCAAGGTTTGATTAAAATGGAAACTCAGGATTAACCGTGTTTGACCGGAGCAAATAGTCCAGCAAATATGTCCAGTGTAAGATATCTGAATGACGATGAATTAATAATTGTACTGTATAAGGCATAAAACTTCCAGGGCAAACAAAACACGCAAATATAATTTTTAACATTGGTTTGACAGAAATATCCCTATCTAACGAGATAGGATTATTTAGGTCAAACCAACGTTAAAAAGTTGTCAAAATATATTTTTCGAATTTCGCTGTCATTTTATACTCAAATAGTGTATTTACCATACAGGCATTATGCTACAGGTAAATACGCCTGTTGTCCCCTTAACATGCCTTAATTTTACAATATTTCTATAATACGAATTGTATTAAAATTGCTAAAAAAATTTCTGTAACTTATTGTTAATACATATTTTGTGTTAACAAGGTGGAGGAAAATTCAGCAATTGGGGCTATCAGCGATCTACAAGGACTACGAGTCAGAGGCAGGAAAATGGCTGCACTACTGCTTCGGCATGGCCTATCTACGCCCAGAAGATGTGGAGGACGTCTTTTGTGAACTCATCGCAATCCAACCAGAAGACCCAAAACTAACCAGCTTTGCGGATTATTTGACAGACAATTATGTTGATAGTGGTTCCCTCTTTCCCCCGCAAATTTGGGCTGCAGATTCGGCGGAGCTGTGGCGTACTACAAACGCCTGTGAAAGTTTCCATTCTAGGTTCAATCAACTCTGTCCGTCGCCACACCCCAATATATTTATTTTTGTTAAAACTTTAGCTTCTGTTCAAGTAGATTCATATTTAAGACAGAATAGTGCCTGCAATCTGGAAAAAACAAAAAGTAGGAAAAAAACATGTTTACGGCAGGAGTTTTTAAGTACAAAGCTGAGGCAGTTGCATAATGGTCAGATCGATTTAATAACATTTACAAAATGTGTTGGACACAGATCGTCACCTCACAATTAAACAGACCATATGTATTTTAGTGATGTAAATATCTTTTAATAATGTATCTTTGAACGGTGTTTATTTTAATATGTAAATAAAGTCATGTATTTCAACTGTGTTATGTGTTCTTTCTCCATTGAAGACCCGTTGTGAAAGTTCTAGGAAGAGACTGGGCTCTTTTCGCACCGTCCTGGGAGGGACCTTGGAGGTCCGGGCGCTTTTCAAGTGTCTACCTGGGTTTTTGGGCTCTTTTCATGTGCGCCCGTCGAATTTATTAGGACAGCTCCAAATATTTGGAATATTATTATAGGTAGTGGTAGTGTATGTTCGACGTCTAGGTAAGTGAGATGACTCGACATAAGGTAATTACGGTTTTTTGTACAGTAAATTGGTACCTACTATCCTGAAAACTAACATAGCTGAAGTTACGTGAGAAAATATCAATCGTCCTGAAAAAGTGTATTCCGAAAATCGCGAAATGACCTAAGCTGCTAAATAAAGAACACCCTGGAACAAAAAATACAAAACTATCTAAGAATACTTTTATCTGAACTTTTTATGTCAGATTAAAACCGTATATATAACAGGCGATGTGTTCATAATCTATCTTCTATCTATATATTTAATTCCGTAAGCGAATCGGTCCCCACGAAATACCTCGAGCTAGGATAAAGGTAGCATGACTGTTGAGGATTCATTTTAAGGCTTAAGGTCCAAACGGTGAGAAAAATATCAAAAGTGTCAAAAATCACCCCTGATTTGTCCCACAGGCCGTCAAAGATCCGGTAATTTTCTAGCGTGTCCTACAATCATATGTGAAACGTTGCAGGTTTAAGTCATGACCTCAGTATTGAGTAATTCTTTGTCTTTGACTAAATTCTATTTGTGCCTAGTCACCCGTCTAACACTGATAGTGACATATCCCTGTGGAAGCGGTTTAGCAGTCCAACAGTTCTCCTAGTTAAACTTATCAACCGTCGTTAGTTCTTATCTTCTGTAATTGCCTCGGTCGGGTTTGTTCTTACCTGCTCTTGTTAGAGTTAATTATTGCTCTCGTTTTGACGTGTGACGCATGCTTATTGTTTCTGACGAAAACACTATCTATTTCAGACCCCTTAACACGACTACACCAAAACTGGTATATTCCATAATCCCAATACATACAAACGATTATCCACAAAAATGGTTAAAGCAATTTAAATTTTGTAATTTATAGTTTGTAGACTCTTGTTTATTTAAGATTTACCATTATTGTGTTGTAAACTTGCATAGCCAAACTATTGGGTTTATTTTTGTATTTTTCCTATGCACAATGTATTATACTGTAAAAAATTCCTTTGCATATTAAATGTGATGAGAATATGAGGTAGCTATGACTATGACAATATTAGGCAGCTTATAATTAATTCACATACTTTTGGAAACAGTCTTTTTATATCCTGTGTAACTTTTTGTAAGTGGGTGATTATTTAAATACATGATAAGTGTTAAAATATACATACAGAAGACTGGGACGGTTGGGAGGGAACATGTAAGTCAATATTTGTAAAGTGATCACTACGATATTAGTACTTTGAGATTGCTTATCAGTAAAAATCTTTGACCAATTATTAATGGGCGATCTTTCATCAAAACATTTTTATTCTTTCCACCACAATTATATACAGGGTGACAAAAAAGTCTGGAAACGGTTTAATATTTTTTTAACTAAACCCGTTAGAAAATTCAAACCTTTCACATCAACTTACATGAATAAAAACTACTTTTTCCAAGCATTGTCATTTTTTTACCTCTACCAGGGGACGACCCATGAGGAGTAGGTACATAATCTTTAATGTAAGCATAGGTTGATATGCACATCATTTTAAAGGTCTGGTCAAGGGGAGTTCATTGCAGGAAACCGCATCAAAAAAGGTTCATCCGTTACAAAATGGCAGCTGTTCAAAGTTCTTGTGAAATATACCTGCACAGGCTTTAGTATGGGCAAATACTCGTATTAAATATCAGCTTGAGAGCTTAAACTGTATTTTAAAGTCAACTAGCTCATAGACTAATAGTATTCAATCTTCAAAACAAATTTAACCGGGTTTCAGATTTCCCTGCTAATGTTGACTATGAGTATCTACCAATACTAAGGCCTCTGCATGTATATTCCGCAAGAACTTTGGACTGCCGCCATTTTGTAACGGATGAACCTTTTTTGACGCGGTTTCCGGCAATGAACTCCACTTGACCAGACCTTTAAAATGATGTGCATATAAACCTATGCTTACATTAAAGATTATGTACCTACTCCTAGTGGGCCGTCCCCTGGTGAAGGTCAAATAATGGCAGTAATTGCAAAAAATAGTTTTCATACATATAAGTTGATGTGAAAGGTTTGAATTTTCTAACGAATTTAGTTAAAAAGATACTAAACCGTTTCCAGACTTTTTTGTCACCCTGTATACTTGTACTCCTTGCTCAAACAATAATTTAACCAAAATTGCAAAAACACACTCCTCTGGAAGCGTTTAATTTCCAAGCGTTTCCTCTCTTTTCGCCAGTTTCCCAGGTTGGACAATTGAGGAGCGATTGTTGTGTCCCCTCGGACCAAGGTCAGCTGTTCTCGCAACAATGCGCCAGTTTTCCCAAGATTACCGCGCAGACTCAAGGTCCGGGCATGCGCTGTGCGAGGAGCGCGGGTGTGCGTGCGCGCGAGAGATGTTCGTGGTGTTAATTATGATTAATTAATCAGGCCGAGCTGGGATGCGAGCGGAAGTACAGATTGTTATCTGGGGTGATCCGACGGACGTCTGTGGAGTGATACGGTCGGTGGAGTTGACCAGTAGACGTTACACAGAATCTCGGCTTTGTTTGAGTGTTTATATCTCGCTCCTTTCTACAGGTAAAAAAGTCATAAAAAGTGTTGCCTAAAACCTTTAAGTGTAGATTTGCTACCCATGAGTGTGTTTAAATGTAGTGTGTCCATGAGTGTGTCCATGAGTGTGTCCATGGTCTTTATATGTAACGCAGATTTTTTGTTAGATTGTCGAGTGACAACCGTCATCTAAGTACAGAACCGATCCTGCGTCAGCTGGTTGCGAGTTCGATTCCAAAATTACCTCCATTCTTGAAGGCGATACATATACTTGTGTTGAAAATATTTCATGGAAACATAATTAATTAGGCAGATATGAATTCCATGCCAATAATTTGATTGGACCTTGGAATTATCGATGATAAATATAGCAAACTGCACAGTAAAGGGGCAATGTGTTTTTGGACATCTACCAATCATTGGGTCGAATCAGTGTTAAAATGATTACTGTATAATATTGTGAACAGAAATGCGTATAGTTAGATGTAATAAAGAGCACAGATGGTTACACCCATGCAATGCACAAATAAGTTATTGTTGGTGAATTACTGATTGGAAATTTGAACTTTCCCGAGATAACTTCCAGCCAACTTATTTGATGGATAAGCTATCGCCCTGGATCTAAAACTCTGTTAAAAATTCATCTTATCAATGGTGATATCTATTGAAGAGCATTCTTGGTCAAAGATAAATTTTTGTTAAATACCAACACACGGGAGTCGAAATGTTTGATGTTCGCCTGGAATTTGAATTATTGTCTGTTTAGAATCTGATGCTTTGTGACATTATGAATTATCTGGTCGAGCGGCGTTTATCTGGTTGCGAATCTATTGTACTCGTTCAACAACTATGTGAGGTATGTCAGGTGAACATTCTGATAAATTCCAACGGGCTTACTCAGATAACTTGGAAAACTTCGCGCAAAAATATGAAAGTTAGCAACAATAAAAAAACTCGCCAATCAATTTCTACAATATCTAAAAGAAATAAAAATTTCATAGTGAAGCGACGACAATGAAGCAATATCATCAGGTTGATTGCTAAGAAAGGGCTGGAGGGGCTGGAGACCGCAGAACAACAAATTAAAATAATATCTAATGTTTTTATGGTTGCCAAGAAAACGTGATCAATACACAGCGCCCGCATTCTGTCGCTAGGCAATAGCTTGGCCTGCGCTCTGGTGACCAATGGCGGAACTGGCGTTGCTAGGCAACCAGGTGAGGAACAGACGCTACTACAGGCGTGGCTTGTCATCTGTTGTGACGAGTTGTGAGAAATAACAGCTGGACTGGAGAAAAATGTAATTGTTGAAATTGAGAAATTTTTTTGATTGTTAAATTGAGAAAATAATTGACATTAATCTTTTGTAATGGCTTTATAATACTCGGCGATAGCTGTACCTGTAGTCCAAATTCATAACATTCTGCTACTCGAAGACAAAGGAGTGAAGCACTTCTTCCTCTTTGACAAAAAAAATCGACATACGCATAATGAAACTTACATTTTGGAATTAGGAAATTAAAACATAAAACAAAAATAATATAAAAAGCTGGATTTTCCTACGTAAACATTTAAATTATTATGTAAAAGATATTGTAAACATATTTCTAAATTTCAATAAGTGTATCTAAATCGTTAAATGATTAATATTGTGACATTTAGGGTAAGAATATATTTTCGCATCACTTTAGCTATTCGTTCGCGGGAGTTGTTTCCTTGATTTTATTATAGTGTGAATGTTATTTCGTCGCTTCTTACACAAGATAAGCCATGCACTGAATAATTGTAAGAATCTATTATTTCCCTCTCTCAAATTCTTCCCAAACTCAAAAACCTTGCAAACTTTTTGAACCACATTGCTCAGCCTTCTATATATCCTGGACAAATGTTGTACCTACTAAACTAAAAATAGAGAATACATCATTAAATAACCTTCAACACATGTTTAGATAAGTGTATTTAATACACATAATGACGTGAGTGGACAAAGAGCGGGTTTGGTGTGCGTGCGAGAGTAGACCGTGAGTCATTTTACACGCCAGTGAGTCATCTGTCTCTGTCTACTCATACTCACCTGCTCTCGCCGTGCAGTCTGGACTCTAGACTCTAGACTGAAACAAGATGACTCAGGTGTTTCAAACTGGGATTTACCATTTACCTGATTCCAATCTTGAACTAATAGCTTGTTCAAACCAAAGCGTTGATGATAGTATGTATGGTTTTATTCGGCTGTTACACACTGGATCAGCTGTTTTCCCATTGTTGTAATGTAATAAATCAGCTGTTTTCGTTAGTAAAATCCTAAATAATTATTGTTGCTGCTAATCAGTGAATAGGCTACAGAATTCGTACAACATCTGGATAGGCCTCTTATGTTTTCATTATTTGTCTACTATCTTTCAGTAATCATGTTTACTTTTTTTCAAGGACGTAACTAATGTTCGTAAATATGTTACTTTGGTGAGAAAAATGAATTATTGAGTTGCACTCAAGCCCAATGAACGGATAACAAACTTAAAGTAAAAAATACAACTTCGCCGCTAAAATTAAAATCTTGCTGTTTTGACTCTAAATTTAACGGTCTTTCAATATTTGTTTTCTGTTTAAATCGTGTTAACAACGTACGTACTGGATTAGCGAGAGCGGGATTAACATAATAAATTAGATACAGTATTTCGCAATCAAAACTATCGCCAACTTCAATAATTGTAATGGGGGCTTCAATATTTTATAAATCCAATTTATATTACAAACAATTACAATCAATCAATTATAACATAACAACGTATCAATTGACTCCACTTTGCCACCCTATAAGCCAACCCCTGATAAGATAACTGATTGATTGGAGGCGTTGATCACGTATAGGGTGTGTGTGTAGTGGCCCCACTGGGATTTACAACAATACTGTGATTCTGCATGGTTGGCACCCCTAGTGGTGTATTGCTACAAGGGTGGCACCCCTGCTTCCCCTCGCCCGGTAAATGTCATAGCTCATTGACACGGTAAATACCACTGGCGGTTTTGTGTAATTGGTTTCATTATTATACTGCAACAAATTTGATTGCCAACAATGGTTTTTATTTCAGTATACTTTCGACTCACCATACTGTTTAATTATTTTACAATGTAACGAATTGTAAGCGGTTTGGTCGTAGTTTGACAATTGGTGTGTCACTGCTTATATTTTAAAATACTATAAGATGCTCTATAGAGACTAATTGTGTACAAACTAACTGTTTTTTGTACATTCTTTATATTTAGATTTTTTATTCAGAAACTCTTAAGTATAAAGATTACAGCGGAGGGCTCTATATAAAGGGGGTCCTCTAAAGAATACAATAAAAGGTAGGGCTATAGGCTAGAACCGAGACATGACCTAAAACTTCAATCGTGAATTGTTACATACGAGCTATATATACAGTAGTCGTATAGTGTAAAAAATTCGACCTATCAACCTCCTACCTAATTACACCCACACAAACGTTTTTTTACTAGCGTGCCGAAGAACTTTAACCTCAAAGTAACAACCAAATCTCACAAAGGCTGGGAAAATGGGAAGTAATAGAGATTAAGAGAATCATCAGAGGTCAATTTGGGGTGGTTCCCCTTCCACAAGGGTAGGCGTCCAGGCGTCCACCCCCTGCTGTCTCCCGGACAATTGACTGTTCCCATCAACGGCCCACTAGTGTTATTGTTGAACAACAATGAATACAATACAGTGTGTCGCTTTCAACGCAGTAGGGAGGGCCTGGAAGTCGATCAGGTGGCGACATGTTTTACTATGATATTTAATGGGGATGTTATTTGACTGTTTTTGCTATTTTTAGTTTGGGTTTTATTTATAGACTATTTATTCTATTGTGTGTTAATTTTTTTGTTGAAAATTGCGTATAATAGTCAGATGTAATAATGTCTAGTAAGCATCTGATCTTTGGTTTACGATTCTACTTGTAAATTCGGATCGTTTTAGATTTTGTGGCACAATTATTGACAAATGGACTTATATCACTTGAAAATGTTTATCCTAGTAAACACTTGCAGAGTTTAATTAATGCTGTTCTTAGTTGTCAATTTGACTTTGTCTCTTTGTTGCTTATAAATCCACTGCTAGTAGCCTAAACACGTTTTCCGTAATGCCGTTTACATTGCATAAAAACTTCGTCATTTGTTGTAGCCTAATTGGTTATAATTTAGTTTTCCGATAAATAATCCAAATTTATTCGGTTAATTTATAATGTT